>NC_090923.1:1396666430-1396982347 GCF_040938575.1 Ambystoma mexicanum | reverse complement strand
AGGGGCTCTGCATATCTCTTAGGATGTGACTCAGAGGGGCAGTGCATATTGCATAGCAGTTGGCACAGAGGGGCTCTGCATATCTCTTAGAATGTGACACAGAGTGGCTATGAATATTGCCTAGCAGTTGGTACAGCGGGGTTCTGCATATCTCTTAGAATGTGACACAGAGGGGCTATGTATGTCTCGTAGCATGTGGAACAGAGGGGCTCTGCATATCTCTTAGAATGTGACACAGAGGGGCGGTGCATATTGCATAGCAGTTGGCACAGAGGGGCTCTGCATATCTCTTAGAATGTGACTCAGAGGGGCGGTGCATATGGCATAGCAGTTGGCAAAGAAGGCCTCTGCATATCTCTTAGAATGCGACACAGAGGGGCTCTGCATATTACGTAGCAGTTGGCACAGAGGGGTTCTGCATATCTCTTAGAATGTGACTCAGAGGGGCGGTGCATATCTCTTAGAATGTGACAGAGAAGGGCAATGCATATCTCGTAGCATGTGGCATACAAGGGATCTGCATATCTCTTAGAATGTGCCACAGAGGGGCTATGCATGTCTCGTAGCATGTGGCACAGAGGGGCTCTGCATATCTCTTGGAATGTGACAGAGAGGGGCTCTGCATATCTCTTAGAATGAATGTGACTCAGAGCGGCGGAGCATATTGCATAGCAGTTGGCAAAGAAGGGCTCTGCATATCTCTTAGAATGTGACACAGAGGGGCTATGCATATTGCATAGCAGTTGGCACAGAGGGGCTCTGCATATCTCTTAGAATGTGACAAAGAAGAGCTATGCATGTCTCGTAGCATGTGGCACACAGGGGATCAGCATATCTTGTAGCATGTGACAGAGAGGGGCTATGCATGTGGCACAGAGCGGCTATGCATATCTCTTATAATGTGACAGAGAGGGGCTATGCATATCTCGTAGCATGTGCCACAGAGAGGCTCTGCATATCTCTTAGAATGTGACTCAGAGGGGCGGTGCATATTGCGTATCAGTTGGCACAGAGGGGCTCTGCATACCTCTTAGAATGTGACTCAGAGGGGCGGTGCATATTGCATAGCAGTTGACAAAGAAGGGCTCTGCATATCTCTTAGAATGTGACTCAGAGGGGCGGTGCATATCTCTTAGAATGTGACAGAGAGGGGCTATGCATATCTCGTAGCATGTGGCATACAGGGGATCTGCATATCTCTTAGAATGTGCCACAGAGGGGCTATGCATGTCTCGTAGCATGTGGCACAGGGGGGCTCTGCATATCTCTTGGAATGTGACAGAGAGGGGCTCAGCATATCTCTTAGAATGTGACTCAGAGGGGCGGTGCATATTGCATAGCAGTTGGCAAAGAAGGGCTCTGCATATCTCTTAGAATGTGACACAGAGGGGCTCTGCATATTGCGTAGCAGTTGGCACAGAGGGGCTCTGCATGTCTCTTAGAATGTGACAAAGAAGAGCTATGCATGTCTCGTAGCATGTGGCACACAGGGGATCAGCATATCTCGTAGCATGTGACAGAGAGGGGCTATGCATGTGGCACAGAGCGGCTATGCATACCTCTTATAATGTGACAGAGAGGGGCTATGCATATCTCGTAGCATGTGCCACAGAGAGGCTCTGCATATCTCTTAGAATGTGACACAGAGGGGCTATGCATGTCTCGTAGCATGTGGAACAGAGGGGCTCTGCATATCTCTTAGAATGTGACACAGAGTGGCGGTGCATATTGCGTATCAGTTGGCAGAGAGGGGCTCTGCATATCTCTTAGAATGTGACTCAGAGGGGTGGTGCATATTGCGTATCAGTTGGCACAGAGGGGCTCTGCATATCTCCTAGAATGTGACTCAGAGGGGCGGTGCATATTGCATAGCAGTTGGCAAGGAAGGGCTCTGCATATCTCTTAGAATGTGACAGAGAGGGGCTATGTATGTCTCGTAGCATGTGAAACAGAGGGGCTCTGCATATCTCTTAGAATGTGACTGAGAGGGGCGGTGCATATTGCATAGCAGTTGGCAGAGAGGGGCTCTGCATGTCTCTTAGAATGTGACAAAGAAGAGCTATGCATGTCTCGTAGCATGTGGCACACAGGGGATCAGCATATCTTGTAGCAGGTGACAGAGAGGGGCTATGCATGTGGCACAGAGCGGCTATGCATATCTCTTATAATGTGACAGACAGGGGCTATGCATATCCCGTAGCATGTGCGACAGAGAGGATCTGCATATCTCTTATAACGTGACACAGAGGAGCTATGCATATCTCGTAGCATGTGGCACAGAGGGGCTATGCATATCATTAGAATGTGACTCATAGTGGCGGTGCATATTGTGTACCAGTTGGCACAGAGGGGCTCTGCATATCTCTTAGAATGTGACACAGAGTGGCTATGAATATTGCCTAGCAGTTGGCACAGCAGGGCTCTGCATATCTCTTAGAATGTGACACAGAGGGGCTATGTATGTCTCGTAGCATGTGGAACAGAGGGGCTCTGCATATCTCTTAGAATGTGACACAGAGTGGCGGTGCATATTGCGTATCAGTTGGCACAGAGGGACTCTGCATATCTCTTAGAATGTGACTCAGAGGGGCGGTGCATATTGCATAGCAGTTGGCACAGAGTGGCTCTGCATATCTCTTAGAATTTGACTCAGCGGGGCGGTGCATATTGCATTGCAGTTGGCAAATAAGGGCTCTGCACATCTCTTAGAATGTGACACAGAGGGGCTATGCATATTGCGTAGCAGTTGGCACAGAGGGGTTCTGCATATCTCTTAGAATGTGACAGAGAGGGGCTATGCATATCTCGTAGCATGTGGCATACAGGGGATCTGCATATCTCTTAGAATGTGCCACAGAGGGGCTATGCATGTCTCGTAGCATGTGGCACAGAGGGACTCTGCATATCTCTTGGAATGGGACAGAGAGGGGCTCTGCATATCTCTTAGAATGTGACTCAGAGGGGTGGTGCATATTGCATAGCAGTTGGCAAAGAAGGGCTCTGCATATCTCTTAGAATGTGACACAGAGGGGCTATGCATATTGCGTAGCAGTTGGCACAGAGGGGCTCTGCATATCTCTTAGAATGTGATAAAGAAGAGCTATGCATGTCTCGTAGCATGTGGCACACAGGGGATCAGCATATCTCGTAGCATGTGACAGAGAGGGGCTATGCATGTGGCACAGAGCGGCTATGCATATCTCTTATAATGTGACAGAGAGGGGCTATGCATATCTCGTAGCATGTGCCACAGAGAGGCTCTGCATATCTCTTAGAATGTGACTCAGAGGGGCAGTGCATATTGCATAGCAGTTGACAAAGAAGGGCTCTGTATATCTCTTAGAATGTGACTCAGAGGGGCGGTGCATATCTCTTAGAATGTGACAGAGAGGGGCTATGCAAATCTCGTAGCATGTGGCATACAGGGGATCTGCATATCTCTTAGAATGTGCCACAGAGGGGCTATGCATGTCTCGTAGCATGTGGCACAGAGGGGCTCTGCATATGTCTTGGAATGTGACAGAGAGGGGCTCTGAATATCTCTTAGAATGTGACTCAGAGGGGCGGTGCATATTGCATAGCAGTTGGCAAAGAAGGGCTCTGCATATCTCTTAGAATGTGACACAGATGGGCTATGCATATTGCATAGCGGTTGGCACAGAGGGGCTCTGCATATCTCTTAGAATGTGACTCAGAGGGGCGGTGCATATTGCATAGCAGTTGACAAAGAAGGGCTCTGCATATCTCTTAGAATGTGACACAGAGGGGCGGTGCATATTGCAGAGCAGTTGGTACAGAGGGGCTCTGCATGTCTTTTAGAATGTGACAAAGAAGAGCTATGCATGTCTCGTAGCATGTGGCACACAGGGGATCAGCATATCTCGTAGCATGTGACAGAGAGGGGCTATGCATGTGGCACAGAGCGGCTATCCATATCTTTTATAATGTGACAGAGAGGGGCTATGCATATCTTGTAGCATGTGCCACAGAGAGGCTCTGCATATCTCTTAGAATGTGACTCTGAGGGGCGGTGCATATTGCGTATCAGTTGGCACAGAGGGGCTCTGCATATCTCTTGGAATGTGACAGAGAGGGGCTCTGCATATCTCTTAGAATGTGACTCAGAGGGGCGGTGCATATTGCATAGCAGTTGGCACAGAGGGGCTCTGCATATCTCTTAGAATGTGACAAAGAAGAGCTATGCATGTCTCGTAGCATGTGGCACACAGGGGATCAGCATATCTCGTAGCATGTGACAGAGAGGGGCTATGCATGTGGCACAGAGCGGCTATGCATATCTCTTATAATGTGACAGAGAGGGGCTATGCATATCTCGTAGCATGTGCCACAGAGAGGCTCTGCATATCTCTTAGAATGTGACTCAGAGGGGCGGTGCATATTGCGTATCAGTTGGCACAAAGGGGCTCTGCATATCTCTTAGAATGTGACTCAGAGGGACGGTGCATATTGCATAGCAGTTGACACAGAGGGGCTCTGCATATCTCTTAGAATGTGACACAGAGGGGCTATGTATGTCTCGTAGCATGTGGAACAGAGGGGCTCTGCATATCTCTTAGAATGTGACACAGAGTGGCGATGCATATTGCATATCAGTTGGCACAGAGGGACTCTGCATATCTCTTAGAATGTGACTCAGAGGGGCGGTGCAAATTTCATAGCAGTTGGCACAGAGGGACTCTGCATGTCTCTTAGAATGTGACAAAGAAGAGCTATGCATGTCTCGTAGCATGTGGCACACGGGATCAGCATATCTTGTAGCAGGTGACAGAGAGGGGCTATGCATGTGGCACAGAGCGGCTATGCATATCTCTTATAATGTGACAGAGAGGGGCTATGCATATCCCGTAGCATGTGCCACAGAGAGGATCTGCATATCTCTTATAACGTGACACAGAGGAGCTGTGCATATCTCGTAGCATGTGGCACAGAGGGGCTATGCATATCGTTAGAATGTGACTCAGAGTGGCGGTGCATATTGTGTATCAGTTGGCACAGAGGTGCTCTGCATATCTCTGAGAATGTGACACAGAGTGGCTATGAATATTGCCTAGCAGTTGGCACAGCGGGGCTCTGCATATCTCTTAGAATGTGACACAGAGGGGCTATGTATGTCTCGTAGCATGTGGAACAGAGGGGCTCTGCATATCTCTGAGAATGTGACTCAGAGTGGTGGTGCATATTGCATAGCAGTTGGCAAATAAGGGCTCTGCATATCTCTTAGAATGTGACACAGAGGGGCTATGCATATTGCGTAGCAGTTGGCAGAATGTGACAGAGAGGGGATATGCATATCTCGTAGCATGTGGCATACAGGGGATCAGCATATCTTGTAGCAGGTGACAGA
Organism: Ambystoma mexicanum; assembly: GCF_040938575.1. Classification (NCBI taxonomy): domain Eukaryota; kingdom Metazoa; phylum Chordata; class Amphibia; order Caudata; family Ambystomatidae; genus Ambystoma; species Ambystoma mexicanum. The sequence goes on along the minus strand of NC_090923.1, from coordinate 1,396,976,982 downwards.
GAGGGGCTATGCATGTGGCACAGAGCAGCTATGCATATCTCTTATAATGTGACAGAGAGGGGCTATGCATATCCCGTAGCATGTGCCACAGAGAGGATCTGCATATCTCTTATAACGTGACACAGAGGAGCTATGCATATCTCGTAGCATGTGGCACAGAGGGGCGATCTGCATATCTCTTAGAATGTGCCACAGAGGGGCTATGCATGTCTCGTAGCATGTGGCACAGAGGGGCTCTGCATATCTCTTGGAATGGGACAGAGAGGGGCTCTGCATATCTCTTAGAATGTGACTCAGAGGGGTGGTGCATATTGCACAGCAGTTGGCAAAGTAGGGCTCTGCATATCTCTTAGAATGTGACACAGAGGGGCTATGCATATTGGGTAGCAGATGGCACCGAGGGGCTCTGCATATCTCTTAGAATGTGATAAAGAAGAGCTATGCATGTCTCGTAGCATGTGGCACACAGGGGATCAGCATATCTCGTAGCATGTGACAGAGAGGGGCTGTGCATGTGGCACAGAGCGGCTATGCATATCTCTTATAATGTGACAGAGAGGGGCTATGCATATCTCGTAGCATGTGCCACAGAGAGGCTCTGCATATCTCTTAGAATGTGGGGCGGTGCATATTGCATATCAGTTGGCACAGAGGGGCTCTGCATATCTCTTAGAATGTGACTCAGAGGGGCCCTGCATATTGCATAGCAGTTGACAAAGAAGGGCTCTGCATATCTCTTAGAATGTGACTCAGAGGGGCAGTGCACATCTCTTAGAATGTGACAGAGAGGGGCTATGCATATCTCGTAGCATGTGGCATACAGGGGATCTGCATATCGCTTAGAATGTGCCACAGAGGGGCTATGCATGTCTCGTAGCATGTGGCACAGAGGGGCTCTGCATATCTCTTGGAATGTGACAGAGAGGGGCTCTGCATATCTCTTAGAATGTGACTCAGAGGGGCGGTGCATATTGCATAGCAGTTGGCAAAGAAGGACTCTGCATATCTCTTAGAATGTGACACAGAGGGGCTATGCATATTGCGTAGCAGTTGGCACAGAGGGGCTCTGCATGTCTCTTAGAATGTGACAAAGAAGAGCTATGCATGTCTCGTAGCATGTGGCACACAGGGGATCAGCATATCTCGTAGCATGTGACAGAGAGGGGCTATGCATGTGGCACAGAGAGGCTATGCATACCTCTTATAATGTGACAGAGAGGGGCTATGCATATCTCGTAGCATGTGCCACAGAGAGGCTCTGCATATCTCTTAGAATGTGACACAGAGGGGCTATGCATGTCTCGTAGCATGTGGAACAGAGGAGCTCTGCATATCTCTTAGAATGTGACACAGAGTGGCGGTGCATATTGCGTATCAGTTGGCAGAGAGGGGCTCTGCATATCTCTTAGAATGTGACTCAGAGGGGTGGTGCATATTGCGTATCAGTTGGCACAGAGGGGCTCTGCATATCTCCTAGAATGTGACTCAGAGGGGCGGTGCATATTGCATAGCAGTTGGCAAGGAAGGGCTCTGCATATCTCTTAGAATGTGACAGAGAGGGGCTATGTATGTCTCGTAGCATGTGAAACAGAGGGGCTCTGCATATCTCTTAGAATGTGACTCAGAGGGGCGGTGCATATTGCATAGCAGTTGGCAGAGAGGGGCTCTGCATGTCTCTTAGAATGTGACAAAGAAGAGCTATGCATGTCTCGTAGCATGTGGCACACAGGGGATCAGCATATCTTGTAGCAGGTGACAGAGAGGGGCTATGCATGTGGCACAGAGCGGCTATGCATATCTCTTATAATGTGACAGACAGGGGCTATGCATATCCCGTAGCATGTGCGACAGAGAGGATCTGCATATCTCTTATAACGTGACACAGAGGAGCTATGCATATCTCGTAGCATGTGGCACAGAGGGGCTATGCATATCATTAGAATGTGACTCATAGTGGCGGTGCATATTGTGTACCAGTTGGCACAGAGGGGCTCTGCATATCTCTTAGAATGTGACACAGAGTGGCTATGAATATTGCCTAGCAGTTGGCACAGCAGGGCTCTGCATATCTCTTAGAATGTGACACAGAGGGGCTATGTATGTCTAGTAGTATGTGGAACAGAGGGGCTCTGCATATCTCTTAGAATGTGACACAGAGTGGCGGTGCATATTGCGTATCAGTTGGCACAGAGGGACTCTGCATATCTCTTAGAATGTGACTCAGAGGGGCGGTGCATATTGCATAGCAGTTGGCACAGAGTGGCTCTGCATATCTCTTAGAATTTGACTCAGCGGGGCGGTGCATATTGCATTGCAGTTGGCAAATAAGGGCTCTGCACATCTCTTAGAATGTGACACAGAGGGGCTATGCATATTGCGTAGCAGATGGCACAGAGGGGTTCTGCATATCTCTTAGAATGTGACAGAGAGGGGCTATGCATATCTCGTAGCATGTGGCATACAGGGGATCTGCATATCTCTTAGAATGTGCCACAGAGGGGCTATGCATGTCTCGTAGCATGTGGCACAGAGGGACTCTGCATATCTCTTGGAATGGGACAGAGAGGGGCTCTGCATATCTCTTAGAATGTGACTCAGAGGGGTGGTGCATATTGCATAGCAGTTGGCAAAGAAGGGCTCTGCATATCTCTTAGAATGTGACACAGAGGGGCTATGCATATTGCGTAGCAGTTGGCACAGAGGGGCTCTGCATATTTCTTAGAATGTGATAAAGAAGAGCTATGCATGTCTCGTAGCATGTGGCACACAGGGGATCAGCATATCTCGTAGCATGTGACAGAGAGGGGCTATGCATGTGGCACAGAGCGGCTATGCATATCTCTTATAATGTGACAGAGAGGGGCTATGCATATCTCGTAGCATGTGCCACAGAGAGGCTCTGCATATCTCTTAGAATGTGACTCAGAGGGGCAGTGCATATTGCATAGCAGTTGACAAAGAAGGGCTCTGTATATCTCTTAGAATGTGACAGAGAGGGGCTATGCAAATCTCGTAGCATGTGGCATACAGGGGATCTGCATATCTCTTAGAATGTGCCACAGAGGGGCTATGCATGTCTCGTAGCATGTGGCACAGAGGGGCTCTGCATATGTCTTGGAATGTGACAGAGAGGGGCTCTGAATATCTCTTAGAATGTGACTCAGAGGGGCGGTGCATATTGCATAGCAGTTGGCAAAGAAGGGCTCTGCATATCTCTTAGAATGTGACACAGATGGGCTATGCATATTGCATAGCGGTTGGCACAGAGGGGCTCTGTATATCTCTTAGAATGTGACTCAGAGGGGCGGTGCATATTGCATAGCAGTTGACAAAGAAGGGCTCTGCATATCTCTTAGAATGTGACACAGAGGGGCGGTGCATATTGCAGAGCAGTTGGTACAGAGGGGCTCTGCATGTCTTTTAGAATGTGACAAAGAAGAGCTATGCATGTCTCGTAGCATGTGGCACACAGGGGATCAGCATATCTCGTAGCATGTGACAGAGAGGGGCTATGCATGTGGCACAGAGCGGCTATCCATATCTTTTATAATGTGACAGAGAGGGGCTATGCATATCTTGTAGCATGTGCCACAGAGAGGCTCTGCATATCTCTTAGAATGTGACTCTGAGGGGCGGTGCATATTGCGTATCAGTTGGCACAGAGGGGCTCTGCATATCTCTTGGAATGTGACAGAGAGGGGCTCTGCATATCTCTTAGAATGTGACTCAGAGGGGCGGTGCATATTGCATAGCAGTTGGCACAGAGGGGCTCTGCATATCTCTTAGAATGTGACAAAGAAGAGCTATGCATGTCTCGTAGCATGTGGCACACAGGGGTTCAGCATATCTCGTAGCATGTGACAGAGAGGGGCTATGCATGTGGCACAGAGCGGCTATGCATATCTCTTATAATGTGACAGAGAGGGGCTATGCATATCTCGTAGCATGTGCCACAGAGAGGCTCTGCATATCTCTTAGAATGTGACTCCGAGGGGCGGTGCATATTGCGTATCAGTTGGCACAAAGGGGCTCTGCATATCTCTTAGAATGTGACTCAGAGGGGCGGTGCATATTGCATAGCAGTTGACACAGAGGGGCTCTGCATATCTCTTAGAATGTGACACAGAGTGGCGATGCATATTGCGTATCAGTTGGCACAGAGGGACTCTGCATATCTCTTAGAATGTGACTCAGAGGGGCGGTGCAAATTTCATAGCAGTTGGCACAGAGGGACTCTGCATGTCTCTTAGAATGTGACAAAGAAGAGCTATGCATGTCTCGTAGCATGTGGCACACGGGATCAGCATATCTTGTAGCAGGTGACAGAGAGGGGCTATGCATGTGCCACAGAGAGGCTCTGCATATCTCTTAGAATGTGACTCTGAGGGGCGGTGCATATTGCGTATCAGTTGGCACAGAGGGGCTCTGCATATCTCTTGGAATGTGACAGAGAGGGGCTCTGCATATCTCTTAGAATGTGACTCAGAGGGGCGGTGCATATTGCATAGCAGTTGGCACAGAGGGGCTCTGCATATCTCTTAGAATGTGACAAAGAAGAGCTATGCATGTCTCGTAGCATGTGGCACACAGGGGTTCAGCATATCTCGTAGCATGTGACAGAGAGGGGCTATGCATGTGGCACAGAGCGGCTATGCATATCTCTTATAATGTGACAGAGAGGGGCTATGCATATCTCGTAGCATGTGCCACAGAGAGGCTCTGCATATCTCTTAGAATGTGACTCCGAGGGGCGGTGCATATTGCGTATCAGTTGGCACAAAGGGGCTCTGCATATCTCTTAGAATGTGACTCAGAGGGGCGGTGCATATTGCATAGCAGTTGACACAGAGGGGCTCTGCATATCTCTTAGAATGTGACACAGAGTGGCGATGCATATTGCGTATCAGTTGGCACAGAGGGACTCTGCATATCTCTTAGAATGTGACTCAGAGGGGCGGTGCAAATTTCATAGCAGTTGGCACAGAGGGACTCTGCATGTCTCTTAGAATGTGACAAAGAAGAGCTATGCATGTCTCGTAGCATGTGGCACACGGGATCAGCATATCTTGTAGCAGGTGACAGAGAGGGGCTATGCATGTGGCACAGAGCGGCTATGCATATCTCTTATATTGTGACAGAGAGGGGCTATGCATATCCCGTAGCATGTGCCACAGAGAGGATCTGCATATCTCTTATAACGTGACACAGAGGAGCTGAGCATATCTAGTATCATGTGGCACAGAGGGGCTATGCATATCTCTTATAATGTGACACAGAGGAGCTATGCATGTCTCTCTCGTAGCATGTGGCACAGAGGTGTTCTGCATACCTTTTAGAATGCAACACAGAAGGGCTATGCATGTCTTGTAGCATGTGGCATAGAGGGGCTCTGCATATCTCTTAGAATGTTAACCAGGGGGTTATGCATATGGTGTAGCAGTTGGCACAGAGAAGCTCTGCATATCTCTTAGAATGTGACACAAATGGGTTATGCATGTCTCGTAGCATGTGGCACAGAGGTGTTCTGCATACCTTTTAGAATGCGACACAGAAAGGCTACGCATGTCTCGTAGCATGTGGCACAGAGGGGCTCGGCATATCTCTCAGAATGTGACACAGAGGGACTACGCATATTGTGTAGCAGTTGGCACAGCGTTGCTCTGCATATCTCTTAGAATGTGACACAGAGGGGCTATGCATGTGTCGTAGCAAAGGTCTCAGGAGGATAGCTCAGCGGCAACGTACTCCCCTTGAAAGCAATGTGACACACAGCAACACAGGTTCGATCCCCGTGTCCGTGCTTAGAAAACTCTGGTTATTAAGCGCGTTATAAATAACCTATCAATCAATCAATCATGTGGCACAGAGGGGCTCTGCATATCTCTTAGAATGGGACTCAGAGGGCCAGTGCATATTGCAGAGCAGTTGGCACAGAGGGGCTCTGCATGTCTCTTAGAATGTGACACAGAAGGGCTATGTATATTGCGTAGCAGTTGGCACAGAGTTGCTCTGCATATCTCTTAGAATATGACACAGAGGGGCTATGCATGTCTTGTAGCATGTGGCATAGTGGGGCTATGCATATCTCTTAGAATGTTACCCAGGGGGTATGCATATTGTGTAGCAGTTGGCACAGAGAGGCTCTTCATATCTCTTAGAATGTGACAGAGAGGGGCTATGCATTTCTCGTAGCATGTGGAACAGAGGGGCTCTGCATATCTCTTAGAATTTGACTCAGAGGGGCGGTGCATATTGCGTATCAGTTGGCACAGAGGGGCTCTACATATCTCTTAGAATTTGACTCAGAGGGGCGGTGCATATTGCGTATCAGTTGGCACAGAGGGGCTCTGCATGTCTCTTAGAATGTGACTCAGAGGGGCGGCGCATATTGCATAGCAGTTGGCACAGAGGGGCGGTGCATATCTCTTAGAATGTGACAGAGAGGGGCTATGCATATCTCGTAGCAGTTGGCATACAGGGGATCTGCATATCTCTTAGAATGTGCCACAGAGGGGCTATGCATGTCTCGTAGGATGTGACACAGAGGGGCTCTGCATATCTATTGGAATGTGACAGAGTGGGGCTCTGCATATCTCTTAGAATGTGGCACAGAGGGGATCAGCATATCTTGTAGCATGTGGCACAGAGGGGCTCTGCATATCTCTTAGAATATGAGACAGATAGGTTATGCATGTCTCGTAGCATGTGGCACAGAGTGACTCTGCATATCTCTCAGAATGTGACAGAGAGGGGCTCTGCATGTCTTGTAGCAAAGGTCTCGAGAGGATAGCTCAGCAGCAACGTACTCGCCTTGGAAGCAAGACGACATACAGCAACAAAGGTTCGATTCCCGGGTCCGCGCTTAGAAACCTCTGGGTATTAAGCGCGTTATAAATGACCTATCAATCAATCAATCATGAGGCACAGAGGGCCTCTGCATAGCTCTTAGAATGTGACTCAGAGGGGCAGTGCATAATGCAGAGCAGTTGGCACAGAGGGGCTCTGCATGTCTTAGAATGTGACACAGAGGGGGCTATGCATGTCTCTCTCGTAGCATTTGGCACAGAGGTGTTCTGCATACCTTTTAGAATGCGACACAGAAAGGCTACGCATGTCTTGTAGCATGTGGCATAGAGGGGCTCTGCATATCTCTTAGAATGTTAACCAGGGGGTTATGCATATGGTGTAGCAGTTGGCACAGAGAAGCTCTGCATATCTCTTAGAATGTGACACAAATGGGTTATGCATGTCTCATAGCATGTGGCACAGAGGGGCTCTGCATAGCTCTTATAATGTGACACAGAGGAGCTATGCATGTCTCTCTTGTAGCATGTGGCACAGAGGTGTTCTGCATACCTTTTAGAATGCGACACAGATGGGTTACGCATGTCTTGTAGCATGTGGCATAGAGGGGCTCTGCATATCTCTTAGAATGTTACCCAGGGGGTTATGCATATTGTGTAGCAGTTGGCACAGAGAGGCTCTGCATATCTCTTAGAATGTGACACAGAGGGGCTATGCATGTCTCGTAGCATGTGGCACAGAGGGGCTCGGCATATCTCTCAGAATGTGACACAGAGGGACTACGCATATTGTGTAGCAGTTGGCACAGCGTTGCTCTGCATATCTCTTAGAATGTGACACAGAGGGGCTATGCATGTGTCGTAGCAAAGGTCTCGGCAGGATAGCTCAGCGGCAACATACTCCCCTTGGAAGCAATGTGACACACAGCAACACAGGTTCGATCCCTGGGTCCGCGCTTAGAAAACTCTGGTTATTAAGCGCGTTATAAATAACCTATCAATCAATCAATCATGTGGCACAGAGGGGCTCTGCATATCTCTTAGAATGGGACTCATAGGGCCAGTGCATATTGCAGAGCAGTTGGCACAGAGGGGCTCTGCATGTCTCTTAGAATGTGACACAGAAGAGCTATGTATATTGCGTAGCAGTTGGAACAGAGTTGCTCTGCATATCTCTTAGAATGTGACACAGAGGGGCTATGCATGTCTTGTAGCATGTGGCATAGAGGGGCTCTGCATATCTCTTAGAATGTTACCCAGGGGGTATGCATATTGTGTAGCAGTTGGCACAGAGAGGCTCTTCATATCTCTTAGAATGTGATACAGAGGGGCTATGCATTTCTCGTAGCATGTGGAACAGAGGGGCTCTGCATATCTCTTAGAATTTGACTCAGAGGGGCAGTGCATATTGCGTATCAGTTGGCACAGAGGGGCTCTACATATCTCTTAGAATTTGACTCAGAGGGGCGGTGCATATTGCGTATCAGTTGGCACAGAGGGGCTCTGCATGTCTCTTAGAATGTGACTCAGAGGGGCGGTGCATATTGCATAGCAGTTGGCAAGGAAGGGCTCTGAATATCTCTTAGGATGTGACACAGCGGGGCTATGCATATTGCGTAGCAGTTGGCACAGAGGGGCTCTGCATATCTCTTAGAATGTGACTCAGAGGGCCGGTGCATATCTCTTAGAATGTGACAGAGAGGGGCTATGCATATCTCGTAGCAGTTGGCATACAGGGGATCTGCATATCTCTTAGAATGTGCCACAGAGGGGCTATGCATGTCTCGTAGGATGTGGCACAGAGGGGCTCTGCATATCTCTTGGAATGTGACAGAGTGGGGCTCTGCATATCTCTTAGAATGTGGCACAGAGGGGATCAGCGTATCTCGTAGCATGTGGCACAGAGGGGCTCTGCATATCTCTTAGAATATGAGACCATTAGGTTATGCATGTCTCGTAGCATGTGGCACAGAGTGACTCTGCATATCTCTCAGAATGTGACAGAGAGGGGCTCTGCATGTCTCGAGCAAAGGTCTCGAGAGGATAGCTCAGCAGCTACGTACTCGCCTTGGAAGCAAGACGACACACAGCAACACAGGTTCGATTCCCGGGTCCGTGCTTAGAAACCTCTGGGTATTAAGCGCGTTATAAATAACCTATCAATCAATCAATCATGAGGCACAGAGGGCCTCTGCATAGCTCTTAGAATGTGACTCAGAGGGGCAGAGCAGTTGGCACAGAGGGGCTCTGCATATCTCTTATATTGTGACACAGAGGAGCTATGCATATCTCGTAGCATGTGGCACAGAGGGGCTCTGAAGATCTCTTAGAACGTGACAGAGAGAGGCTATGTATGTCTCGTAGCAAAGGTCTTGAGAGGATAGCTCGGCAGCAACGTGCTCGCCTTGACAGCAGGATGACACGCAGCAACACAAGTTCGATCCCCGGGTCGGTGCTTAGAAACCTCTGGGTATTAAGCGCGTTATAAATAACCTATCAATCATGTGGCACAGAGGGGCTCTGCATATCTCTTAGAATGTGACTCAAAGGGGTGGTGCGTATTGCGTAGCAGTTGGCACAGAGGGGTTCTCCATATCTCTTAGAATGTGACTGAGAGGGGCATTGCATATTGCATAGCAGTTGGCACAGAGGGGCTCTGCATATCTCTTAGAATGTGACACAGAGGGGCTATGCATATCTAGATCATGTGGCACACAGGGGCTCTGCATATCTCTTATAATGTGACACAGAGGAGCTATGCATGTCTCTCTCATAGCATGTGGCACAGAGGTGTTCTGCATACCTTTTAGAATGCGACACAGAAGGGCTACGCATGTCTTGTAGCATGTGGCATAGAGGGGCTCTGCATATCTCTTAGAATGTGACACAGAGGGGCTATGCACGTCTCGTAGCATGTGGCACAGAGGGGCTATGCACGTCTCGTAGCATGTGGCACAGAGGGGCTTGGCATATCTCTCAGAATGTGACACAGAGGGGCTACGCATATTGTGTAGCAGTTGGCACAGAGTTGCTCTGCATATTTCTTAGAATGTGACACAGAGGGGCTATGCATGTCTCTCTCGTAGCATTTGGCACAGAGGTGTTCTGCATACCTTTTAGAATGCGACACAGAAAGGCTACGCATGTCTTGTAGCATGTGGCATAGAGGGGCTCTGCATATCTCTTAGAATGTTAACCAGGGGGTTATGCATATTGTGTAGCAGTTGGCAAAGAGAGCCTCTGCATATCTCTTAGAATGTGACACAAATGGGTTATGCATGTCTCATAGCATGTGGCACAGAGGGGCTCTGCATGTCTCTCAGAATGTGGCACAGAGGGGCTATGCATATTGTGTAGCAGTTGGCACAGAGGGCCTCTGCATATCTGTTAGAATGTGACACAGAGGGGCTATGCATATCTAGTATCATGTGGCAAACAGGGGGCTCTGCATATCTCTTATAATGTGACACAGAGGAGCTATGCATGTCTCTCTCGTAGCATGTGGCACAGAGGTGTTCTGCATACCTTTTAGAATGCGACACAGAAGGGCTACGCATGTCTTGTAGCATGTGGCATAGAGGGGCTCTGCATATCTCTTAGAATGTTACCCCGGGGGTTATGCATATTGTGTAGCAGTTGGCCCAGAGAGGCTCTGCATATCTCTTAGAATGTGACACAGAGGGGCTATGCATGTCTCATAGCATGTGGCACAGAGGGGCTCGGCATAACTCTCAGAATGTGACACATAGGGGCTACGCATATTGTGTAGCAGTTGGCACAGAGTTGCTCTGCATATCTCTTAGAATGTGACACAGAGGGGCTATGCATGTCTCTCTCGTAGCATTTGGCACAGAGGTGTTCTGCATACCTTTTAGAATGCGACACAGAAAGGCTACGCATGTCTCGTAGCATGTGGCACAGAGGGGCTCGGCATATCTCTCAGAATGCGACACAGAGGGACTACGCATATTGTGTAGCAGTTGGCACAGCGTTGCTCTGCATATCTCTTAGAATGTGACACAGAGGGGCTATGCATGTGTCGTAGTAAAGGTCTCAGGAGGATAGCTCAGCGGCAACGTACTCCCCTTGGAAGCAATGTGACACACAGCAACACAGGTTCGATCCCCGGGACCGTGCTTAGAAAACTCTGGTTATTAAGCGCGTTATAAATAACCTATCAATCAATCAATCATGTGGCACAGAGGGGCTCTGCATATCTCTTAGAGTGGGACTCAGAGGGCCAGTGCATATTGCAGAGCAGTTGGCACAGAGGGGCTCTGCATGTCTCTTAGAATGTGACACAGAAGGGCTATGTATATTGCGTAGCAGTTGGCACAGAGTTGCTCTGCATATCTCTTAGAATATGACACAGAGGGGCTATGCATGTCTTGTAGCATGTGGCATAGAGGGGCTCTGCATATCTCTTAGAATGTTACCCAGGGGGTATGCATATTGTGTAGCAGTTGGCACAGAGAGGCTCTTCATATCTCTTAGAATGTGACACAGAGGGGCTATGCATTTCTCGTAGCATGTGGAACAGAGGGGCTCTGCATATCTCTTAGAATTTGACTCAGAGGGGCGGTGCATATTGCGTATCAGTTGGCACAGAGGGGCTCTACATATCTCTTAGAATTTGACTCAGAGGGGCGGTGCATATTGCGTATCAGTTGGCACAGAGGGGCTCTGCATGTCTCTTAGAATGTGACTCAGAGGGGCGGTGCATATTGCATAGCAGTTGGCAAGGAAGGGCTCTGCATATCTCTTAGAATGTGACACAGAGGGGCTATGCATATTGCATAGCAGTTGGCACAGAGGGGCTCTGCATATCTCTTAGAATGTGACTCAGAGGGGCGGTGCATATCTCTTAGAATGTGACAGAGAGGGGCTATGCATATCTCGTAGCAGTTGGCATACAGGGGATCTGCATATCTCTTAGAATGTGCCACAGAGGGGCTATGCATGTCTCGTAGGATGTGGCACAGAGGGGCTCTGCATATCTCTTGGAATGTGACAGAGTGGGGCTCTGCATATCTCTTAGAATGTGGCACAGAGGGGATCAGCATATCTTGTAGCATGTGGCACAGAGGGGCTCTGCATATCTCTTAGAATATGAGACAGATAGGTTATGCATGTCTCCTAGCATGTGGCACAGAGTGACTCTGCATATCTCTCAGAATGTGACAGAGAGGGGCTCTGCATGTCTCGTAGCAAAGGTCTCGAGAGGATAGCTCAGCAGCAACGTACTCGCCTTGGAAGCAAGACGACACACAGCAACACAGGTTCGATTCCCGGGTCCACGCTTAGAAACCTCTGGGTATTAAGCGCGTTATAAATAACCTATCAATCAATCAATCATGAGGCACAGAGGGCCTCTGCATAGCTCTTAGAATGTGACTCAGAGGGGCAGTGCATATTGCAGAGCAGTTGGCACAGAGGGGCTCTGCATGTCTCTTAGAATGTGACACAGAACGGCTATGCATATTGCGTAGCAGTTGGCACAGAGGGGCTTTGCACATCTCTTAGAATGTGACAGAGAGGGGCTCTGCATATCTCTTATATTGTGACACAGAGGAGCTATGCATATCTCGTAGCATGTGGCACAGAGGGGCTCTGAAGATCTCTTAGAATGTGACAGAGAGAGGCTATGCATGTCTCGTAGCAAAGGTCTTGGGAGGATAGCTCGGCAGCAACGTGCTCGCCTTGGCAGCAGGATGACACGCAGCAACACAAGTTCGATCCCCGGGTCGGTGCTTAGAAACCTCTGGGTATTAAGCGCGTTATAAATAACCTATGAATCATGTGGCACAGAGGGGCTCTGCATATCTCTTAGAATGTGACTCAAAGGGGTGGTGCGTATTGCGTAGCAGTTGGCACAGAGGGGTTCTCCATATCTCTTAGAATGTGACTGAGAGGGGCATTGCATATTGCATAGCAGTTGGCACAGAGGGGCTCTGCATATCTCTTAGAATGTGACACAGAGGGGCTATGCATATCTAGTATCATGTGGCACACAGGGGCTCTGCATTTCTCTTATAATGTGACACAGAGGAGCTATGCATGTCTCTCTCATAGCATGTGGCACAGAGGTGTTCTGCATACCTTTTAGAATGCGACACAGAAGGGCTACGCATGTCTTGTAGCATGTGGCATAGAGGGGCTATGCACGTCTTGTAGCATGTGGCACAGAGGGGCTCTGCATATCTCTTAGAATGTTACCCAGGGGGTTATGCATATTGTGTAGCAGTTGGCCCAGAGAGGCTCTGCATATCTCTTAGAATGTGACACATAGGGGCTATGCACGTCTCGTAGCATGTGGCACAGAGGGGCTATGCACGTCTCGTAGCATGTGGCACAGAGGGGCTTGGCATATCTCTCAGAATGTGGCACAGAGGGGCTACGCATATTGTGTAGCAGTTGGCACAGAGTTGCTCTGCATATTTCTTAGAATGTGACACAGAGGGGCTATGCATGTCTCTCTCGTAGCATTTGGCACAGAGGTGTTCTGCATACCTTTTAGAATGCGACACAGAAAGGCTACGCATGTCTTGTAGCATGTGGCATAGAGGGGCTCTGCATATCTCTTAGAATGTTAACCAGGGGGTTATGCATATTGTGTAGCAGTTGGCACAGAGAGCCTCTGCATATCTCTTAGAATGTGACACAAATGGGTTATGCATGTCTCATAGCATGTGGCACAGAGGGGCTCTGCATGTCTCTCAGAATGTGGCACAGAGGGGCTATGCATATTGTGTAGCAGTTGGCACAGAGGGCCTCTGCATATCTGTTAGAATGTGACACACAGGGGCTATGCATATCTAGTATCATGTGGCACACAGGGGGCTCTGCATATCTCTTATAATGTGACACAGAGGAGCTATGCATGTCTCTCTCATAGCATGTGGCACAGAGGTGTTCTGCATATCTCTTAGAATGTTACCCAGGGGATTATGCATATTGTGTAGCAGTTGGTCCAGAGAGGCTCTGCATATCTCTTAGAATGTGACACAGAGGGGCTATGCATGTCTCATAGCATGTGGCACAGAGGGGCTCGGCATATCTCTCAGAATGTGACACAGAGGGGCTACGCATATTGTGTAGCAGTTGGCACAGAGTTGCTCTGCATATCTCTTAGAATGTGACACAGAGGGGCTATGCATGTCTCTCTCGTAGCATTTGGCACAGAGGTGTTCTGCATACCTTTTAGAATGCGACACAGAAAGGCTACGCATGTCTTGTAGCATGTGGCATAGAGGGGCTCTGCATATCTCTTAGAATGTTAACCAGGGGGTTATGCATATGGTGTAGCAGTTGGCACAGAGAAGCTCTGCATATCTCTTAGAATGTGACACACATGGATTATGCATGTCTCATAGCATGTGGCACAGAGGGGCTCTGCATGTCTCTCAGAATGTGGCACAGAGGGGCTATGCATATTGCGTAGCAGTTGGCACAGAGGTGCTCTTCATATCTCTTAGAATGTGACACAGATGGGCTATGCATATTGCGTAGCAGTCGGCACAGAGGGGCTCTGCATATCTCTTAGAATGTGACTCAAAGGGGTGGTGCATATTGCGTAGCAGTTGGCACAGAGGAGTTCTGCATATCTCTTAGAATGTGACTGAGAGGGGCAGTGCATATTGCATAGCAGTTGGCACAGAGGGCCTCTGCATATCTCTTAGAATGTGACACGGAGGGGCTATGCATATCTAGTATCATGTGGCACACAGAGGCTCTGCATATCTCTTATAATGTGACACAGAGGAGCTATGCATGTCTCTCTCGTAGCATGTGGCACAGAGGTGTTCTGCATACCTTTTAGAATGTGACACAGAGGGGCTACGCATATTGCGTAGCAGTTGGCACAGAGTTGCTCTGCATATCTCTTAGAATGTGACACAGAGAGGCTATGCATATTGCGTAGCAGTTGGCACAGAGGGGCTTTGCCTATCTCTTAGAATGTGGCACAGAGGGGCTATGCATATCTAGTATCATGTGGCACACAGGGGTCTGCATATCTCTTATAATGTGACACAGAGGAGCTATGCATGTCTCTCTCATAGCATGTGGCACAGAGGTGTTCTGCATACCTCTTAGAATGTGACACAGAGGGGCTATGCATGTCTCGTAGCATGTGGCACAGAGGGGCTCTGCATATCTCTCAGAATGTGATACAGAGTGGCTATGCATATTGTGTAGCAGTTAGCACAGCGTTGCTCTGCATATCTCTTAGAATGTGACACAGAGGGGCTATGCATGTCTCGTAGCATGTGGCACAGAGGGGCTCTGCATATCTCTTAGAATGTGACACAGAGGGGCTATGCATATCTAGTATCATGTGGCACACAGGGGTCTGCATATCTCTTATAATGTGACACAGAGGAGCTATGCATGTCTCTCTCATAGCATGTGGCACAGAGGTGTTCTGCATACCTCTTAGAATGTGACACAGAGGGGCTATGCATGTCTCGTAGCATGTGGCACTGAGGGGCTCTGCATATCTCTCAGAATGTGATACAGAGGGGCTACGCATATTGTGTAGCAGTTAGCACAGCGTTGCTCTGCATATCTCTTAGAATGTGACACAGAGGGGCTATGCATGTCTCGTAGCAAAGGTCTCGGGAAGATAGCTCAGCGGCAACGTACTCGCCTTGGAAGCAAGGTGACACACAGCAACACAGGCTCGATCCCCGGTTCCGGGCTTAGAAACTTCTGGGTATTAAGCGTGTTATAAATAACCTATCAATCAATCAATCATGTGGCACAGAGGGGCTGTGCATATCTCTTAGAATGGGACTCAGAGGGCCAGTGCATATTGCAGAGCAGTTGGCACAGAGGGGCTCTGCATATCTATTAGTATGTGACACAGAGGGGCTATGCATGTCTCTCTCGTAGCATTCGGCACAGAGGGGTTCTGCATACCTTTTAGAGTGCGACACAGAAAGGCTACGCATGTCTTGTAGCATGTGGCATAGAAGGGCTCTGCATACCTCTTAGAATGTTAACCAGGGGGTTATTCATATTGTGTAGCAGTTGGCACAGAGAGGCTCTGCATATCTCTGAGAATGTGACACAGAGGGGTTATGCATGTCTCGTAGCATGTGGCACAGAGGGGCTCTGCATGTCTCTCAGAATGTGGCACAGAGGGGCTGTGCATATTGCGTAGCAGTTGGCACAGAGGTGCTCTTCATATCTCTTAGAATGTGACACAGAAGGGCTATGCATATTGCGTAGCAGTTGGCACAGAGTTGCTCTGCATATCTCTTAGTATGTGACACAGAGGGGCTATGCATGTCTCTCTCGTAGCATTCGGCACAGAGGGGTTCTGCATACCTTTTAGAGTGCGACACAGAAAGGCTACGCATGTCTTGTAGCATGTGGCATAGAAGGGCTCTGCATACCTCTTAGAATGTTAACCAGGGGGTTATTCATATTGTGTAGCAGTTGGCACAGAGAGGCTCTGCATATCTCTGAGAATGTGACACAGAGGGGTTATGCATGTCTCGTAGCATGTGGCACAGAGGGGCTCTGCATGTCTCTCAGAATATGACACAGAGGGGATATGCATATTGCATCGCATTTGGCACAGAGGGGCTCTGCATATCTCTTAGAATGTGACACAAATGGGTTATGCATGTCTCGTAGCATGTGGTACAGAGTGGCTCTGCATATCTCTCAGAATGTGACCCAGAGGGGCTACGCATATTGCGTAGCAGTTGGCACAGAGTTGCTCTGCATATCTCTTAGAATGTGACACAGAAGGGCTATGCATATTGCGTAGCAGTTGGCACAGAGGGGCTTTCCCTATCTATTAGAATGTGACACAGAGGGGCTATGCATGTTTCGTAGCATGTGGCACAGAGTGGCTCTGCATATCTCTTAGAATGTGACACAGAGGGTTTATGCATATTGCGTCGCAGTTGGCACAGAGGGGCTCTGCATATCTATTAGAATGTGACACAGAGGGGCTATGCATGTCTCATAGCATGTGGCACAGGGGGGCTCTGCATATCTCTTAGAATGTGACACAGAGGTGCTATGCATATTGCGTAGCAGTTGACACAGAGGGGCTCTGCACATCACTCAGAATGTGACACAGAGGTGCTATGCATATCTCTTAAAAGGTGACACATTCATGCTCTTCATATCTCCGAGAATGTGACAAAGCTGTGCTCTTCATATCTCTTACAGTGTGACTGACAGGCGTTCTGCTTATCACTTAGAAAAATTATGTAAATGTTCTTTGCCTATCCCTTAGAATGTGACACTCAGGTTCTCTTGATGTCTCTTAAAATGTGACACAAAGGAGTGACCACTGTGTCCCTTAAGAGTTGATGGCAAAGTGCCCCTTTCCATATCTCGTGGAAGGCGTCCAAAGGCACCCCCCCCCTTAACTCTTGGGAGGCGAGGTAGAGGTTCCCCTTTCATATTCCTTTGAACAGTGCTGGCATAGGGCCGGATCTGGCAAACGAAGTCTCCCCAGATCCCATTTGCACTCCATATTCGTTTCAAAACCCTCGGGTTGTATGAGCCATCCTGCGAGGGCCAGCATTCGATCCGTGGTCGCTAGGATCAGGGGTAGGCACTCCCCCCACAAGACCATTTGACAGTCTGAGCAAGAGCTCGGTGAAATCCATCGTGAATATTGCACCGGACAGGAAATATTGAGGTACATCGCTTTAGCTTTAAAGGGTGTGCACATTTTATACATTATAAGAAACGGGTCTATTTTCCAGGTGTTCATGATTAATCTTCTGAGGGGCAGAGAGGCAAATGTGTGTGAGGTGTGAGTAAAATATCCGTGCCCCCCACACTCCCAACCTGGTGGGATGCCCCAGTAAAAACATCAATTTCCAGCACTGCCTTTGAAGGTGACAGAGATGCCCTTCCGTGGTGGTTAGAAGGTGACCCTGCTGATGCCGCCCCTTCTGAGTGATAGGCTTGTGGCTTTCCCCAGAGACGCCCTTCCGTGGTGGTTAGAAGGTGACCGTGCTGATGCCGCCCCTTCTGAGTGATAGGCTTGTGGCTTTCCCCAGAGACGCCCTTCCGTGGTGGTTAGAAGGTGACTGTGCTGATGCGGCCCCTTCTGGGCGATAGGCTTGTGACTTCCCGCAGAGACACCCTTCCGTGGTGGTTAGAAGGTGACCGAGCTGATGATGCCCCTTCTGAGCGATAGGTTTGTGGCTTCACGCAGAGACACCCTTCCGTGGTGGTTAGAAGGTGACCGTGCTTATGCAGCCCCTTCTGAGCGATAGGCTTGTGGCTTCACGCAGATACGCCCTTCCATGGTGGTATGAAGGTGACCGTGCTGATGCCGCCCCTTCTGAGCGATAGGCTTGTGGTTTCACGCAGAGACGCCCATCGGTGGTGGTTAGAAGGTGACCGTGCTGATGCCGCCCCTTCTGAGCGATAGGCTTGTGGCTTCTCGCAGAGACACCCTTCCTTGGTGGTTAGAAGGTGACTGTGCTGATGCAGCCCCTTCTGAGCGATAGGCTTGTGGCTTCACGCAGAGACGCCCTTCCGTGGTGGTTAGAAGGTGACCGTGCTGATGCGGCCCCTTCTGAGCGATAGGCTTGTGGCTTCACGCAGAGACTCCCTTCCGTGGTGGTTAGAAGGTGACCGTGCTGATGCCGCCCCTTCTGAGCGATAGGCTTGTGGCTTCACGCAGAGACACCCTTCCTTGGTGGTTAGAAGGTGGCAGTGCTGATGCGGCCCCTTCTGAGCGACAGGCTTGTGGCTTCACGCAGAGACGCCCTTCCGTGGTGCTTAGAAGATGACCACGCTGATGCTGCCCCTTCTGAGCGATAGGCTTGTGGCTTCACGCAGAGACGCCCTTCCGTGGTGGTTAGAAGGTGACCGTGCTGATGCCGCCCCCTCTGAGCAATAGGCTTGTGGCTTCACGCAGAGACGCCCTTCCGTGGTGGTTAGAAGGTGACCGTGCTGATGCCGCCCCCTCTGAGCAATAGGCTTGTGGCTTCACGCAGAGACGCCCTTCCGTGGTGGTTAGAAGGTGACCTGCTGATGCGGCCCGTTCTGAGCGATAGGCTTGTGGCTTCCCGTAGAGACGCCCTTCCGTGGTGCTTAGAAGGTGACCGTGCTGATGCTGCCCCTTCTGAGTGATAGGCTTGTGGCTTTCCCCAGAGACGCCCTTCCGTGGTGGTTAGAAGGTGACCGTGCTGATGCCGCCCCTTCTGAGTGATAGGCTTGTGGCTTCATTAGCAAAGTCAATGTCACTCCTATCAGAGGCGGTAATTGCGAGCATTACACAACTGTTCAGTGCATTAGCGATATTGGAACGCAGGACTGATTGCAATTTACTGATTGCAGCGAGAGTTATTTCTTTAAACGAGTGCTGGCCGTGTACAATCTGCCAGGGCAGTAACTGGGTCCTCAATAGCGGAGGCGCTTTGTGCTGCTTTATAAAAGGGGAGAAGGCCGCAGAAACTGCCTGCATTTCCGGCTCATAGAGTCGAGGCTAAAGTCTGCATATCTGATGGCGCTTATTTATCAGCACAGCCAAGGATTCCCAATGAAATGCAAGTTGTCTTATGCAGTGCAGCGTCTGGCATTTTGACCGGCGTCTTGAGCATGGTTCTGGAAGAGAAGATCAGACAGGGGGTGTTAGTGGTAGGGGGGGGAGCGGGGGGAGTAGAGGGAGAGAGGGGAGGGGTGGGAGGAAAAGGATGATGCGAAACCTGAAGTGTGGATGGCTGCAGGATAGAAGCAGCATAGACCTGTGTGCTGGCGTTTTTCTAGGTTGTTAGCGGCGGTGGATCTTTTGTCACAGCTGTGCACCAAAAGACAACTCGAAGCCAATATTTCATGGTTCTTTATTACACCACAAAAATATCAAGGGATCAGGAAGAACGTATTGTGGGATTCTGAAAACAACAATGCAATTTAGGCTTTCTGGTCTGTTTTGGATTTTCGCCAATATCACAGTGGAGCCTAGCGCCAACCCCATTGGTGTGGGCCGCAGACTCCCTCAAAGGGTCTTCAAGCATTTGAGTCTCATCCACTCCCCCAATGGCCTGCTCCTATATATATATTTGTTTTTTTAACTTTTATTTGAGTGCTGACATTACAACAGATGTATAAATAAATCTTTTGACAACAGTAAGTACAGTGCTTCACAATCACCATTATTAACTGTACGAGGGACACACCACAAAGGTTGAAGATTAAGGGAATGTAGACATCGATGAGCAACTTGATCATGGGTCATGAGGTGCTTCCCAAGTTATTGGTCAGGGTCATGAGTTGAAAGTAGATAGTTGCGGAAAGGGGGCCAAATGTCTCTGGGTTTGCAGTTCATGGGTTGCAGTAAGGACCAGCGTTCCTCAATATCCAATGCCCATGTGACAGCCTGCAATCATTTCGTCAAAGTGGGGGTGGTTGGGCGGAGCCAGACTAACAGGATTTCGCGGACAGCCAAAATCGAACAAAGGCTGGCCAGCTTGCGAGAGCTACTTGGTAATTGGTCATATTGATGGAACAGACACTTCAATGGGGTAGGTTCAAAAGTACAATTAAATATTTCTGACATATTTTGGCAGACCCTTTTCCAGTTGTCCCCCAACCCGGGGCAGTTCCAGAGCATGTGGAAGTATCCTACACCCTCGGCATGGCATCTGGGACGTAGATTGGGATGGGAATGAGAGAATAGATATAATCTGGCTGGGGTGTAATGAAATATATGTAGAACTTTAAATCGTATCAGCCGGAACCTAGAATTGAAGGACATTGCACGGGTCTGTGAGCACATAGATTCCCAAATTTCGCCTGTAGTATTCGTTCCGAGATCCCTGCATCCCGTAGCTTTGTCAGTGGTGTACTACTGAGGTTCTGTAGAGCGTTATATAATGTAGTGACAGGACCTTCTGTGTTCGTCCCTCTCATTACGATTTCTAGTATCAGTTAATCGCGTGGTTGTATGGGGAACTCGGGCCAAGTTTGTTTGATGGCTCGCCGGAGTCCTGTGCATGGCAACCAATGTTGCGCACGTGTGAATGAAGGGCCAGGTAAGTCTTGGAAGGAAATGAAAGTCTCCATCCTGTACATGCCCCCCATTGACGTGTATCTGTCTGAGGCCCACCGGGTTGATTCTGTCCTGCTTATGCTGGGGAGGGATGGGAAGAAGTTCCACAAGGGTAGATTCCTGTGATGGGGGCGGGGGTTGCCTGCTGCCCTCCATATCATCGCCCAAGCAAGTGAAGTCAGCATAGCGGGGTCCGAGGTGTCTGTGTCCACGTGTTTGGATGGTAGTACCAATGAGCGGATATCATGTGTGCCTGCCGAGAGCTTTTCGATTTTTGAGTGTGGATGCTCTAAATTTGTGTCGAACCAGTAGGCAGCATAATGTGCTTGGGCAGCTCAGGGACGTCATTTGGGGGTCGCCAGGGGTCGCAACTGCGACCTCTGTGGTGTCCCTTGCGACCTCTGTGGTGTCCCTTGCGACCTCTACAAAAAAAAAAATGTTTTTTTTTTTTTTTTTTTTTTTAAGTTATGCAAGCTCCTGGGCTGTGGCTCTTTACTTCTGGGGTGGCTGGCTTTCTTGTTCAGGCCCCTTAAAAAAAAAGACTTGAGGCACTTGTTCTTATTTTTGTTCTAACACTTTCAGCACTGACCCTAAATAAGAAAGAATAGGTATACCAAATAATGTGTCTTTCTGGAATTCTATACAGTAATTGCTGGCCTCATTAAATGTTTATTTCAGGCGCACTTCAGGGGGTGACTCACTGATTTAGTCTGTTCTTAAACGCCTCACTAAGCCTAAGTCGTTCATCCTTCTGAGGTCGATAAATGAGTACCAACACAGGTTGGGTGATATTGGGTGTATATTTTTTCTATATAAAGCGCTTAATGATGTGTTATTATATAGCACTTACGCTTATCATTTGGTCATGGACGTCTGCTTGCATACACAGTCATTTGGTAATACGGGCCAATAAACACTGAACTTAATGATACATATGGCGATCCATTCTTGTATGAATGTACATCACATAGTGATATCATAACTATATTTTTCATAGTGTACAATGCTATGTGATGCCACTTCCTGTTTTTTCAACGGGTGAAATGTCGTGTACCATCGCTACCCGCTATATCACTTTGGGGCGGGGTCTAATGACATCACTTCCTGTGATGTCATCAGAGGGTCAAGGGTCGGGTGATGTCACTTCCGCTACCCCTGGCATTTTGGTGAAATGACGTCCCTGGGGCAGCTATCAAGTATTTTTTGAAGTCCGGGCTGGCTAGTCCCCCTTGTGTATATGAATGCGTTAAGGTGTCCCATTTCAGTCGGACTGTGCCCGCATGCCACATGAAGTTGTTGATCCATGTTTTAAGCGTGTCAAATAACTTCTTTCCAGGCCATAGTGCAACGTTTGAGAAATAGTATAACAGTTTGGGGAGGATAATCATCTTAAGGAGAGCCACTCGACCGGCGACTGCCAGAGGGAGCCTAGCCCAATCCTTGAGCCTAGTCTCCAGTTTAGGTAGATATACCCCATAATTACAAGTATAAAGTGAGGTGCTATGTCACGTCACCATCACCCCTAAATATTTAATCCCGGACGGATACCAGGCAAAGCCCATCAGGTCAGGAGGGGGAGCGGGTAGAGTCAGTAAGAGGAAACAATTCTGATTTAGCACAATTTACCCGTAGTCCCGACAGGGCACCAAAGGAGTTTACTTCTTGCATAGTCGGCGCCAAGTGCCTAGCCGGGTCTCGGATGAACAGCAGGTTGTCGTCTGCATACATCGAAATGATCTCAGGTTTACGCGTCAGGCGGATTCCCCTACAGGAGTGTCTACTGCGGATGGCTTTGGCGAACGGCTCCATTACCATAGCGAACAACAAGGGAGACAGGGGGAAGCCCTGTCGGGTCCCGCTGCTTATATTAATGTGGGGAGAGAACACCATTTGCACTGACTCTTGCAGTGGGGAGTGTGTACAGCAGGCGAACCCATGATATGAATCCACGGTCAATTTGTGCTAGAATATTGAAAAGGCATCTCAAGTTAAGGGCAGTGGAACGGCCAAGGACAAATCCAGATTGATTAGGGTGGACAATGTGGGTCCTATATGGGGCCAGGCACATAGCTAGTACTTTGTCGAAGATTTTGGCATCAGAGTTTATAAGCGAGAGAGGGGTCGGTAGGATCCACAGTGTTCTCTTGGCTTATCAGGCTTAAGCAACACTGTGATCACTGCCTCCCATAGGGTGGGGGGAAGAGCCCCTGTGGTGCATGCTTCTTCCCATAGTGAGAGTAAACTGAGGAATAGGGGGGCTTTGAAGTGTATATATAACTGCATTGTGAGGCCGTCAGGATGGGGGCTCTACTCGGTAGGAGGGAGTCTGTAGCGTGGGAAATTTCTTCCAGGGTGATTGGGCAAGCTAGATTTATTTTGGCATCCTCTGCCAGTATAGACAGAAGGAGGTTGTCAAGGAATGCTGATATATCAGGAAGGGAAGCTGTGTCAGAATTGGTATACAATTCAGTATAGATAGCATGAAACACTTAGTTCACGTCTGATGGAGTGAAGACCACCCGGCCGGCCCTATTTTGGAATGACGGGATCTGTTGGCTACTGCGTGCTTGTTTGACCATCACCGCCAGAACTTCCCTGGGTGTTCACCTTCACCGTATTTCCTAGCTAGGCTTGGGCTGTCGAGGAACCTCAGCTCCATGCCGGCATGCCCCTGGAATTTGTTGAGCTCGGCTTTGATGTCTCCTAATGTCACGCTATCTGATCTGGATGCGTATCTCTGCTCAAGGAGGCTCAGATTGGATTCGCTAGAGTGGATGTCCCTACGTATTGCTTTCAGTAAACCTGATTCCGTTGACAGGGCCACTCGCGTATCTAAGCCTTGAAGGCTTCCCAAAGAGTTGCATGGCGTCCCACTGAACCTGTGTTTGTTTCAAAGTATTCTTCAATATGTGTGCCTATATGAGCCGCAAAGACTGGTCTAGCAGTGACTGCGGTTTGAGTCTCCATGGATTGTGACGCTCTGATGCGTCTCCCAGTGACAACACAATGGTGATGGGGGAGTGGTCTGAGAGCGTCCTAGGCAAAATGTCAGTTTCCGTAAGGCTACCAATTAGTGTATCTGACACCCACCACAGGTCTATTCGGGAGTGCGAGTTGTGGACAGTGGAATAGAATGAATACTTGCACCGCGTGGGATTGAGTGTCCTCCAGGCATCCGCCATACTCATTTCCCCAAGAGTCCGCTGGAGTGCTAGAGCAGATTTCGTGAGATGTTGGAGTTTGGAACCAGACCTATCCAGGATGATGTTCATTATAGTGTTAAAATCGCTGCCGCATAGCACTGGGATCAAGGGGTAGAGCGTAAGTAGTCCCACCAGGTCAGTATAGAAATCAGGGTCATCAATATTAGGGCCATACACGTTAAGCAATAAGATTTCTTGGCCTAGAAGGATACCACAGAGTAGAAAATATCGCCCCAAGTGGTCTATGTGTGATCTAATGTGAGTGAATTGTAGTGATTTATGGTTGATGGCCGTGACGCCCCTGCTTTGAGAAGAATATATGGTGTAGTACCGCTGCATTCCCCAACTACTGGCAAATCTCTCATGCTGTGCTGTCAGTGCGTGTGTTTCTTACAGAAATAATATATGGCCCTTGTGCCTTTCGGCATAGAGCTGGAGATGACGTGTCTTTGTTGGGTTACCCAGCCCCCGTACATTCCAACTCATACATTTTATGGGATCAACCACCATCAGGCCAGGGTTCCATGTAACAGTCGGATCTCGTCAGTCCGGGTCTCTACCTATTGTGTGTATTCAGTGCACAACTCTCGTATCTGTTGCCGGCATTTGTACATATGCCAAGCACATGTTCATTAACTAAAGCATAACTCCCACCCCCTCCCCACCAACACCCCTCTCCCAATCAGAGAAGTGATCATTCCCATTAGCACAACCCAACAACAATTGCAACATCTGCGGCCCTGCAACTGCATAACTTAAAATGGTGCAGTGATACAGTCTTTAAGCGATCATATTGGCTGCATAATTTTGACATCAGGGTGAAATAGAGCTTTGTGGGGCACCTTTCTTGGCTTTTCTGAAGTAGGATCTGTGTATAATGGTCAATCCAGGAAGGAGAGCATTAATTGGGGTCACCCGGGAAGTGTTCATCCATGAATCTCATTGGCTCTTCTAGCATAGTAAAGAAGTATACTTTATTGCAATGCTCGATTCTCAGTTTTGCCGGAAAGAGCATGGCGTGCTTCACGCTGTCGTCTCAAAGCCTCTTTTTGACAGTCCTGGAGGATTTCCTCTCTTGCTGCACATTAGCCGAGAAATCAGGGTACAGGTGGATCCTGCTGAAACCCATTAGTAGTTCCCCCTTGGCTCTAGCCACTCGAAGTAAGGCATCTTGGTCACGGTAATTGAGCACCCGAGCAATAATAGGGATAGGGCGGGATGGGGCCCCTGGCTTCGGTTTGGGGCAAAGTGTACGATGGGCTCCCTGGATTGTAAAATGTGGAGACAGTTTGGGGTTATCAAGCAGTGAGAGTAGGGTGCGCTCCATGAGCTCCTCCATTGGCTCCGCGATATTGTCCTCAGGCACCCCTATGATCCGTAGGTTATTGTTAGGAAAGATTTCATAATTGTATGTAATTGTCCCTCCATGTGTCAACCCCCAAACTTTTTGCTGCTGTTTAGATACCATTGACTGACTTTGCCAGAGAAGCACAGCCTTCATCTGCACTCTTCTGGGCTTTTGCTCACTTTTTATGGGGAAACTGACATGCCCTTAAGACAGTCAGTACTGGGAGACTGTCTTTCCCTTAGTCCTTTCCTCATGTTGCAACTCTTGTGCAACATGTAACAAGTGTGCAATGTATCTTACCATAAAGCACACTTGGGTCTATAGTGATTTCCAAAGGCCCTAGATACTCTCGCTGGACTTTTTATGAACTGTGCAGATGTGTCATGGACAGGACTGGTGGCAGCTATCTTTTCGCATTATTTTTAACCCTTTCCTGCCATGGTAACCGCGTTAACCGCATTTGGCACAAATAGGTGGCCGGGCTCCAAAATGGCCATGCCACAAGGTTCTTTGTCCTGTCCTTTGCCCATCTTGCCCCTTCACCTTCCCCAGGTCAAGTTGACCCGGGTCAGTCCTTATTTGGTCATGCACTTTCCCGCGAATCCCAATGCTTTTGCGGGCTTCTGCATGCCTTGTGTGTGCCTCCAGGATGTGGGCTGGACCGTCTGGTTCCAATACACATCCTGGGTTCCAGAGAGTCTGGAGTGCCATGAATGACTGGGACCACCGTGGTCTGTGATTGGTCCACGTATGGAGTGTGTGTTTGTGAGCAGATCTCACATTGGGTCTGCTCCGTTTTGGCGCGAAGGGAACTTTGGATAAGAGGAGGCTGAAAACACCACTATTATGTCGATCTCCTGAGTTCTCACAGAACAAAGGATAGGATCCAAGTATCGTGCAACACAAAGCTGAGTCGAGGAACTGCTGGTGACCCGCTGGAAGATTTGGCACCCTGTGCCCGCTGTCGTCCCGTGGGACCCCTCTGCATCTGGTCGTTCTAGAAATTCTGCGAAGACGCTTTGACCCATTAGAATAGTGGGACCAACTATTCTCGCCACCTTCCTCAAATGCTGCAAGTAAGCTTTCTCGGAAGTGTCCCTGGGCCAACCAGTGGACTGACCAGCTTACCCAGTTGATTTGCTCTGTCACCGTCGCCGTTTTGAGGAGGCCATCGAAACTTGGTATACTACTAGCACTGTGTCCCCAGCACCCTGACACCGATTTCGTATACTTGGCATTCCCAAGTGTTAGGAAAGATTTCGTAATTGTAGGTAATTTTCCTTCCATGTGGCAACCCCTGAACTTTTTGCTGTTGTTTTTCACCTTGTTCTTGACTTTGCCAGAGAAGTGCAGCCTTCTGCCGCACTCCTCTGGGCTTTCGCTCCTTTCTTACGGGGAAACTGATATGCCCTTAAGACAGTCAGTACCGGGGAACGCTGTTTCCCGTAGTTTCTTTTATCATGTTGCGGCTTTCGGGCAACATGACACAAGAGGGCACTGTAAGCTAAGTTACAGCTCTCTTGGGTCTCTAGCCTTCTACAGGCCCTAGATACTCTTTTAGGATTGTATCTGATCGGTGCAAGTGATTCAGGGACGGGAATGGTGGCAGCGATCGTTTCTTGTGTTTTGAGCTCCTTTTGGCGTTCTAAGCGCGTTTTCCGCGCTTAACCCAAAATGGTGGCCTGGCTCCCAAAATGGCCAGACCACGAGGCTCCTTTGTCCTGTCCGCTGACCGTCTTGCTCCCTTCACCTTCCCCAGGTCGAGCCGACCCGAGGCCTTCCTTATTTGGGCATGTACTTTCCCGCGAAACACGATGCTTTCGCGGGCTTCTACATGTCGTATGTGTGCCTCCAGGATGTGGGCTGGGATGCCTGGTCCCAATACACATCCTGGGTGCCAGAGAGTCTAGGGTGGTATGAATGCCTGGGACCACCGTGGTCCGTGATTGGTCCACGAATGGTGTGAGTGTTGATGAGCGGATTTCCCATTGGGTCCCCTCCGTTTTGGCGCGAAGGGAACCGTGGATAAGAGGGGGCTGGAAACACCACTACCATGTCGATCTCCTGAGTTCTCACGAACGAAGGAATACAGGAGCCAAGTATCCTGCAACCAAGAGGCTGAACCGAGGAATCGCTGGTGACCCGCTGAAGGACTTCTCCTCTGCACTGCTGTCGTCTTGTGAAACCCTTTTCACCTTTGATCGAACCAGAAGGCCTGTACTGGTACTTCGACCCTTGGAATAGCGGGAACAGCTATTCTCGGCATCTTCACCATCTCCTGCCAGTAAGCCTTTGGAAGCGTCTCTGGGCCATCCAGTTGACTGACCAGCTTACACGGGAGTCTTGCTCTGTAACCGCCGCCAGGTTGTGTAGTATTTCGAGTCCTTGTCACTCTCACACGCTTCGTACACTTGGCGTTCCCAGGTCTGAAGTGAGTAGTGTACATTTGGCTCAGATACACACGGCCGCTCCGTTGCCCTGCTGTGGTAACAAACTGTGCGGGTTTCTTCGATTGGGACGTCTTTTTACTCAACACGACGACGAGGCGTTCCCTGCTCTTCTGAACCTGCCAGCTGCTGAAACGGACGCGGAGAAGCCTGGGTCTGCTTGCATCGGGGACCGGTGAGTAGCATAGCTAGGATCTGGTCGCCCTCCTGCAGGAGCCCATTGCTTTTCCCCGCTGTGTCAAAACAGCACCCTTTTCCGTACTCGCGCTCTGCTTCTGCCCACTGTGGAGGCTGCGCTTGAGTCGCGGAACTTGTTCTTCTTCTTTTGTGCACTAAACTGAACTGCCTGACTTCCTTCGAAGAGACTCCCCTTTTGCCCATTGGCACCAGCGTGTGCAGGTACTTTTGAGCACAAGGCTCCACTCTTCGCAGGGCTCGGACTTCCATCTAGTTAGGTGCCTCTGAAGGCGAACTGGGTCTAAGCATTATTTCGCACTGCCTGTCTTCCTTCCCTTTTAGGTGGACTACCCATTTGGTGCATATAACGCTTGAGACTGTCGTATTTGTATATATATTGTGTTGATATGGTATGTGTTGGTTTACTATCGTTATATTGTGATTTTCTCGCTACGGTCATTGTTTTAAAGGCCTTGAAATAAATGTGTATATATTTTTAATATAACAACTGTTTGGAGTAGTTTGTAAGTGTCCTTGCTTTGTGTGCTCATTGCGGGCTTTCAGTCACCCTCACCCCTCTTGAGACCTAGTCTTGACCGCCGCGATCGCTACCTTGATTGGTCTGGCTCGTCCAGAGGTTACCCTGTTCCAAGTGATTAGGTTGGCCTTCTGAACTTCTGCGCCACCAGGACAGAGTTCAGAAATCCGTCTTAACACCAGGTCTGAAGTAAGACGAGTGCACCAGGACCGGAGTGAACGTGGTTACCGTGTTGCCCTGACGCAGCAACGTCTTTTGCAAGTCCACTGCATTTGTGACCCTCTTGCCCCTGAAGCTTGCTGCAGTGAAACTGGGTCGATTCATCCACCTGGAGCAGAGAAATCGCCACTGTCCCGTTTGGGAATCATCGCTGTATCTCAGGAACTGAAAGGTTCAGAGATGTCCTTTTTGCTGCATTCGAAGCTGCAAGCGAAGTGGACTGAACTAGCGAAGTTTGGGTCTGCTTGCGTCAGGGACCGGTGAGTACTCCATATCCCAACCGGTGGCAATGAGCGCAAGGGCCCCTTTTTACACACGAGTGGCCCCTGGGGGTCCCTCTCCTTTCCACTGCTATTGCAAAATAGCGACTCCATCCCGAACTCTCGAACTGCCTCTACATTCAAGTGGAGGTCCTTCTTGAATAGTGGGAACTTGTTCTGCATCGCTTCATCCACCTTCCCGAGCTCTTTGAGACCTCTGAAGAGACCCTATTCTGCCCGTTGGCACAACCGCATGCACTGGCATTGGATGTACTATTGAGCAGAAGGCTCCTCTCTTCTTAGGGCTTGGACTGCCTCTTAGTTAGGTGTATTTTCGATGTTGAACTGGGCCTAAAAACTATCTGCACTGCCTGTTTCCTTCCCCTCTAGTTTGTTGACATATTTTGTGCATTTAACCCTTTAGACCCCAATGGTCTTGTATATACATTGTATTGATAGTGTTGTGTTGGTTTACTTGGTGTTACTGTGATTATTTTGCTATGGCCGATGTTACAAAGGCCTTGTAATAAATGTGTCTATAAATTTGATGTAACACCTGTCTGGAGTAATTTGTAAGTGTTCTTGATTTGTGTACTCATTGAGGTCCTTCAGTCACCCTCACCCCTCCTGAGACTTAGTCTTGACCGCCTGCCATAGCTACCCTGATTGGTCTGGCTTGTCCAGAGGTTACCCTGTTCCAAGAAACTAGGCTGGCCTTCTGAACCTCTTCCCACCAGGTCAGAGTTCAGAAATCCATCTTAACAGTTATTACGACGTGAACTGGATTCTAAGTCATCGTTCGTTTTGCCTATAGAGAGCACCTGCTTTGATAGGGAGGCGACACTTCATCTTCGCTAGTTCCAACTCTGGATTCCACTTCTGTAATGCAGGCATCGGATCTGTCCATACGTGACTTGATTCGACTGATTGTGCCGCTCATGTTGTCTAGTGTTGAGACTGCCTTCTTAATTTGCCCCCATAGTGTAGACGAAGAATTCTACCATATCTAGGAGCTCAGGAAAGGTTGTGGGTACGATAGGAACCATAGACAAGGTATCTTTCAATGAGTCGGATAATCCATGATAAAACATAGAAGCCTTCTTGTCCTCAGGCCACCGGGTTTCGGCCACAAGTTTATTAAACCGGGCCAGATATGCCAACAACGGGGAATCACCCTGATGTAACTCCAAAAGTTCGAGATCTGTGGCCTGGGTCTTGTACCGGGTGTCAAATACCTGGCTCATAGCTGCAATCAAAGCGTCGCAGTCAAACAATAATGGACTGCCCTGTTCAAGTAATGGGTTAGCCCATGATCCGGAAGTCCCACCAAGATGGGACAAGAGAAAAGCCGCCTTGGTTTTTTAATCAGAAAACAAGGAAGGTCTACATAAGAAATGCAGACGACACTGATTCAGGAAGGTACGGTAAGTATGAGGATCTCCCGTGAACCTTTCGGGTTCAGCTAAAGGGAAATTAGCTGTCATAAACACAAGACCTGATTCCTGCCCTGAACTAGCCATTCCTGAACCTGAGGGGGCCATAGGGTCAACAACAGGAGGGGCAGCAGGAACCATCCCTGCCTGTATGTCATTGATGCGCTGTTGGGTAGCTGTATGAGCAGCCGTCATATCCGCCCGTAAATCCGTAACCATTTGCATGATCTGGGCCAGGGCATCGTTTGGGTCCTTTGAGAGGTATGTTAAGAGGCTTCTGATTATGTTGAGACTGCCTTCTTAATTTGCCCCTGTAGTGTAGACGAAGAATTCTACCTTACAATGTAACCTTGGTCTGGATACAAGAAAACCAGCACCAGGGATAATTGTTTGGAAGAAAGGACCCAAAAACCGCATGGCAGTAGACTCCCTCGGGTGCGACAGTATTCCAGTTGACACAATAAATACTTTGAAAGCCGACTTCACAAGGACCAGAGAGCAGCTGTTACAATACACAAGAAACAAGAATCCTTAATACTCACATAACGTGAAACGAAAAACAGAAACAAGAATAAGGACAGACACTCTTACCATGGGATTGACAGCAAGTATTCCAGTAACAACCAATGCTCCAGTAAGACCGCCAAGTACAGGGGGGTAGGGCTATTCCCGCCGGCACGCGTACGCCTAAGGGTCGGAAGTACAATACCTGACGAAACGAGGACGCTCCGACCTCAGCCCCTGATGGTACCACGGCAGTCTCTAGTCCGTACCGGGGAAGAGGAGAGGAGTGGTGTACCGGCAGTCTGGTGGAGGAGCAATAGTCATGTGGATCCCAAGAAACAGGAGGCAATCCTATGCAGTCCACGATGATGAGTTTATAAACAACGTTGAGCAAACGAGAGGCAATAGCAATCCATAAAGCAGTCCGAGTCGATAACTGAAGGAACTTCACAGGACAAAACATGAGGCAAAGCAATCCAGGAGGAATTCCGATTCGGCAACGGGAGGTATTGATGAGCAAAAGCGTGAGGCAAATGGCAGTTCCTGGGTGCGTTCCGGTTTGGCAAGAAGAAGCAGCGGAGTGGAACGGGAATAGTTCCGGGTGTAAGCTGGAAGGATGGAAGGAGCAGAAAGACAACAGGTAAGGGAAGTAGCATAGATAGGAGGAAGAACAATGGAGATTCCAATCACGGAGGCCGTAACTTCGGGGAAATTACGAGTGCGAGGTTGAAGCAGGGGCAAAAGTAGCGAGGCAGAGACAGGAAGGCAAGAATCCAGAATAGCAGGCAAAACAAGGAATATCTCAGGATACATAGCAGACTCCAAATTCAAAATCAGAAGCAACAAGTTTGTTGCCGGCTAGAGTTTTAGTAGCTGCAGTCACATGACCTAAAGGTGTGGCTGACGTGGTGCGGGTCGATGTGCCTGCCCTAATCTCCATGGCAACCGCCAACGCAACAACACGGAGGGACGAGGTTTTGCCAACTTCTTGTGGCCTTGAAGTAACCCTCTTTTACGAGGAATCCGAAGGGATCGTGAGCGCTGACACCATGTATAGTGTTCCTGTTGTGTCTGAGACGATGGGGAGGGAGCTGGCTTAGTTCGACTCCTGTTGAACCCGGACCGATTCCTGACAGTACCCCACCTCAAAGAACGCTTCCCTCTACAGGAAGCCCAGAAATCCCTCAAACAGGTAGGAGCATGAATGTTTTCCAAAGGCTCCCACGTCCGATCATCCGGCCCATACCCTTTCCAGTCAACAAGAAAGAGACGGATACCATGACGGACCGTGGTATCCGGAATCTGATGAACTTTGTACTCATCCGAGCCAGGTAAAGGACGTTTTCGGGACCAGTAACTGAGAACCCCCTTGAACAGGTTTCAGAAGTGAGACATGGAAAACAGGGTGGATCTTCCAAGTGGAAGGAAGCTGTAAACGAACAGCCACTGGGTTAATCAGTTCGGACACAGTGAAAGGACCAGAGAAACGTGGTAGGAGAAAGCTACAACCAGGTAAGCGCAATTTCCGTGTGGACAACCAGACCTGCATGCCAGCGGAGTAAATTGGAGATGCAGAACGATGGGCATCCGCATGTCGTTTGCTATGCCGTCGGGCCTCCAACAGGTGTTGTCTTACTCGTGTATGCAAAATCGTAAGTGACTGGACACAAGAAATAGCTGCCGGATTACTGGATCCAGAGGACAAAGGTAATGGCAAAGTATGTGGATTATGTCCATAAAGAGCAAAAAATGGGGTGACCCCTGTGGCGGTATGCAAGGAATTATTATATGCAAATTCAGCCATGGCCAAAAAAGACAACCAAGAACCCTGATAATGGAGTAGAAGACAACGGAGGTATTGTTCCAGAGTTGCGTTGATTCTCTCAGTTTTCCCGTCAGTCTGAGGGTGATAGGCGCCGGAATACCTGCCTTCTATGCCCAAGGACAATGTGATAGCCCTCCAGAAACGTGACGTAAACTGAGACCCCCGATCCGTGACAATGACACTAGGAAGACCAAAACGTCGGAACACATGGGTAATAAACAAGTCAGCTAGGTACTGGGGCAGAAGGCAATCCCGAACAGGGTATAAACAAGGCTGATTTTGTTAAATAATCAACAACAACCCAGATGGTGTTGTGGCCATTGATTGGTGGCAAATCTACAATGAAATCCATAAATATCATAGTCCATGGCAACCTGGGAACAGGCAAAGGATTCAGCAATCCCATAGGTTTCGCATGGGATGATTTGCCTTGAGCACAAACAGCACAAGTCTTGACGTATTGGCTAGTGTCAGACTTCATGGTAGGCCACCACGTCCATCTCTCCAGTAGTTCCGTGGTTTTTCGAATCCCTGGATGTGCAGAAAACTTAGAATCATGGCACCAGTTTAATGCCATGGAACGGGTTGACTTGTTGGGAAGATATATTTTCTCATGAAGGTAGGGTAGCGAATTCATGACTGTGGTACCCTCATCCTTAATGATCTGTGGGTTTAGTACTACCCAGTTGTTCTAGGAGAGTTCTTAAGGTTGGATCGACCGTACACCCACAAATCACCTGATGCGGGAGCAATACTGGAGTAGAAACCAGTTTAGGTGCATATGGTTCCGGAATACGTGATAGGGCATCTGCTTTGGAGTTACAAGAACCAGGCCGATATGTGATTGTGAAATTGAAAGCGGAAAAGAACTCATGCCACTGAGCTAGTCTGGCAGTGGTACATTTTACAGAGTGAATGGCAACCAGATTGCAGTGAGCAGTGTAAACCTGAACAGGAAAAGTGCCACCAAGCAAATGATGCCTCCAGACGGTGAATGCGTCCTTCACGGCCAAAGGTTCACGCTCAGTGAGAGTATAATTCCGTTCATGAACAGTGAGTTTCCTGGAATGGCAGGCTACAGGATGTAGAGCCGTAGAGTCACGACAAGCCTGTGATAGGACGGCCCTTAGTGCTGTATCGGTGGCATCCGCTTCGACCACATATTGTTGAAGTGGGTTGGGATGTTGGAGTACTGGGGCCATAGTGAAAGCTAATTTGAGGGTTTTCAAAAGCGTCATGAGCTTTCTGCTCCCAGGCGAAAGTCTTTTTGCTGCTAGTCAAAGATGTCAAAGGAGCAACAATTTCAGAGAAGGAACGCACAAAACGCCTGTAAAAGAATGACTGCAAAGCTTTTAGATCCTTAGGAACCGGCCAATCCAGAACTGCCTCTACTTTGGTCTTGCTCATTTGTATTCCTTGTCAGTTATGTCATACCCAAGAAACTCCACAGATTTCAAATGAAAGATACATTTTTCTCGTTTAGTATACAAGGAATGTTCCCTTAATCGTTGTAAAACTTGGCGAACATGTTGTACATGATTGTCATAGGAATCGGAATAAATGAGGATATCATCAAGATAAATGACAAGAAAACGATCAGTCATGTCTCTGAAAATGTTGTTAACGAAATGTTGAAATGTAGCCAGGGCATTGCACAGCCCAAAGGGCATTACACAATACTCAAAAAGACCATACTTGGTCTTAATTGCCGTTTTCCACTCGTCCCCGTCCCTTATTCTGACTAAATTGTAAGCCCCTCGTAAGTCTAGTTTAGTGAAGATTTTGGAAGAACCGAGTTGGTCAAGGAGAAAAGATATTAAAGGAAGTGGATATTGATTTCTGATGGTAATGGCGTTTAGAGCACAGTAGTCTATACATGGTCTGAGATCCCCTTCTTTTTTTGGTACAAAAAACATTGGAGAAGCTGCCGATGATCGTGAGTGACGGATAAATCAATTATTCAGGGATTTATCGATATACTCCTTTAGAATACCTTCCTCTTTCTGTGTTAGAGAGTAAATACGACCGACAGGTATTTTGACCCCAGGAATCAGATCGATAGGACAATCATATGGTCTATGAGGAGGAAGGATCTCTGCTCCTTTAGCATCAAAGACATCCCCCAAAGGAAGCTTATTCTTCAGGTAGTTGCTTAGTGACAATGGCTCTGATAGTGGAGACACCATGCAATAATGGCCGACAAGGATTCTTTGATTCAGATATCGAGGAAAAACATGAAGTCTCACAATAGGCGGACACAAACTCCAGTTCCCCGGAGTTCCAATCTACCACCGGATTATGACGTCTCAACCAAGGTAACCCCAAGATTAGTCGATATTGTGGTGCTGCGATCAAATCGAAATGAATTATCTCTTCATGTCCCTGGCAGGTGGTCAACAATAAATCAACCGTTTGTTTGTTTCGTAACTAAGCCAGAAAGCAAAATCGAACCATCCACAGTATTGACCATTTCTGGCTGAGCCTTGTTAACCACTGGGATACCAAATTTCTTGGCGAACACCTCATCAACATAATTTCTGGTGGCTCCAGAATCTAAAACTGCATCAATGAACCACTCCTGGTCTGAGGAAAGGGCACAACGGGTAGGAACAATGAAAGGCCTCTTGGTCATGGAGTCAAGAAACGTTGAGCTCGGCAAAGTGACTCCCTCTACTGCCGGGCTTTGGCGTTTCCCTGACGCTTGGGTTTCTTAGTGCAGGTTTTTAACAGATGTTCTGAAGACCCACAGTAGAAAAACAGATTGTTCTTTTTTCGGAGCTCTCATTCTTCAGGAGTTAAAGGACCCAGAATAGCTCCAATCTGCATGGGTTCTGGTCCTCCCTGAACGGGAGTTGGAGGTAACATAGCCAAGGGGGTCTCAGCCCTCTTTTCTACTTTCCTTTCTGCTCTCCTTGAATTAATCTGGAGTACCATATCTAGGAGCTCAGGAAAGGTTGTGGGTACGATAAGAACCATATACAAGGTATCTTTCAATGAGTCGGATAATCCATGATAAAACATAGAAGCCTTCTTGTCCTCAGGCCACCCGGTTTCGGCCCCAAGTTGATTAAACCGAGCCAGATATGCCAACAACGGGGAATCACCCTGATGTAACTTCAAAAGTTTGAGATCTGTGGCCTGGGTCTTGTACCGGGCGTCAAATACCCGCCTCATAGCTGCAATCAAAGCGTTGCAGTCAAACAATAATGGACTACCCTGTTCAAGTAATGGGTTAGCTCATGATGCGGCAGTCCCACCAAGATGGGACAAGAGAAAAGCCGCCTTGGTTTTTGAATCAGAAAACAAGGAAGGTCTACAAAAAAATGCAGATGACACTGATTCAGGAAGGTACGGTAAGTACGAAGATCTCCCGTGAACCTTTCGGGATGAGCTAAAGGGAAATGAGCTGTCATAAACACAGGACCTGATTCCTGCCCTGAACTACTCATTCCTGAACCTGAGGGGGCCATAGGGTCAACAACAGGAGTGGCAGCAGGAACCGTCCCTGCATGTATCTCATTGATGCGCTGTTGGGTAGCTGTATGAGCAGCCGTCATATCTGCCCGTAAATCCGTAACCATTTGCATGATCTGGGCCAGGGCATCGTTTGGGTCCATGGAGAGGTATGTTAAGAGGCTTCTGATTATGTTGAGACTGCCTTCTTCATTTGCCCCCATAGTGTAGACGAAGAATTCTACCCTACAATGTAACCTTGGTCTGGATACAAGAAAACCAGTACCAGGGATCAATTGTTTGGAAGAAAGGACCCAAAAACCGCATGGCAGTAGGCTCCCTCGGGTGCGACAGTATTCCAGTTGACACAATAAATGCTTTGAAAGCCGACTTCACAAGGACCAGAGGGCAGCTGTTACAATAAACAAGAAACAAGAATCCTTAATACTCACATAACGTGAAACGAAAAACAGAAACAAGAATAAGGACAGACACTCTTACCATGGGATTGACAGCAAGTATTCCAGTAACAACCAATGCTCCAGTAAGACCGCCAGGTACAGGGGGGTAGGGCTATTCCCGCCGGCACGCGTACGCCTAAGGGTCGGAAGTACAATACCCGACGAAATGAGGACGCCCCGACCTCAGCCCCTGATGGTACCACAGCAGTCTCTAGTCCGTACCGGGGATGAGGAGAGGAGTGGTGTACCGGCAGTCGGGTGGAGGAGCAATAGTCACGTGGATCCCAAAAAACAGGAGGCAATCCTATGCAGTCCACGATGATGAGTTTATAAACAACGTTGAGCAAACGAGAGGCAATAGCAATCCATAAAGCAGTCTGAGTCGATAATTGAAGGAACTTCACAGGACAAAACGTGAGGCAAAGTAATCCAGGAGGAATTCCGATTCGGCAACGGGAGGTATTGATGAGCAAAAGCGTGAGGCAAATGGCAGTTCCTGGGTGCGGTCCGGTTTGGCAACAAGAAGCAGCGGAGTGGAACGGGAATAGTTCCGGGTGTAAGCTGGAAGGATGGAAGGAGCAGGAAGACAACAGGTAAGGGGAGTAGAATAGATAGGAGGAGGAAGAACAATGGAGATTCCAATCACGGAGGCCGTAACTTCGAGGAAATTACGAGTGCGAGGTTGAAGCAGGGGCAAAAGTAGCGAGGCAGAGACGGGAAGGCAAGAATCCAGTATAGCAGGCAAAACAAGGAATATCTCAGGATACATAGCAGAATTCAAATTCAAAATCAGAAGCAAGGAGTTTGTTGCCGGCTAGAGTTTATCTAGCTGCGGTCACATGACCTAAAGGTGCGGCTGACGTGGTGCGGGTTGACGTGCCTGCCCTAATCTCCATGACAACCGCCAACGCAAAAACACGGAGGGACGAGGTTTTGCCAACTTCTTGTGGCCTTGAAGTAACCCTCTTTTACGAGGAATCCGAAGGGATCGTGAGCGCTGACACCATGTATAGTGTTCCTGTTGTGTCTGAGACGATGGGGAGGGAGCCGGCTTAGTTCGACTCCTGTTGAACCCGGACCGATTCCTGACATCTCGTTTGGCATGGAGGGCGGTAAATCCCTCCCGCATGTTCTCCATCATGCGGTGTAACTCGCCGGGCTCATGATGAGCTGCCATGCTGCATGATGCTTCGTCTGCGCCAGTGCTGTCCTCAGTGGATTTGGATGCAGGTTTCGCAAACATATTAAAGGAGCTCTGTTTTTTACCAGCACCTTTTGTCGTAGTGTCGGCCGGAGCCACTGGTACAGAGAACAGTAGCTGTAATTATGGGGTGCTTGCCAAAGGATCCTGAGGTAGGGAGGTCCTCACTGTGGGAGAGAAGGTGAGGTAGGCCCCTAGTGCTGCTGTAAGGGGTTGGATTTGGAACTTTGGTGTTTGTATCCGTGGGCCTCAAGAGCAGGTTATGAGGTATTGCTTCTTGTGTCGTGCTGGGTAGTGGCATCTAGGGTCGTTGCAGTTTCCACTTCAGGAGGAGGATGAAGGGAACAGTGGTAGCTAGTCAACTGAGGCATTACTGGTTAGCTGAGAGCACTGAAGCTGCCTGGTGGGGCTGGACCAGTTAGGGGCTGGCACTGAATGGTTTCAGAACAAATCACTACTTTTTGTGAAAGGCTGGTGTGCGGTTGGGTGCACGGATAACACTGTGGCCTGGGTGTGCGTTTCGCTCTGAGCAGGAGCAGAGGGCCCCGGGCCGATTGCGAGGGTCACCACCTCTGGCGGGTGCTGGCGGAAGCAGTATGCAGCAGC
Source organism: Ambystoma mexicanum (assembly GCF_040938575.1). Lineage (NCBI taxonomy): Eukaryota > Metazoa > Chordata > Amphibia > Caudata > Ambystomatidae > Ambystoma > Ambystoma mexicanum. Next base: position 1,396,938,469 of record NC_090923.1, on the reverse strand, counting down.
AGTGTGTGGTGTGGTGGAGGCGCAAACCCCAGCTGGACTGCAACAGAGAACCCCAGTAGAAAAGGATAAAAGTCCTGCAAGTTGCTGGGAGAACAGATGTAGATTTGACTAGTGCCACCAATGAGTTGTCACACCTGGCTAGGGCCGGGCTAAGGGGGACAAGTGCTGTTGTCAGTGTGGCCTGAAATGCAGAAACTGAATGAGTATTAAATTAATCTGGTTCAGGGTGCTGCACAATGAGAAGTCACCAAAGGCGTTGCGCTTAACTTCTTGGTCTTTGTCCCTTCAGCTGGGCGGGGGGGGGCTCCTTATATCCCCCCCCCCCGCCTCTCCTTTGTTATGCTATTGGGGGCCAGGCCCTCTGCCCGCCCCTGATGTTTTTCTCTCATCTTTTGGTTTGTTTTGCCATGTTGCCATGGCGATTTACTGTGTAGGCGCCATGAGGCCGTCCTCCACACTGGGGGAGCCTCCTCTCCGCGCCACACCCTATGCCTAACCCTCCATGCTATCTATCATTGCATCCTGCGTGCCGGCCCGGGGCATGTGGCCTTTTATTCTCAGACCATAATTGTCTCGGGAGGATAGCTCATGCATAACGTGCTTGCCTTGGAAGCAAGACGACAGTAACACAGGTTTAATCCGCACTTTGGTGCATCATAAATAACCAATTATAAATATTATAATTATGATGGAATCTCGTCAACGTTCATGAGTAAACATGCTTTCTTTGAATGCGGGACGCAGTTCCAACAGAAGCCTAAGTTACCTCAATGGCGCAGAGGCATGCCCCCTCACTGGATTACTTACGGGCACCCCCTCCCCCCCAAACTCGCTCTATGCCGTCATGGGGCTCAGGACAGGTGAGCAAGCACGCTGGCTCGTAGGGAACTAGGATGTGGATATTGATGAGCAACGATGAAAACCGGCCTACCTGTGCTGTTTGATGTGTCCCTCCGCTCTGAACTGGAGAGTCGAACTACCCATGCTGCTTGATGTGTCCCTTCGCTCTGAACTGGAGAGTCGAACTACAATACAGAGGAAAGCCAAGGAGACAAGCCTCGAGGAGCGACGGGAATTCCTGAGCACCGCTAAAGCAATTGTTTCATCTCGTGGCACTCGCAGGCCTCTACAAGCCCACATTAAAAATGCTACAAACCTGCTAGGCCTACTTCTACCTAGGCAGCTCCTCCTCCCAAAGAGAACTGTGTGGAATTCTAGGGTTGTCACGCGGGTACATGGGGAGTGTAATTCGAAAATATAAGAGACCTTGGGCGGGCTTATTGGAGATTGAAATGCCTGGCCTCTTTTCGAGGCTGTGGTACATATCCACAAAACTCCAGTTTTATTTCTGAATTCTGAGGCTGCCACTTAGGTCACGGAACAGAGCAGGAACCCGCTGAGAGCCTCCTACGAGAAGAGCTTGCCCGCGTTTGGCAAAGTGCAGGTGCTGCGTAAAAGGCTTCAGCATTAGACACCGTGCTTAGCTAAATTCGTCTCAAGATCTCAGTAAATAAAAGGAGATATTCGGATGGCAAATAGGAAAATGCGATGTATATAACTGTACGAAAAAAAGCTGGAGATTTACTCTGGTCTCCAAGTGCTACCAATAGCAATACAAGGGGTGGGTAGATGTGCCTGGCTTTGCTGTTCTTCCCGGGCTCTCGGTCCAAGCATTTATGTACGCAATGTGACCCTATGGATTCCAAAAGTGAGTGTGGGGTGATTTTTTTTAAATTTAAAAATACACACAAGATGACACTTGCCTCCCCCAACTCGTGGGAAATTGCCTTCTTTGTCTGAATGAGAGTCAGAAAGAACATTACCATGGGGTAAGTAACTTGTTCTTCAAATGGATTGTGTCCTCCCACGTATTCCTCATCTTTGACAGACTCCCAAAGTACGTCATTGCTACTGCTTTGCTTTCTTAACTCATTAAACCCTAAAGAGTAATTCCAGGGATAAAAAGCAGAGTTGTGTTAATTTTGAGTTGTAAAGCTTTGAACGCTGGCTATATCCTAACTTTGTCCTTTCTCTGTTTCTCTCCTGTGGAATCATCAGCCACTGAGTGGAAGTCTCAGCCCACAAAGGGCACGAATGCCAGTTGGAACGAACACCTGTTGTTGAGCAACGCGGGCAGAGATGACGCAAAGAGCCCCGAGGCGCGTGGAAGGAGTCTCCTGTCTGGCCTTGAACCTGGATGGATCGGGACACAGGACGCAGGTAAAGAATCTGCGAAAGCTGAGGAGTTGCAGACAGAGACACTTGCGGACATTTCTACAATGGTCGGCGGGGCTGGAACTGATGCAATGACTCTTGCCACACTTAATGCCAACAGCTTCTCTCTTGAAGGGAGCTCCTCACAGTATTATCCCAGTGGGAATAACAAAGACAGCAGTCCAGCATCCATCGGGCCTACATCAGCCCATCACGTTGAGGCGGGGTTGGAAGTAGTGGGGGCTGTGACTCCAATGGCATGGACCGCTGACAGAGATGCCTTAGCCGTGGCATTTGGTCTCACAAAGAAAGTGGCAAGGGACACAGAGGGCGTAGAGGAGGTCGGGAGTGGAGACCCACGTGCCAGAGCTCCGGAGAGTGTGCTTACTCATCCAGACTCTGCAGGCAAGGAGTGGGGTCAGGGGGTTGCTGATGAAGGAACCACAGCACTCCCAGAACAGAGTGCTATCACTGAGCTCAAAGGCCTGGAGAGTGGCCAGGTGAACCAAGGCATCAGCCCAGATTCTGCGGAAACCGACCTTCTCTTGGGAGTCTATGATGACGTTGCCCTTTCGCCGCCAACCCCACAAGGAAAGTCTGCAGTCGAAGGGTCACAAATAGAGCAAGAAGCTGAAGTCAACTTTGATTCTGAGAAAGAGGCGCAGCCCACAGACCTGTGGACAGAGACCACCAGCAAATCTAGTGGGCAGGGGGGCCAAGAGCGCTTGGATCTAGCACTGCTTGAAAAGAAGGACCAGCCGGGCCCCTGGAAAGGGCCCACATCTCCGCCAAAGACCCTGAAACCCCCAGAACCTCCCTCAGACCCGCCTTCCCCCGATATAATTGACATCGACTACTATGACCTCTTCGACATAGATAGCCATGGCGGCACGGAAGACGTGCCCAGGTCCCAAGGGCCAGGTGGAGATGCCACTAAGAAGCTGCATGACAAAAGGCCGTCTTGGGCACTGTCTGAACTCTACGATGACTTCACGCCCTTCGACGAGTCTGACTTCTACCCAACCACCTCTTTTTATGCAGATGGCGACGAAGACGGCACTAACCCGGATGACGAAGATGAAGATGACGTCGAAGAGGTGGACGAAGGAGAGGACGAGGAAGCCACAGCCAGAGACTTGGGGGATGAGAATGGTGCCAAGCCACTGACCTTCACCCCTAAAATTCCAACCATGGCGAGGGAAGAAAAGCCCACAGGGAGGCAGCATGTGCCGCAGCACACTATCATACTGTCTGGGGCAGATATGAACCCCAAATCTCAGCCTGACGCAAACAAGGACTTAACACAGACGATGGCCGGGGGTAACGAAACAGGCAGCGAGTGCAGGACAGGCTACGTGAGGTTCAACAGCTCCTGCAGGTCTGTGTGCGACATGTACCCCATGTACTGCTACAACAGCGGCCAGTGCTACCTGGTGGACCACATTGGAGCCTTCTGCAGGTGAGCGATACACTGAGTACATGCCAGTGCGTCTGTGTCTTGGCATCTGGTTGCATGCGTGCGCAGAGACGTTTGCATCCTAGCTGTCACATTCTGCGTATCCTTGTGTTGACACGCGGAGGAAGTCTGTGTGTTCAGGTAAGCGTCACTTATCTGACCCATTTTCTGTCATCTCTTCTATATCACTGGTTCTCTCTGTAATCTCCTTATGCGCCATCATTGTCTCTTGACTTTCCATATCAATTACCATCTCAGCCGCATATCATATGCTCTGGATCTCTCCCTCCCAATGCAGTCCCTCTGTGTGTGCGCCTGACTCGTTATCTAGCTGTTGGTCAATGTGCCTCTGTCTACATGTCCCGTGCATTATATCAGCTGCCGCCGCCATTTCCCTTGGGCATGTCGACCTCGCCACGCTCGCTCCCTGCCCCTCCATTTCTTCTTTGTCTTTGTGTAGCTTCATAATGTCGCCAGTTCTCCACTCTCTTCTGAATCTAAGGCTCACTGTTCATGGGTGCAATGTAAACACACACCTGGCCATAGAGCCTGGTTTCAATGTCTTCTTTAATGCCTCGATGTACAAAATGGCTCCCTCCCTCCCTCCCTCCCTCCCTCCCTCCCTCCCTCCCTCCCTCCCTCCCTCCCTCCCTCCCTCCCTCCCTCCCTCCCTCCCTCCCTCCCTCCCTCCCTCCCTCCCTCCCTCCCTCCCTTCCTTCCTTCCTTCCTTCCTTCCTTCCTTCCTTCCTTCCTTCCTTCCTTCCTTCCTTCCTTCCTTCCTTCCTTCCTTCCTTCCTTCCTTCCTTCCTTCCTTCCTTCCTTCCTTCCTTCCTTCCTTCCTTCCTTCCTTCCTTCCTTCCTTCCTTCCTTCCTTCCTTCCTTCCTTCCTTCCTTCCTTCCTTCCTTCCTTCCTTCCTTCCTTCCTTCCTTCCTTCCTTCCTTCCTTCCTTCCTTCCTTCCTCCCTCCCTCCCTCTCTTTCCTTCCCATATTCCGGCCCTGCTTTCACTCACTGCCCCCACCGTCTTTCATTATCCTCTTCCTGCTTACGTTTCCCCCCCTACTTCCTGCCCCCCTCTTGTCCCCTCGTGCTTTCCCTTCCTTTTAATATGTCGTTATTTATTTATTGTATTCGCATCCTGCAGAGCCAATCAGGGTGCACAGGCAGGTTTTATATTGGTGAAAGCCCGTGATCTGTGCTTCCCAACTGATACCGTAAAAGCAGCCCGGCCGCCACCCCTGCGGCAGATCTGGTGTCCATGCCTCTACACTCCCCCTTATGCTCACCCTCTCCTCCTGGCCTTGCACTCAAGACCCTTCTGTGCCGTGCCACTCCCGCCCTTCCCGCCCCCGCTGCTGCGAATTTCAGAGCATGTTCAGCTTTAAGCAGCACTTACATTTGTCAAGTTTCCTCCCCGATACTCTGCTGCCCCTCGGACTCACTCACCACTAAGGACATGGAGAATGGGCCCTTTTTCCCTCTCATTTTCCATGCTGCCATTTTACTGTTGCCACTCATTCGCATTTGGGAAGGAATTCCCCCTCTCGAGCAGTTTCTCTGAAAAAAGATTGTTTACTACTAGCATCCTGCCAGCTGCCATGGGTACTAAGCAGGAGAGTTTCTTATGAATTTCCTGGGGGGGTGCTCAAATATAGGAAGTAACATCATCGGCAGTTATTTGACCCCAGTGGCACGTAGTCTCCAACTTGGTGCAAGGGGGGGGTGGGGTGGGTGACGCAGAACAGTGGAAATATTGGCTAGTATGTGCTGCATATATTAAAGTCAAGTAAGAAGGAGGTTTAACCCTCCCTTATTCAAAAAATGACGGTGTCAGTAAAACAATGACACCCCACTTGTGCTTAATAGCGTCTTACATACACCTCTTTATACTGCCTTATTGTATTCACAACACAGAAGCCGCTGTATCACACAAGCATCTAGAAAAAATATGAAGCATACAATGCATTGTTAACACAGTTTACATATCCACAAATTAGACACTCACAGACTACTAATTGGAAAATTAAAAAGGCACAGGGCAGCGATTAAATTGTGGAAATGCCGGGGGACCAGGAAATCCGGGGTAGGGGAAAGGGAGAGCTTTCTGACCTCACAGGGGTGGTCTTAGCACTTTGAAAATATGCAGGTAACATAACAATTACAGAATTACAGAATCAGGCCGGACATTCAAGCACTGCCAGTTTCCCCAAGTCACAGCTAGGCAGACACACACAGCGTCCGTGGCTCTGCAGATCGTTAAGGAGCACAGGTTGCAAACACATTTCTTTTACCTGTGGCAGAACCTTTCATATGCATGATGGAACATTCCCAACTGAAAGTGCTTGCAAAGTGCCACCTTGCAAATCTGTGATAAAGAAAGGTGCACAGATGTAGAAGTGCACCCAACCCAAAATGATTTTTAAAAATAGAGGCAAAGCAAGAGAGGTGCACAGAGGTAGAAGTACACCCAACCCAAAATGATTTTAAAAATAGAGGCAAAGCAAGAGGGGTGCACAGATGTAGAGGTACACCTAACCCAAAACGGTTTTTAAAATATAGGTAAAGCAAGAGGGGTGCACAGATGTAGAAATACACCCAACCCAAAGCAGATAGAGGCACAGTTGCAATGCAAGAGGTGTGCACAGATGCACAAATACATCCAACCCAAAAACGATTTTAGAAATTGAGGGACAGCATCTGTGCCTCGATTTCAAAAAATCGTTTTGGGTTGGGTGTACCTCTACATCTGTGCACCCCACTTGCTAAGAGGGGTGCACAGATGTAGAAGTATACCCAACCCCAAAGGATTTTTAGAAATGGAGGCACAGATGTAGAAGGGAGGGAAGGGAAAGGGGGTGTTGGGTAAATAAAATAATAGCGGTCGGGGGGAGAACAAAAAGTAGCAGGGGATAAGGAAAATTAGGTCAAAAATCTAAAAGGAAAAAAAAAGTACCTGTTGCTGCTGCTTTCCGAATGTGCTGCTCTTTGCTTCAGCTGGTGGCGTTTTGTCCCGTGTCACACACACAGGCCGTGTGCCTGCTGCTCCTCCCTTACACACAGGCGAACCGGAATCAAAACAACAGAAGCTTCCAGTGGCCCCTGAGCCCTCCCCTCCAGGACCATCCACCAATATGAGGCCTAGAGGGGAGAGCATAGTTAGAAATGTTAACTGCTTTTACCTGGGCCAGAGAGAGACATAGTATGGATGGAACAAAGGGCCGTCCATATTGCATCTCTTCTCTCCGGCCCGGGGCGGGGGGGGGGGGCTCAGCCCCGACTTCATTCACCCGCATACTTGGTACCCCTGGTGCTAAGGACATTACCTCTACGTCGCTCTTCCTCGTCACAGTACTTACCTCAAGAGAGGTCCCTCCTCCGACACCGGACCTTCTTCCATTTCTTCTTTTCTGTATAACTCCTCCCCTTTACCCACAACCCTCAGTTCAATTTTTCCTGCCTCTGGCAGGTACTTCTATTCCAGGTGTGGGACACCGTGGAATACAGTGTGCTGGCCCCCTGAGGGAACCGATTGTCTGGGCATCATTTTCCCTAAGGTGTGGCGTGCTCCCAGTCCCTTGCGGGGCTTACAACCCGGTTGAGCTTGGCAGCTCTCTCCCGAGTTGCATGCGGGGCATAGAGGCCCGGCGAGGGAGGCATCACTGCCCTGGGTCGGTCGGGCTGGTATGCAGTGATGTTATCGAATAGAAAACAAAAAATGCATTTTTAAATGAACCCAATACATCTATTAAAAAAAACGAATTTTATCAAATATATATATGTGGTTGGGAATGGGTATAGTAGTTTTATGGGTGGGGGAAAATATTAAAAAAACAGGGGGGTTTAAGGGGAGGCCCCCAAAAACATCGGGGTTATTCATTCAAAATGAATTATTTAATAAAATCACATGTAGGCAGTCGGGCCACGGGCATGGAGGTAAGGGGGATTCTGCTCCCTGCGTGGTCAGGGGTGGACGGGGCCCCAAAATCACCCTGAATTAGGCACCTGCATGGCGACCCGTTTTTGGAATGCCTCAGCATTATGGTGGGGCTGTTTTTGCTGTTTGGAAGGCTTCCAGTGGCGGGTCGGGACCGTCCCGTGTACATTAGAATTGCGGACTTGGACACTGCTTTGGCTGCCGGGTTCCCAGGGAGATAGAGTGGTTTTCTGCCCTATTGGTGGTAGTCTCTCCTGGGCCTGTTATGTGATGTCTGGCTCACACAGTGGTTTCCAGTGCCCGGTCCAGTGTGGAGGTGGAGCTCCTGGCTGCACTATGGGGCAATGCACCAGGAGCCTCAGGCACCTTGAGGTGTCCTCTTCCTCCTCTTCCACTTCCTCTGTGCGCTCTTCTCGACATTGTCATTCCGCGATGAGAAAGGGGTTGAGGCGTTTTTTCCTTGACAGGAAGGACATTCAAAGGTTGTTCCCTCTAGCTGATCATGGCCGTGGGCACAAGCGCCAGCGTTTATCCTCTTCATCATCCTCCTCTTCGGGGGCGGGGGTCTCCACCGCTGGTTCCCGTTCCTCGACAGCTGAAGCAGAGGGAAAATATCTGGACAGGGAATTGGTGGAGGAAGTGATGACTCAGGTTTGGGACAGTTTGGGATTTTCAGAGCCTTTGGTCCAGGGGATTGGGGACATCCTCACCCTTCGGCACCATAGACGTCCTCCTCGTTTGGGGTTGTCCTTGGTCTCTGACATCTGTACAAAGATCCTTCGGGAGTGGCGTGATACAAAATTACCATGGCTCGCTTTATGGCTAAGCTCTACCCATTGAAGGGTAGTGAGAAGTTCCTTCAGACAGTGTTGAGGTAGGCGATATCCTCGCTAGTCTAGTGGGTCACTCCTCTATGTCAGCTGCAGAGGTGGCAGTCTGGGTCCCAGTGGACCGTGAGGTGTTTTCTAGCTTACAGTTGGTTCGTGCTTGGGTCGCATCTGACCCTCGAGCGACTGTCTACGGCTCCTACACAGAAGGAACAGTGCTGGGTGGCTTTGAGAAGTTACAGAGAGCCGAGGAGGGGGGTGGCAGGGCTCTGTCTGTGCTTCGCTGCAGGCAGACATGCAGCAGCATATTTTTCCAGTATGGGCCCAGAGGTGCAGTGATTCATGGGCTCTGGCCGCTTTCTGTGAGTGCTATCGAGTGGATTTCCTGTCAACCCCTGTCCAAGGATGCATCGTTTGAGCTGCTGTTCCCGCTCTCTGCCCGAGAAGTTGGCAGTGTCAACGGCCCCGTCGGAATTGTTGCAGAAGGAGGCTGTTGTGCCAGTTCCTCATCCCCAGTGAGGTCTGGGGGTTTACTTGGGTGTTTTTGTCTCATCTTGGATCTCAAGGCCCTGTACTGTTTCATTCAGTAGACTTTGCAGAATGTTCTCCCAAAGTTTCACAGAGGGGACTGGCTGGCTTCCCTGGATCTCCAGGATGTCTAATACAACGTGTCTCTCCTTCCCTACTGGATGAGGTTCTACTGCTTTGCTGTGGGGACTGAGCATTTTGATTCCGAGTGCTTCCAGTTGGGTTACGTCTGGCCTCCTGGGGTTTTCCCCTAACTGGTGACTCACCTAGTGGCACATCTCTCGCCTTAGGGGCATTCAGATTTGTCCCTACCTAGACGACTGGTTGGTGTAGGCGGCTCATCAGCAGACGGTCCTGGCACATCTCTGTCTGGTTTGCCAGGCCTTGAAATACTGGGGGTTCCTGGTGAACTGGCAGAAGTCTCAGCAGGGCTTGGATTTGCACCGGATTGGGGGGAGTGTTTCTGTCGCCAGTGAGGGCCCAGCGGCTGCAGTACTTGGCAGGGTTCTCAAGAGGCCTCTTGTGTATTTCTGGTCCCTTGGGCTTGTCTTTATTTAAGTCCTCTGGTCTCTTATCTGCTGGGGTACAGGTGGGGGCGGGAAAGGGATCGAGTTCTAGAGGGTGGGTGCGCGACAAGAAAAGGATTGTTTGCTGGTCCTAATATTGCAGACGAGTTGTGCTTCACAGCTCACATCGCCTAACAGACCCGTTTGTTTGACTTTGTTCCTCCATTTTCCCAAGACAGTTGGGAGCAGAGTGACAGCTTATGTATAATATGAGGGATGCCGGCCGAGGCCTGCATGCACCGAGCAAGGGTACCACTAATAGCAGGCATGCAGATACTAGGATGGGACTGTGGGTGGGTGATCACACAGGGCCCCAGCCCCCCTTCTAAACATGTTGATGCTGTCTCCACCCCTGCACAACAGGCATTATTGTCTCGCAGACTTTCAACAGCCTCTGAACCCCGACGTTCTGGTTTCTTTCACCCTTCCTTGTAGGTTTCCCTTTCACTAACTCTAAGCATAGAACAACAGGTGCCCCGATCCTGGACTCACACCTCCGCCCCGTTCCCACCTCAACTTGTGTGTTGGGATGCATACTCGCTGCACACTGTGGAGAACACAATATCTACTGTGTTTGTATATAAAACAACACATCTATTTCAACAATAATATATTCAAAACATCAGTATTATATAGCCGCTCTCGCGTGTGTGCGGTTAGTAATGAAAACGTGCAATGTGCATTTAAAACAAAACATGTTTTAACATACATTTTCCATCGAACTCTATACAGTAGGCATGTAGGCAAAATACAATGGACCGTGAGCACTGTGCATCCCCCCTCGTGGCCAGAATAACATATCTGGTCACATATTCCTAATAATCACGTGAGGGGATGCTCGCTTGTGTTCCTTGGCTACTGAGCAAGTAGTTACTAACTCGTCACCGTGCGTCCAATTCCCTAACAGCGTCGTAATCCCTGATGCATTATAATCCAGGGCCACTCTCTCAAATAAGTGACATAGGTGTTTCGGCCTTATGATGCCAGGGGTCCACCCATCGTTCATGTCCCCAAAGCTTGACTACACGGCCTCCACCGGAGCGGGTGGATTAATTCAACGCACACGTGTCTTCACAGAAAGACGTTCAACGTGCAGGACGGTCCCGGGTACCTCAATTTGCCCACAGAGTGACAAGCCGCTACCATGCGACTGTGCAGTCAGCCCAATTCCAAGCTACGCAATCACTTGACTGACTGGATCTGGGGTGGCCATTTTCCCTTTCACGCCAGGCTTGCAGCTTGCTTGGGGGCAGGGGGCTGCCGTTGGGAGGGGAGTGGGGGGGGGGGGCACAGACCGTAAGCCTAGATGCGTGCCGTGCAGACCTCATTGGGCTTTTGGAAAGCTGCATGGGGATTTTTGTTCCCATCGGAAACACAAAGCCGTGTGTTGGCCTCCAGCCACTGCTTTCTGCAGTGACGAGGAAAACAGACCACCGATTGTTCCTCCAGAGCAAGGAAGGAAAAAACACTGTGCATCGCAAGGGGGAATGGGGTATTCCGACCGAGCGGCGCAGTGGCCATGCTTAATACACAGAAAAGAGGCACTAACAAGAAAGAGGACAGCGCGAGAAGGCGGCCACCATCAAACTGTCCACAGAGAAGGAACAGCTTTGCAAAGCTGGGAATTGTTTTTCATGCAGGTGTTGGTAAGAAATGGCTGCAAAAAATCGGATTCATGGTCTTTTTTTCCATCAAAATGTTTACTTTCTGGTTAAACGTTTAGGCCTAACCACTGACACGTGTTTTAAATCCCACCTTCTAAATGATTCCCCAAAAAAAATGGTGTGTTCATTTAAAAAATCCTATTAAACTTGTGTACATTTGTATAAAAAAAAGATTCGGAACTCCCGGGCTCCTTCATTTCTCACGTGTATGGCAGCTTCCTGGCTCCCTGAGCCTACTTGATGGGCCCAGCAATGTCAGTCTCCAAGCCCACTCTGGCTTCTGATCGAGGCATGCTCTGGGCCCATGGCATCAGAGAGCGTAGGGCGGCGTCCCACAGACAGCGGTAGGAACCGTGTGTACATGGTCTCTGGTGTCACTCTAGAGGCTGCTATTGCTTCTGTAGATGAGGGGACCCCCCTCCATTAGAGCGTCAATGGCATTTGGCATCAATGGAGGCCGAATGGTGTGCGAGCGGCTACACAAACCTCACTCTACTCTTGAAGGTAACCTAAGGGATGGGTGAAAGCACAGGATGGTCTTTTTGGAAGACGGGCCTGGCAGGGGAGGATCAGTGGAGGACCCTGTAGCAGACCTTCACCTCATCGACTGGTTTGTGCCTCAGATCCAGGGTGGGATGAGTGGCAGCAGATCAGAGGACATTGTAGCACACCAGAGGAGGAGGTGGAAGAGAGCTCGACAAAAGGTGCAGAGAAATACCCGGAACAGTCCATCGAGTACTTTGCACATGTCGGGCTGCTCCAGACCTCCTCTAAACAACCCTCTTCTTTCTACTGGGATGGTTCTTCCCTAACAGGGGGCTCCAGGTGCATCCATTTGTCAGACCTATCACCATAGACAAGCCAGGGTAGAGGAGTGGTATTTTAGTTTATTTTTAATCTACAGGTTTTAAATATAAAGCCAACATTGTTTCTTGGAGTCTGGCTGATCCACTACACAGCAAATAAATTCGAGCTGTTAGCAGTCATTCCACTCTGACAACTAAGGTTTTTTATGGGCAAACTTGTATATATGCTCGATATTTACAAAAGTTGTATTGTTAGGGTGACTTTTGTTTTTAAATAAAAAAATTAAAAAAGGAAGCAAGTACCAAACCCAGTGTGCTTTAGGTATTTAGTGATTCAGACATGCAACTCACAGAGACATGTATGGTCATTCTTATCTTCCCAAAATGCTCTTTAATATGCAAAAAAGCCAAAACCTCTTTTATATTTTATTGGTGCCACTTCACATTACCTTTGGAGTTCTTTCTAATCAATATACACAACTGTGTTAAGCGATCACTTTATATTCAAATACACGACATGCATTTTTTAGAACCGTTGCAAAAATTAGGGTTTTCCCTTCAGAAAAGTAAAGGTTAAAAATGGTGTATCATTTTACAATATTAAACACATGCCTATGCTTAAGTCAAGCACAGAGTTCCAACAGGTGGCACTAAAATGATGTTCAGAAGCAAGCAATCATTTTCCTCCCCCCCCCCACATTTCAGGGGTCTGTGGCCAGCCAAAAGGTGCAAGCATGAAATAGATGATACCATACAGAAGTTAAAATGGCGACGAGTAAATCTGAATGTGCAAGTGCATCATTGCTATGAAAGGATACCCAAAGCCATAGAAGGGCGAGAACAAAAACTGTGCCAAAGGTACACACTGTTTCACAGCTGTAAAGGTGCCCCGTAAAGATATCCATTCAGCCATCTTTACAGAAGCTGCTAAGTGCTAAGCAGGCAAATGCCATTCCTGCTGGGTTTATCATGTGCCTTTGATGACATTCTCAGTACCACCAGGAGAACCGACTGCAAAGTATGCCAACAATGCATAACTGTGATGTTTCTAAGTAGTCTTTACAATGAGTATATTTTAAATGCATGGTAGGACTTTTACTGTGAAACAGTACTTCAAACAGATCTACGTGATATTACTGCGGCTGCATTTCCCACAATGGAAATCATCGCATGGGAAATGCACGCACTCAAAATGTTCGTACATTCCCCATGCGAACATGCAGGTTTTTTAAAAATGTTCTGTTGGGAGAGTTTGGGGTGTCCTCCGCAACCCCCGCTCACTGTAGTGAGCAGGGTTCTGCTGGGGACACCCCCCGCCGCCTTTTCATACCGACCCCACCAAAACACCTAAAGACATACCACAAAAAGTTCAAACTTTTGGTAGTTAGAACTTTTTGTGGTTTTTTTTTAGGTCTTTTGGTGGGGTCAGTAATTTTTCTACAGACGTTTCGTCCTATTTCCATCAAACGACAGCAGGATATCTATATCTATACCCACAAATCTCAAAATGTTCCTATGTATTGTACAGCCCAACAAACTCTACAGAGTTAACAAACATTTTGAATTACCTTAAACACAGGTTAGCAAGGCCAATAGCCTAAACCACACCCACAAAGGTAAAATTGTGTGGGAACGCCCGATCCATTGCTCGATTTTACGCTTGGCATGTTGGGTACTTTGAACAAATGCACAAACAGCAATGATGTAAACAGCATGTACCACTTCATTTGTTATAAAAGGTGCCTCCATTGTGCAGCTACGAGGAATGATGTTTGTTCCCACACATGAATGTCCTGGGTCACCCTTGTCTCCAACTGCCTTTATGCTAGTGAGGTGTTTATGCCCAGGCAGAGTTTACAAACTTCACTTGTAATTTGCCCATATGTTTACGCCGTTCCAGCCCAAGGGATTGGAGGTACGTCAGCTGCAGCTAACACCAGAGCTGTAACCATGAGAAGGGGGTTGAGTTCCTTTTATTCAACACTTTTATAAGATCTGCCTGTACCACTTGCATATATATATATATTTTCATTTTTATTTTTGTTGGCAGAGGTTTACAACAAAGACACACATGCTAGAACAATGGAGCATACATCAAACTCAGTAGTATGATACATAGAGGGGGGTTGGGAGAGAATGGTACAGAGTGGTCAAGCAATGACGGGTGGGGAGGGAGGTGTGCTTCCCTCGGTTGACCCCTCTTCTCGGCTGTTGAGATAGGTACTGAATGCCATCCATATGTCCTTGGGAGTGGGTAGGGAGCATTGCAATATACTCTTCTTCACAGTTTCGAGACCATGTTAGCAATTTCAGCCATTTCTGGAACGTCGGGGGGCGGGGAGTTCTTCCAGTTCTGAAGTATGCATTTCTTGGCTACGATTCAGCTGATATTGAGGAATTTAGCCAGGCATTTGGTATCGTCGCTCCTCCCAGACCCCAAACAGGACCCCCAGCGGGGAAGGATCTATTGTAATGCCAGTTATCTCAGTGAGTGTCTCTAGAATTTTGCTCCAGAATTCCTGCAGTTTGTGGCAGATCCAGAACATGTGCAGATTATTCGCGCTCTCCTCTCTACAGCGAGGACAGGATCGTGGATTCATACGAGCAAACCTGGAGATCCTCCAGGGGGTGTAGTACAACCTGTTCAACAGCTTGTATTGTATGGCCTGGTATCGGAAGTTAAGGGAAACCTTTTGAGTGCGTAAGCACATCTTCTCCCACTGTTGGTCGGGAATCTCCCGGCCCAGCTCATCAGCCCAAGCCTTGCATGCCCCAAGGGCCTGTGTTGGGGCGTTAGTTTGTGACAGCTTGTATAAGGAGGAGACAACGCCCTGAGCCCCACCCGTGTTGGCAATATATTCAAGTATCAGGGGGTTCGACGGGGAAGAATAGCCATGTGGCACGGAATGCTGCTCTGAGCCTGTAATATTGTAGCATCTCTAAAGAGGACCCTGAGTGACCCGGTTCCCACGTCTGGTGGTTGATAAACCTACTCTCAAGGTAAAAGTCTGATAGAGCTCTGTAACCTAGGGCCTCCCAGTGCCGGGCAAGGGCAGTGTCATGCGTTGGCTCTAATCCAGGGAAGGCCCACACGGGGAGCCATTTATAGTGAGGAGGGAATTCCCCTATTGGGCGCAGCAATCGCTTCCAGGCGCGCAGGGTGGCGCTGATTGGATCAATTTTGAGAGTCGGGCAGGTAGCGTTGATGTAGTATTAGGGCCATTATGTTGATGCTGGATGCTGCAAGGATTTCTAGTTTGACGTGTGGGCGGACTGGGGAGTCGGGATACCAGTGGGTGGCGTGTTGGACTTGAGCTGTTATCCAGTAGAGAGTCAAATCGTGGGTGGTAAACCCACCTTGTTTATATGGGAGGACCATATCGGACCATTTCTTGCGCACTGCGCCAGAGTTCCACAAGAACTGTGCACACGTCTTGTGCAATCTGATAAAGTATTCTTCCCCAGGCCATATGGTTATGTGATGTGGATCTTCCCGGTACGAAGCCGGCTTGGTCTTCAACGACCAGATGCGTCATGAGTGGGAGGAAACGGTTTGCTATTACCTTGGTGAAGATCTTAGTATCAAGGTTCATATGGGATAGAGGACAATATGATCCACAGTCGTCGTCAGGCTTACCCGGCTTCAACAAAACTGTTTTGACAGCTTCACGTAGAGACAGGTGGGGAGAATGGATGTACGGAGTGACTCATCCCAGACCTCCAAGAGCTTAGGGGCTAGTAAGGCTATATATTCCTGATAAAATTCCGCCGTGAGCCCGTCCGAGCCCGACGCTTTGCCCTTGGGTAGGTCCGATATGGCCTCTACCAGCTCGTGCAGTGTAATTGGGGATTCAAGCTGGTCCCTGGTAAGAGCAGAGATGCACGTTGTAGGGATCTGATCCAGTAGCTCTCGCAAGTGATGTTCAGTATGCTCGGGAGGTTGGGAATACAGGATCGTGTAGAATTTAGTGAATACATCCAGTATCTGGGGGTCCGAGCATTGTGGAGTGCCCTGGACATCTTTAATTGAGGCTATATGGGCCTGTCCCCATTCCCTTTTTATAAGGGTTGCAAGTGTTTTCCCCGGCCTATCACCCTAACCGTATTTACGAGCCGCTTGGGGCCGGCTAAAGTATTGGATCTCGCTAGCTGCAAATGTGTTGTATGTTTGAAGTTCGTCTGCAATTAAGGAAAGTTTGGCGGGATCAGCTGCGGTTGAGGACTCTTGTTCCAGCCTACGTAGTTTGGGATTGCTCGAGAGCAGCCCTAATTGTTTTTAGCACCCCTGCTTCCCTGGATATGACATCCCCCTGATGTATACCCTGAAGGCTTCCCATCTGACATCTAGAGGGGTGGCCTGGGGGGTATTGTGTTCGAAAAAGGACTCAATATCAGCGAGTATATCCGCCTTGAACACTATGTCTCTGAGGGATGAGGATTTAAAGTGCCACGTACTGAGTGACGGGACCGTCATTCCCAGTTCCACTGATATATTGATCGGGGCATGGTCTGATAGTGTGCGACTCAGGATCTGTGCCCGCTCCATCCTGCCCATTGTCTCATTGGATACTAGAAACAGATCAATCCTGGAGGAGCTGTCGTGTACCGTGGAGTAGTAGGTGTATTCGCGCTGCCGGGGGTGTAGTGTCCTCCAGGCATCACAGATGCTGAGTGTTACTCCATAGTTGAGTAGCCTACGTGCAGCCCTGGTCAGGGGTCGGGTGGCAACTCCAGTCCTGTCCAGATCCGCATCTAGCACAAGATTCATATTCCCCCCCATATAATCTGAGCACCCACGTAGCGTAGTAGAATGGTGGCCACAGTGTCTATAAACTCAGGGGTGTCCACGTTTGGGCCATAGGAGTTCACCAGAAGATACTCTCTGTTCACTATGGTGCAGTGTAGTATAACATATCTGCCCTCAGGGTCAGTGTAATTTTTGTGTAGCTTGAATTTGATGGATTTATGGATCAGTGTCAATATGCCTCTGGCTTGAGTAGAGTAAGAGGTGAAGTATCTGTTGGGACCACATGATGGTGCCATACTTTCGGCCAGGCGGCCCGTGGAGTGGGTTTCCTGCAACAACAATATTTTACAGCCATGTTTATTGGCGTACGCCATGATCTTACGGGCCTTGGTGTGATTGCTTAGCCCCCAGACATTCCACGACATCATGGTAGTGGGCATTTCACTTGTCTAGGGTGTATCCCATGTTGGTTGTCGTGGCTTGCATCTGCACCCTGTATAGTCACTCTTAAATCGCCTCAGTACTGTGCGCCTCGTCTGTTCGCCTCTGCTTTTTCCAATATAACTTCCCCAGTTCCCCCCTAGCCCCACCGTCGCCGCCCAATAACAACCAGCAGCACCCACTCCCACCCTTTCCCGCCCAAGTATGGCATCCCTCAAAGGACAGGTG
Organism: Ambystoma mexicanum; assembly: GCF_040938575.1. NCBI lineage: Eukaryota > Metazoa > Chordata > Amphibia > Caudata > Ambystomatidae > Ambystoma > Ambystoma mexicanum. Next base: position 1,396,921,059 of record NC_090923.1, on the reverse strand, counting down.
CCGGCTGGCCGATCCCAACCTGGACCAGCCACCCCTTTGGCCCAACAGGGGCCATCAACAGTCGAACATTCCAACATGAGTTTGCAACTGCAGTGGGGTGCGCCGTTGCCGTATTGCCAATGAGTAAAATTAAGTCGAATGTAGAGGACCACCAGGGTACGAGAGTTCGGCGTTATGAGTATGTTGATCGTGTTGTTTCCCTTGATGAGTGTGTGGGCCAGAGGGTGAGGATGTTACACAGTTCCATGCCACCCCGTAGTCGAGCCGGACAGGGGGTGCGGCCCCATCAGCAGATAACCCCGCATAGCGGGATGGGTGAGGAAGGTATATGTCGATGATGCATCAAAGACCCAGAGAAGCAACAAAAAGCGGGTCAGTCATTGTCCATGTCCATGCGATTCTCAGGAGGTTCGTTGAGCGGTATCTGTGCCTCAATGAACTTTGCCGCTTCTTCAAAGTACAGTTTCCCTTTGAATGTGAGCTTCAAGCGCGCAGGGAACAACATTGCGTATGGGATGTTGCGTTCTCGTAGCATTTTCTTGATACCCAGAAATTGGCGCCTCTCTTGCTGCACTGGCACAGAGAAGTCAGGGAAGATTCTAATTGTCTGGGCCCCAAGCGCAGTTCTCCTTTTTCACAAGATAAACATAGGATGAGGTCTCTATCTCTGTAATTGAGAATTTTCACAATAATGGGCCTGGGGAAGTCGCCAGGTGCGGGTCGCGCTGATAGGGCTCTATGGGCTCGCTCCACTGTAAAGTACGGGGAGAGAGCGGAGTTGTCAAGTAGCTCCTTCAGTAGGTCTTCCACTGCCAATTCCATGCGGCCCTTGAGGGCATTTTCAGGCACTCCGATTATGCAAACGTTGTTCCTGCGGGATCTCAATTCCAGGTCGTCGCACTTGGCCATTACTGCCTTCATGTCCCGGCTAAGAGAGGTAACAGTGTCTTGAAGGGCGAGTATATTATCTTCGTTGGTGCCTATTCGCATTTCTGCCTCCGTGATTCTGGTGCCAGCATGGTCTAGTTGTGATTTGAATGATGCCACATTGGCATTGATATCGTCTAGCTTTTCGTGGAAAGCGGCGAAGTTCTTCGTCATGGATTCCAGGATCGTCGCAAGGTCGGGTGTCACTGTGGGAGAAGGGCAGGTAGAGTCCTCATGGCTGGAAGATGCTTGTCCTTGATAGGATTTGGGGGTTGCCTTGGCGTACTTATCCATTGCCCCTGTCTTGTTGGCTCCACGAGATCTGCTGGACATGGCACTGCAGGTGGATGTGGGGTGCTGCCGCTAGCAGATGTACAGGTTTTAAAGCAGTGCTGGGGTGCAGGTGGGTCCAACAGGTATATGGGGGTCACATTGATTGTGGCCTGTAGAGTGCCACACAGGAATCCCCAAGTCCTGGTGTATGAACGGAGCAGATGTACTGACTGTGTGCCCCCCAAGAGCGGGGTTAGTAGTTCCAGCGATGTGTTGTGGGTGACGGAGAGCGAGACCAGCGGTAGCGTACACCGGCGGGGGAAATGGTGGCGCAGGTGTGGTCCAGTCGGGCGGGAGGCGGGCTGAACAGGCACTGCCACTAGCTCAGGTGGGCCTTCCGCAATGGCCCGAGGCCGATGGGGGCAGCACGGGCTACAGCAATAATGGGTGCTGCGAGCTATTGGGTTGTGGCCCGTTTCCCTTGGTCAAATTCCACTTAAGAGAGAGTGATAGACTTGGCCTGTGGGTAGCCCCTAGCAGGGGCGTTGGTCAGTGGGAATGGTGATGAAGACCATGCGGGTCGGTTGCCAGACTGTAGGGGCGTGGAGGCACAATTGGGGAAAACGCCAGCTAAGATATATGGGAAGACCCCCAGCACCCACCTTGTAGCCACTCGGGCGGCAATACCCTTGTGTCCCCTGGCATCCGATGGCGCTTCTAGAGGGTCCACGCCCACTCTAATGAGCCCGGTCCCCGGCCCTCGGGTCGGCGATTCGTAGGTGCAATGGCTGGCCGCGGGGCAGTGGTCTGGGCCCCCCAGCAGGGCAAAGCGCTGATGGCAGCCACCCGCTCCAGCGGTGGCACGGATCAGCGGCAATTAGATGGCGGATCCTTATGAGGGCAGCAGGGACTGTGCATGTGGAGAGACGCTTGGGGTCACGGTCCAGCCTCGCGGGCGTCGCAGGCCATCGGTCTGGTGGCCCAAGCAGATAAGGCACCGGATGGGCAGTGTAGAAATGCCACACTCACGCAAGGCCCAGCGAGCTGCCAGGGATACCAGGCCAGAAGTTTGTGTAGCGCCGCTCCAGCGGCACGTGGTGTGGGGAGAGCGACCTCCCGGTCACTGTGAGGCCCTCAGGGGCTGTGTACGCAGAGGGCTGCGGGAGGCACCAGCCCACCCCGCGGATGAGGGAGTTTGCTGGCCCAGCAGTCTGGGTGGTGCAGCCGGCAGCCAGGCAGTGCAGGGCCGCTACACCCGCGTATTGCCAGGCGAGCCGATGGATGGTCGAGGAGCATCGCTCTGGTGGGCGCTGGAAGGCGGCCCGACTTCCCTAGCCAGGAGGCGCCTCGGGGTGCGTGGCACTGGCCCCGCAGTGGCAGGGGACAAGGCGGTGATCTCAGGCGGGGGGGGCGCTCCAGGCGATCTCAGGCAGGGCAGCGGCAGGTCTCGTCCGCGAGACCCCACAGGGGAGGCCGCACAGCAAGTGGAGGATCAGGTGCCCGTACCTCGGGCCCCAGGCACCGATTCTCCTCCAAACTGCAGGCACACAGAGAGGAGGGTGCCAGCAATCAGACCGTAGCTGGATGGTCGGGAACACTGCGGATGAGCGCCAATATTTGGCGGATAAAGGCAGGCAGAGACGGAGCTCACAAGCTAAGCAGCCATTTTCTGGGCTGCTCAACAGCGCCCTCCCCCCCCACTTGCATATATTTTATATGTAAACTTTACTATTTGACAAGACCGGGTGTAGAAATTCAGTTATGTTGCATTATTATTACAGACCAGTCTAGGTGCTTCTCATAGAGTGACAGCAGGCAAGTTATGAGAGAAACAAGATATTATCTTTGAAACCCAAATTCCTCGTTCCAACCTTATCTCACTTGTGTCCAGGTGGCAGACAGCTTATGTTCTTATGTTCGGTTGCTCAATGTTGGCTGTATTCAAGAAACCAAAAACGGAACACAAGGCTCCAGGTTCTATGGTATTTATTTTCCTGCCATTTCCGTCTCTATTTATTCATATTTATTTTCTGGACTTTTTTCCGTGTTTAACTACATTTATTTTTAGTCATATAAAAAGATAATTTCCAAATCGTTTTTTTTCTGCATGTATTCAAAATCAAATACAAAAATGCATTTAAACCATAGACGCAACCATACAGGAAGCTAATGCCAGCTCCATTTTTGCCAAAACAAATGGTTGCTCCTGCGATTGCTGCCGACTTATTCACAGAAGCGTTTTATGATGGCAAAACCACATTGAAAAACGCTCTGTGAATAAGGGCCTAAGTCATATGCTGACAGCAATTTGAACTTTACGCTATTTGTATACAACTTTCATACTCTCCATGCTGCCAATCTGCAATGCGATTGGCCTACAATGCATGATTGAAAGCATGGGGAACCAAGCCGAAATACTTTTTTGTTCAATTTTTTTCACTTTAAAAAAAATAAATACATGCAGAAAGCTGATTGATTTCCATCTGTAAAAACAGAAAACTGTGAGCCTTAAATGTAAGTGCTAGGCTGTTCATAGCGCTTTCCATTTCAATGATGGCTACTTGCTTGGCATGTTAATGCATTTCTTCTGATGTACGGCAGATGTAATCTCGCCATTCACTACAGCAAGCTGCACACCTGTGCCAGGGAATAGCTAAAAGCAGGGGCCATTGGAAAGGCTCCTTTCAAGTGTGTCTGTAAAGTATCAAGAGAGTTTACAGAGATCTCGGGCCGACCCCTGTCAGTTGTTTAGCAAGTCCTGGCCATACAGCTCACATCACCGTGTATTGTGGTACTTGCAGTCCTACACTTATAAAAGGAAAATACCGCCCCGAAAACCTTATAGGAGGAATTCAAAATGTCACAAGTTAAAAAACCAGGACTGGGAGAGCAGCACTTGCGGGTTGTGTAGATTTTTTTAAAGTACGCATGAATGATCCGGAAGTGATGTTGGGTGAGAAAAGTGGGGAGGACGTTGTCAACATTGCTAAGTTTATGGGAAATCACCATTTGCTCCTGGGCTATGACTTTCCATGCAGTTCACTGCTGTGTAGCAGAATAGAAAACATGCTCTACTGCCAATCAAGTGACTGTAACCCCAGGGGGCGGATTTGAGGCCTGGCATTGCCTTGCTGTCATTTCCGCTTATCCTATACAGTAACCCGCCACTTGGGCTGGGGGGGCAGTGCATCAGAGACAGAGTCCTCTATAGCCGGTGTGGTATGCTGGCGCTTGGGGTAGGGTGACCAGATAAAAAAAAAAACGGGACAGGCCATCGACATAGAAGTAAGACTACGATAAAATGGTAGTCCTACTTCTCTGTCACTGGCGTGTTGCAGGGGGCCGTGGGGGTTGGGGTGTTCACAGGCGCACTCCTCTCATTGGAAGAGAGTGGCGGGGAGGGGAAAGTTGAGGAAATTGGTGCGCGAAAAGCATTCACGCCCTCATTTACATGCAGGAAGAGTTGCACCGTGATCCGATTTCGGGATTTCGAAATCGGGTCCCGGCAAAAACCGGGACCATAGCCAGCCAGCCTTCCAATCCCCGGACAGAGTTTGGAAAATGAAAAAACTCCCGGGACCCCGGGCCGGAGGGTGATTTCCCCAGACTATCCTGGGAAAACCGGGACTTCTGGTCACCGTAGCTTGGGGTGCTCCTTTGGCTGCTGCTGCTACATGCTCGCTCTAGTGCCTGAACAAGGTGCTGACGGCCGTTGTCCTTGGTAGAGCAGGGCCACGTTGTCTTCTCTGGGGACCCCCTCGCGGATATCCAACTGTGAGAAAAAGGCTCTACCTCTGGCACCGTTTGGGTTGAGACTTCTGCAACAACTATTCAGTGCTGAGGGACGAATGCTGAAAGTCTGCACCGATTGTGTGTGGAGCAACAGGCACGAACTCGTTCCCTGCGCTGCCAGAGAACTCCCCATCATTCTTCTTAATGAGGATACAGAGAAATATTGGGGAATAATGCATTCTGCATTTTTTCTATGCAAATGCATGTTCTAGCTAGCGTGGGGATGTTGGCATGGGGTGTGCCAGCATGACCGCAGGAACACCACATGCGGATCCCACAGTTTAGACCTACTTTACGAGTCTGTTAACATTGGAAATGCCACATATGTGAGGCATTGCAGAAGAAATGGTATCGGAAGAAAATGGCGGGGAAAAAAACGAAATAGACAAAAATTGTAAATTCGGCAATGAAAAATAAAATGAAAGCCCTTAATGTCGATAAAGGGGAGTGGTGGTTGCAGGGGTGTCCCCTGCTCCATCTGATTGACATTATGGGAGGAATTCAGGGGTTGCGGGGGTGTCCCCCGCTTCAATAGCAAAGAAAGCGGGGGATAAAGTAAAAAAATAAAAACGCAAAAAAAAGACCCAGCTGCGGAAGTTCCGCCTCTCAATGGGGAGGTGGAGCTCACGTCACAGGGAAAGAGCAGCGAAGAAGGACAACAGATAAGTGCGCCGTGAGTTACGCTTTAGCGGTAGGAGTGGGGGGATAGTGGACGGGTCTGTTGTGCGTGATTATTGCGTGACAGACATTTCAAATTCGTAATTTTTGTATTCAAAATTTTTGGCTATGAAATAATCACGTACATCCAAAGGAATTCTGTGTCACCCAATAGATCAAAAGGTGGTGTTGGCTGCCAACATTTTGGATGTAGAGCCAGATCATGCGAAAATAGAAGTAAAAAATCTATTATAGTGTCATATGCTCCCCAATTTAGATTGTTTATGCTGGCAGGTTTAAGAGTTAATGAGACAGAGAACTGGATTAAGGCTGTTTAGTAAGAATTACTACATCGGTAACAAAGCCAATGTGAAACCATTTGACAAGGAGTCAAGAGATGCGAAGCGCATAATGCGGAAAGAGATGAGGAACGTCAGAAAGGCATCTTTTACCTTGAGCAGTAAGATTCCTAAGACCAAAAAAAGTTACGAACAGATATCACAATTGGTCAAGAAGGTGGAAATTATCCACAATAAATGCCCAGTGGCAAATTATGTTATCTGTTTTGAAAAGTCGAAATACTCAATCTATTTGGCAATTACTGGGTAAGGCAGAGGAATAAAAGCTAGTCTTATAGTTAACCCTATTATCGAGGAAGACTGGAAGAGATATACAACTATGAATAGGAACACATCTGCACCTGTTACATCGATTGATTGTGAGGGTTCTGCTTGTTGGCCTATAAGCGTTGACTGAGATAGTATCAGAGATGTCATAATTAAGTTAAACAGTTCAGTGGCGCCGGGCTGGCGTAAGTGGTTCTTAAGAAAGACCCCGAGGGGTGGGCCACAATTCTTGACTTTTTTTATGACAAAATCCATCGCATGTATATTGTCCATGACTCACGGTGGCAATCTATTATATTACCAATTTATAAAAAGGGTGTGCGGTCATCGCCTGTTAGCTACAGCTTGCTGCCCATGCTCGAAGTGACAGGGACGCTATTCGCAACACTTGCATGACAATATATTGTGCAATCCCCTATAATAACCATTTGCTAGCACAATATTAGCCTCAGAGATTACTATTTTCGACAGGGTCAGACTGGAACACAAAATAAGGCTTGATGCCAATGAAAAAATGTCTGACAGTCTCAAATAGCAAATAATTACTTTTCGTGGAAACATTAGTACTTCGCTATGGGGAGCCATTTGTAAGCATATTTGGTCAGTAACATTATTTAAAAGTGTCAGCTGCATGGTGCAGTAAGTAACCAGACTGGCCCACTTTGGTCCAAAAGCTAGCCCACATTAAAGTGTTGGGACAGCCCTGTGGGTAGTAGTGCTATGTAAGCCAGTTGGAGCCTAATTCCCAGGTATTAGGGGTTGGTAGGTAAGGGTTTCAATGTCATTTGACATTATTTCTCTGTGCCATGCACAGGCACTTTCCATTGCGCACGGTGGAGAAGATACAAGGGTTCATCCCACGCATTCACTGATCCTTAGGACCTCGCACTTTTCCGCTTGTATTTGCCATATGCATGCAGTGAGAGTTCTTACGTGACACCCAAGAGAATATACTGGGTTTTGCCCGACATCCCATTGTGATATGGGTGAGTTACATGTAGGATATTAGCTTATCCAGCCTGGCGCTCTGATCTCTCTGTAGACAGTTGCACTGGGGAATCCCACTTGCTCCATCTTACCTGAATGCTCTCTAAGCCGACTTTATCCCCCATGATTGGCCCTAGTAACTTCTGCCAACCTGGCTTCAGTTTTATGTTTTACTTGTTGCAACTCCTGCTCAAAATCTGCTTTTACATCTTATTTTCTAAAAGTATTTTGGAGGTTCTTTAAGGCCTCGTTGGGGTTCTTGGGAAATTGTACAGTTGAGAAAGACTTTGAAACATCAAGGTTAGCTTAGTGATGCATGTATTTTATTTAGGCTTAATAGTCCCTTTATATTCTGGTTCCATGTTTTAGTGTTTTTATTGTTGAGATTGTTTAACACCTTAATAGTTTATTGGGTTTTAAGTGAAGAAATCGCTTTTTAATATTTAATAAGCAATTTCTGAAATGACCGATTTAGAAACAGTGATCAGAGACCGCTCTGAGCAGTCTTTTTAAATCGAACTGTCAGTGCCTGCGACGCACACAAGTGCGCGCAGGGGCTGACAGGCACAACGGAGCTGGAAGAGGGAAGCCGCAGAGGCCCAGGTAAGTGTTAGTGAGTGTTTTTGTGCATCTGTGTGTGAGCAATGTTTGGGGAGAGGAAGAAAGGAGACGGGAGTGGGTAGATGTGAGTGTTTGTGTGGCTGTGTTAGTGTGTCTGTGGTGAGGGTGTGTAGAGGAGGGAGACTTTTGGTGCCGAAAGGGAGATGGTTGTGGAGGAAAAGGGGTTTGGTATTAAACCCCATGATTTCCCTGAAATCGGCCAGCGAAGGAGGGGGTGGGTGCAGGATCGGATTCGGGGTGGGGGGCTTGGAGGCGTGGCAGGGGGAGGTGGGTAGAAATTGAAGCGTGATATTTCCTGCATACTAAAGGCTGCCCAAAAGTTGGCGAAAAAAAATTGGTCTTTTTTGTATTCAGCCTTTAATTTGCAGAAATATCACATAGAACTGTTTTTGAAGTGCAAAGTCTGGAAATTGTTTATTGTGGTCATATGGACTGTCTCTTTAACTGTGCAGCACACGCCTTTTCAGATTTTGCCCTCGACCCGCTATCAAAAGAAGAGCAAGATTTTCCTTTGGAGCATCCTCTTCCCTCTACGTCAGGGACCTGTTAACTGTGGCTCTCCAGATGTGGGCTACATGTCACATGATCCCGCACCATTGACTTTACCAGCTAGGTTTGATGGGAGTTGCAGCCCAAAACATCTGGAGAGCCAAAGGTTGCAGACCCCTGTGAAGGCGCACACTAGCCTGAATTGGCAGGCGGTCCATTCAGTTGCTATTAAAGCTAGGCAAAGCCATCTGTTCTCATGAGGCTAAATTTAGAATCATTTTACAAGTGGACTAAGGAACAAACATTGTATACGAGCTATTGGCCCATTTCATGTGCGCTTCAATTGAGTGTTATTGGTTATTCAGTGGCCGAGAATGGCAATCTGCTATATTTAATCTTCTTGAAAGAAACTGCTATATTTAATCCTCTTGAAAGAAAAACATCTTGTGTGTTCATTAGATATGCGATAGAATGTAGGTTTTTAACACCAATTCCTAATCATCACATGCTCCAAATGCCCTTGTGCCAAAGTGTTTCGACCTTTCATTGGTCTTTCTCAAGGCTGGGCTGAAAAATATGTACTTGCTTGTGCTTGGTAGAGCATAGGATTGCCCTCTGTCTTTAGAGAAATGCTCGTGGACGTCAACAGGGACATACCACTTTGTAACGCAGAGTATGCCACTACTTAGATACACTATATTTTCAAGTTGCATTGAATAATCATACTAAAGGCAGAGGACAAGGCCCAGCGTGGATGGTGTGTAGTAATAAAATCACTGCAAAAAAGTTGTCTGTAAAATAAATCGTCATTTGACCCAATAAAGGTGTACCCATTATACCATTTAAGGGGAGTGGGGGTTGCAGGGTTGTCCCCCGCTCTCCTTAAATGGTATAACGCGTCCAGGGTTTGCGGGGGAGACCCCCGCATCCATTACATGGATTGCAGCGGCAAAACCACAGCCATTTTGCACCGATTATTTGTGTAAACGGGCATTTTTGCAGCGATTTTAACACATGGAACCGAGTGGAGCTGGTTGGTGACTGCCCTGAAGAAAGAGACGCTGTGGGTGACTGTATTAGTCTCCTGCTCTGCTGTGATCATGGTTCCTTTGACAGTGGCGTTATATAGCCGTACGAAGTGCTGAATGAATTATAGTCTCACAGCGAAACTGCAGCACCAATGTACCTGATCACCCGTGTTGATTGGTGCAGTGGAAGTGTAGCACCTTTTGTATTCTAGCTTGCTGTGTAGTTTGCATAGAATGTCCTTGTTTAAGCGTGGCTTTGGGTCATCATGCCTTTGGCAATGCAGATGAGGGAACAAACTCTTATGTGGATTAAAAGATTGAAGGGGTAACCCAATGGCTAACTTCGGTGCGGCCGCGTGGCCCAATGTGCACAGTGGAACTAGAGGAGGAGGAGTATGTGACGGCTATGGTGTTGCGATTGTGCAATCTGGAGAATGTTTTTGAGGGTCTGCATTGAATGCGCTATTTCTATGTTTGTCTCTTGCAGGTAAGGGGTTATTCTGTTGTTTCAGAACCTCAGACATTGAGTCAAGATTTGAAAGTGATTGCTTTGGAAGAGGGGCCCATTGTCTTTAGGAAGGACATTAAGTGTGCCATGCTTTAAACTACGGATATCACGAAACTAGCTGCGGTAGGTGGCACTGTCTGGACCACCAGCTAGCAAGAGACATCATCTACATGTACAATGAGATGCTCTACAGTCAGGTCTCAAAACTCCACACTGATGCGCTCCCATGTCTTTGATGAACTCAGCATGGTCGTGTGGGAGCATGGGCAATCTTTGGTCCTGTAGCTAGGATGAGGGCTCAGGTGTGTACTGTTTGTTGTATGAGGTCTTTGATCCATCCATCTTGGCAAAAGTACCCTCAGATTAAAACCAATCACCTGTGGGGCTCAGCAGGGAATCAGTGCCAGTCAGCGGAAGACACAAAGAAGACACCTTCCTTTTTGGAAATATACAGGCACGTTTACTTATTAACATTACTAAAAAATCAACACACCAAAATAACAATGACCCAATGACCCAAAAATGACAAACTGCATAATCACACTTGGTACATCTTAACTCATATATACACATTTACATTGTTTCCTGCTTGTGGCAGGTGGTCCAGGTGGGACCGCCAACTTCTGACCATGTGTGTTTGTACAACGGTGAGGTCCCCCCAACGTTGTTGCGGACCTCCCCACCATACCCGACATTGGGGGGTGATCAAGAAGGCACCCATCTCTTATTCGGCATCTTCTGCCTCCTGGCCCCACCCTCCCCCCTATTTCTGCCACCTCCTCCTCAGATCCCCGCCGGGCCAAAGCCACCCAGTAAGAGGCAGGCCGTGCCCTCACCACTGCATCTAATATGCCTCCGGGTCAACTCGGGAGCGGCAAATCACTGACCGTTTGTCCATCCGCATCTGCCAACCAAACCCTCTGCCGCATCCTATCCTGCAGGTGGGATGGAAACTGGATCTTGGGTGCACCGGCAGTTCCCGCGGAGGCGGCAGGCAGAGGTGGTCAGGCGGGTCCTGGAGGATCTTGCGGACATCGGCAGGGTTGTGGTTCCGGAGTGGAAGAGCAGCTGCTCTTTCTCACTCCTCAGAGCCCTTTATAATGCCGTCTTTTGGCGCCATAACACAGACCCTGCTGCTTGCCTGTTGTTTTGGCTGGGCCGTGTCTACACCCCCTCAGCCAGTTTCCGGCGGCTGCTTAATGCAGCCATCAGTTTTCCCTTAATTCCTGGTGCCTCACGCCCAGCCCACCCTGCAGCCCCTCCACTGGGTGAGGGGACCCACCTCCATGGGCTCGGCAGGGAGGCAGTGCCAGTCAGCGGAAGAAACAAACAAGACACCTTGCTTTATACAGCCACGTTTGATTATTAGCATTACTAAACAAACAACACACCAAAATATAAACGTACCCACAAATTACAAACTGCATAATCATACTTGGTGCATCTCAACTCATATGTACACATATACATTGTTTCCTCCTTGTGACAGGTGGTCCAAGTGGGACTGGCAACTCCCGCACATGTGCGTTTGTACAGCGGTGAGGTCCCCCTACGTTCTTGCCGACCTCCCCGCCATACCTTACATAGGTGGTGATCCCAGGAGGCACCCTTCTCTTGCTAGACACCTTCTGCCTCCTTGCCCCCCCCTATTTTCACCACCTCCTCCATGGATCCCCGCTGGGCAGAAGCCACCCAGTGAGAGGCAGACCATGCCCTCGCCACTGCACCTAACCAGCCTCAAGGTCTCTCTGGGAGGAGCAAATCACTGACCGCATGGTCCACCCCAACCTGCCACAGGACCTTCAACCAACCGGTCAGAGGGACTCCCCCTCGCTTGTGTTGTGCGTATTGCCTCCAAAAGATCTCAATTAGTATGTTTGTTCCTTGTTTCGACAAATGAACGCCATCATGATGCACATTCTCTGGCCCTCTTACCAGTCCATTGGCCACAATATGCAACCCCCCTCCTGCCGTTCATGCCAGTTCATTGCTCAGTTCCCTAGCTGAAATGGTCAGGGGTCTAGCAGAGCCCAGGTCTCCCCATCTTGTCCTTGGGACAATCTGTAAACAGGCGATCACTTCATGGGGGCAAAAGTTTCCAATCCAACCAAACAGGGAGACCATTGCCACTCGAAGTTCCAGTCATTTCCCCCTATGTGCAGAATCACCAAATCCGGCTCGGGCAGCCGGTGTGCCGCCCTGTGTTATTACCGCGATGCTGCACACTTTGCTTATCCTCATGCCCCCTTTTCTGATCCAGTGTATTGCCGCCCCGTGTGTCTCCCACAGCATGGCGTTCCCTGACACTTTTTTCCTTCCGCCTTATGAAGGAGTGACTGATCACCCAGCCCACCTGCGCCAGCGGCATCCTCTATGTATAATGGAAGAGAGTGACACATTATGTATGGTATAAACAATGCATTCTTACATTTGCCATTTTGTTCCTGGTCATCTTTTTACCTTCCCCTCTACTGCCCCCCCCCCCACCTTTCCTTGCTATTGCGGGCCTCCCTCTCCCTTAGCAGGCCGAATGTGGCCTTATGCAACCCTTGTATTCCCTGGACTTCCATCTCCCCAGTTTCCTGATCTCCTCCTCTTGAAGCCTCAGCCATGCCGCAGTTGTGGCTGCTCCTATTCGGAATGATTGAGGGCGAATACTAGCCCCCCAACCCTGCTGCTTCAATGCATCTCTGAGTAATCCTTATGGTCTTCTTGTCGCGTTTTTTGTGTTGTTGTCTCTTGTGTCTATGTTTGCGCCCCAATGCCTGCAGGCTGCCGGCACAATACAAATAAATAAATAAATGAAATCACCCTGAATTGGATTTAGAGGCACTGGACCCATCCAGGTGCCTGAAAAGTAAACCCCCCGTGGCCCCTATGGACACGATAAAGTCGCCCAGGGCGGCCACTGAACAGAATATCCTGTTCCGGTTACTGGCTAGGTCGACTATTGTCCCTTTCCCCACCTGATCCGTTTTTGACTTCCTCACATATATTTGTACCCTGTTCAACACCCTGTAAGTGGACGTCAGCTAAGGCTAGGCCACCCGACAAGTCCGTCCTGTCCACCCCTACTATTTTTCCAAGTCTGAATGCCCCAAAGAAAGCTGTGACAAAAATGGCCCTGAACAGTGCCACTCCGTAGGAGTCCCTGCATATCCCCTCTAGAGCATGCACTGTTTTTTCTAGTTTCCGGGGTGCAGAGAACGCCTGGAGTCTGCTGTCTTCACACCCAAACTGCGCCGCCCGACCATAGCCTTTTTGACTTCAAAATCGTTGGTGGGGCTTACCACCCCATGCAGGTCCACCACAAACCTGATGGTGGCCACTTTCCATGTTACCATCCATGCTGATGCCCCTGGGTCATATAAATGCCCCAGAAAGGCGATCACGGTGTCCCGGTGAAATATCGCCCCTGTCCCCTTATCCCCACAGAATTCCCTGTATTCCTGAAATGCTTTGTCATATGCTGTCTTTGTCTTCTTGGTCAAGGAGCCAGTGATCAGGGGTGCTAAACCGGGGCACCAAAGCTCCAGAGAGTGTCATCCTTATCTCGGCCTGGGGCAACCATCAGTGGAATTCACGCATCTTAAAATTAGGCAATGCATCAGTAGCGTTATTGAGCACCCCCATGAAAACATGGGTACAAATAGCACGTATTAGTACAAGGCTCAGAAGGGAGCTGAATCCAGCATAAAGATCTATATGCAATGTGATGTTATTAATATAGAAACCTGAGAGCCAAACATTTGATAACACCCCCTCCATCCCAGAGGTGGACACGTCCTTCCACGAATGCAGCATGAAGAGTTGGTAGTAGAAATTAACCAGAAATTCTCTTTTTATGCCTCGCCTTGGATTCAGTAACATGACAGGGCACTGGGCCTGCTGTATGTTAATCTGACTTTCTGCCAGGCCTATAGAGAGGTCCATCAATACAGTTTATTTTGGATGAAGCACCAATATAACATCCCACAATAGTGTGCAGGTAACACATGATTGCACACCACAGAAATGCTTTCAACCACTGTAAAACCCACTGAGCACCCAGAAAGAGAACTGAACCAGAACCAGATCATAGCAAACGTTGTGGGGCAGGTGCATTATCTTACGTTGGCCTGAAGCTTCACCGGCAGTCATGGCCAGAGGAGGTGATTCAATGTTCTCAGTTGGTTGAACAGTGCCTGGTGTTTATTGGGCAGCTGGGTGCTGCGCCTTCCATTTTTGAGACGCAGGATGCCACAAGAGACTCAATTTTTACTATTGAGTGAGTGTATTTTGCTCACTCTCAACGCAACGCAAAGGGGCAAGGCCGCCCAAACTCTTTGCCTTTGCAAGAAATCTAAAATATTTAGATATTTTGCAAGTGTAAAGTTTGGTTTTACTATGACCCTGCATTCCTTGTTCTGGTCCATACTGAGGAGGATCTGTGTGCCGTCAGCATAGAACTTAAACAGGAAGCCAAACAACCAAATGCATTTAGTCAGGAGATGTATGTAAATATTAAATAGAAGGGGTAATAACGATGAGCCCTGGGTGCACCACATGAAGTGAGGTGGGGATCCCTAGTAGGAGGGCCAATACTCAATGACTGTGCATGGGCCAGGGCTGGGACCATTGCATAGCAGTCCCGACCCTGCCAAATATGCTGCGCTATGCATACCATTAGGAAGACCAGAGAACCAATGATAGTGACATCACAGCCTTCATTGTGCTTGATGGGTACTGAAAATGCCAGCCCCTTTGGAAACAATGAAGGTCTACATGCCTCATTCACCCTGCCTGGCTCGGGCTGGCATGGGATCAGTGTGCTTACTCCTCACTGCCAACATTAGAAGCAGGAAGAGTGAAGTGAAAGGGGGTATCTGACTCCTTCACCATGTGGCGTGCTGCTACCACCTGCCTGCTCCCAAACGGTCTTCCTGGCCTGCAGAGGACTCCATTATCCCAAGAAAAGGTAAGTAAGCACAAATAAATGTGATCGTCCCTGTGTGTGTAGGGTGTGTGTGTGTGTGTGCCAGAGAGGTTGAGTGTTTGTGGAGTTTGTGGGTGACTGTGCAGATGTTTGGTGGGTAGGATGCTTGCTACCGGCCGCTGAACACATGCCTGACATATATTGGGCACAGGCAGCATGTTCATGCTATTACAGTAGTCACACTTAGGAAACACACAGTTTCTTTGTTAAAAAAGTTGATTCGAGTGAGCACGTGTCTCTAGCTTGGCTTTCAAGCATATGTGAGTGCACTGTGTCGTGCTAAAAAACACATGCTGGGCCACATAAAGAGTGGGCCATGTGTCTGCTGCTTTCTAGATGAAAAGAACTGGAATCTTTAATGGGTTTTCTCTGTCAGGCAGGTGCAGAAGTGTTAAAAAAGAAGAAAAAAGGGATATTCTTCAGTGAATCTTTCTCTCTCGATTCTTTTGTAAAGGTGGGACCCACAGGGTTAATTGGTTTGGGGATCCATAGTCCAAATGCACTGACTCTGGGTGATCTTATTGTCCTCTAGGTCAGGTCATTTCATAGCCGACCGGTTTCTGTGGTAAGGGGTAGTTAAACCACATTCATCAGGGCTTGAATTGTGGGCATGTAGGTGAGTGCCCTCTTCGTTACTATTGCAGCGTTGTCTGCATTAATACGGTTCCTCTACCTGATGAATGTGGTTTAACTACCCCTTACCACAGAAACCAGTCGGCTATGAAATGACCTGACCTAGAAGACAATAAGATCACCCAGAGTCAGTGCATTTGGACTATGGATCCCCAAACCAATTAACCCCGAGGGTCCCACCTTTACGAAAGAATCGAGAGAGAAAGATTCACCGAAGAATATCCCTTTTTTCTTCTTTTTTAACACTTCTGCACCTGCCTGACAGAGAAAACCCATTAAAGATTCCAGTTCTTTTCATCTAGAAAGCAGCAGACACATGGCCCACTCTTTATGTGGCCCAACATGTGTTTTTTAGCACGACACAGTGCACTCACATATGCTTGAAAGCCAAGCTAGAGACACATGCTCACTCGAATCATCTTTTTTAACAAAGAAACTGTGTGTTTCCTAAGTGTGACTATTGAATTGGACAACCCACAGTAGGTAATCCCAAAACAGTCCTTGTTGTTATATATACATGCTATTACAGTGACAATACCATCATATAATGGACACGGTTTCACAGAACTGTGTTTTTACAGAGGCATACTGGCTGGCATATATTATACACACTCATCATGTAACTCTGTGTTTACAGTAGTATGCTGGCATATGTTGGGCACATGCAGCATAATCACACTCTCACAGTGGCGGTAGTGGCATATATTCGGCACAGCCAGTATGAGCATGTTTTACAATGGCAATACTGGTATATATTGGGCATAGTTACTGCACAGAATGTACCTTTGCATTGGCATGCTGGTATATATTGAGCATATCCAGCATGGAAATGTTTTTTTACAGTTGTATGCTGGCTTCCAATGGCCGCAGTCATCATTGAAATATGTTTTACAGTGGTATATTGCCATATTTTGTGCATAGCCAGCATGGAAATTTGTTTTACAGAGGCTTGTTGCCATATGTTGGACATAGGCAGCATGGAAAAATGTTTACAGTGGAAATCTGGCACATATTGGGTACACACACCATTACAATGTTCTTACAGTTGCAATTGTGGCAAACATTGTGGGCAGAGCAAGCATGGACATATTTTTACAGTGGAAATATTGTCATTTATGGGGCATAGTGAGTATGAAAATGTGTTCTTACAGTGACATGCAGGAATATAATTAGCAAAACCAGCGTGAAAATGTGTACTCATGATGGAATCCTGGCATATATTCTACACAGGTAACATGAAAATGTGTTCTTATATTGTCATCCTGGCACATATTGTGACCTTGATATGCAGCATGAAAATGTCTTCTTAGAGTGGCAATACTGGCATATATTGGGCACAGCCCGTATGAAAATGTGTTCACAATGTTGGCATGTATTGTTGGGCTCTAGCAGCATTCAAATGTGTTTTTCAGGGCGTTGATGGTATATATTGTCCAGCATTGGGAGCATGAAAATGCCTTTTGCATATATTGTTGTAAGGGGCCTATTGCTATTCTTGGGACACAGTCAACATGTGTAACCAAGTAGCAATGCAAGTTTTTCATTGGAAGTTGTATAGCTTATTTTACACATTTCCTCTGAAATGTTTGTTGTAGAATGCACCATTTCAACACATTATTTAAAAAAAAAAAATCTCAGGGATGAACCTCCACAACCCCTTGTCAATGGTCGGCCTTACTCACTGCACCTGTGTCTATTCGGGAATATATTTACACTACTCCTCTTAGAAAATCCACTAGCCACCACAGAAACATTCAATAGACTGCAGAGGGGGCAGCCGCCCTTGCAGGAGCCCCATGGGGTAGGCCATGGGGCTTGTGACAGTTTCTCTTTGAGTGAAGGAGGGCTCAGCATTGACTTTAATGCCCATGCTGGGGTCTGATACTTGGGCGGGGTCACACCAAGTGCTGGTGGTGTAGGGGATGCTGGGCGCCGCCAGAGGGTCCCAGTATCGGATGTGGTGAAGTAGAGGCAGTGTTATTGGCTCAGGTCTGGATGTGAAGGTGGCTGCCTGCTACTGCTTTGCCGCCCCAGGACGGTCTTCCAGGCTGAGGTGGAGCTCGCTGGATGGTTCAGCACTCAACTGGAAGACGATGCAATATTGGTTGAGAATGTTGGTCGGGGGAGGGGGGCAAATAAACTTGGGATAAGGCTGAGCTGATGACAAGCAGAGCAGCAACCTTTCTGCCGGGTGCTCCTACGTGCTAAAAAAAAGTGATTGGATTACCGGGTTAGCCAAAGAGCACAGCTTGTTTCTTTAAAAAATGAATACCACAGCCTCTTAAGAGACCTATGTAGTCTTGAAAGCTATCTGCCAAACAAGGAACTGGCCTAATATAGTTGCCATCGCTGCAACAGGATGTTTGCAAAAAAATCTATTTTAAACACCAAGCTCATATTAGGGTGTGGTTCCGCAGCCCTTGGGTCCATTTCATGGTAGACTTGGCACTGCTGAAAAGTGACTTTGCACGGCCGACTCAAACCCTGATTCATGGAACTGTGCAAAGTGTGTTTTTGCAGTGCAAAGACAGTGCAAATTCACTTTGAACCGTGCAAAAATAATTCCATGAATCGGGCCCCATGTCTGTGATATCAACCTGTTATCTTCTGTTCTATCTGCTGGGCTCCAGAGGCCCCATGCCCCCACACCCTCTGAACGCCCGAGATGAGAGCGCAACGGGCACTGCGACAGAATACACAAAAAACGTGTTTCCACACTAGTACGAACGTGGACAGTGCCCCTCCCTTTCCACCACAATCTGTACTACGTCACCATATAAACTTCCTCCACCTGAGAAGATGGACGGAGCTTTCGCTTTAAAACCCCGGCCATGTCTCAAAATAGATTTCCTCCTTCCACGCTGGCAGGGTAGGCCCGGACCCTAGCTAGCAACTTTCGGGATAAACATTTCCAAGCAGCCAACGCTTTGCGCAATGATATTAAGTATCAGTTTCATAATAAATCCGTTGTTGGCTTCCGGAAGCGGCTTAGGAAGTGAACCGTTCTGGCCCTTGAGCAAGTATGCAGAGGACTGCAAGCCAGACCTAAATTTGAAAATCAAAAACCTTGGGATTGCTGCGGCCTACGGTGCGCGCACATCTCGCAGCACCTATTAGCAATATAAACGCTGCTCTTGGCACACCCTCAGTTAAAACAAGCCGTTTTGGTGTCTACTGCTGTTATTTGCATTTTGCATTTATAGGTACCAGGGTGTAAGGAGGAAAGTGCAAAGTTTTCAGGGAGGATGTGATAAGGGGTGCGCGGGTGGGCAAGAGAATGCGAAGGAAGGAGAATAGAGGAAGGTAGAAAAGGTTTAGGAGAGGATGCCATCGGTGATGAGCAAGAGGAAATATAAGTGAGAAAGGTTGAGAGTGAAAGGGTAAGAAATAAAGCAAGTGTGTGAGAGGAAGGATAAGAGGGGTAGAGAGTGGGGGTGAGGTGGGTGAGTGGGTTGTAGAGAGAGTTGGGTGGGGAGTGGTAGAGTGAGTGGGGACAGGGTGGGTTGGGTGCAGGTAGAGGGAGTGGAGGAGGTTGTGTGGGGGTAGAGAGAGGGGGTGGGTGGTGGTAGAGAGTGGAGGGTGTTGGCTGGGGGTAGAGAGAGTGGAGGTGGGTTTGGTGGGGGTAGAGAGAATGGTGGTAGAGAGAGTAAGGCACAGTGAGATAATATTATTTGCCCAGTATTACACACTTCAGTTAAGAGGTGAAGCAAGGATATCAGACCAGTCTGCGACTTAAGCACAGCACTTGGCGGCATATCGTCTCGGTCGTATTTGGTAGGATTAGGTGTCAATGTTTCTCGTTTTAGAATACTCCACATTACAAAAATGACTTCAGAAGTATAGACATCCTAATAAAACAGATTGACAAATATATACATCCAAATAGAAATATGTTAGACAAAAACAGTTTAATTGTACCTTTTGTCCCCGTTGAATAGAGGAATACAAATTTCAGATTGCAAGTATTGAAAGTTTAAACATTACTGTTAGATTTTGCAAACATACTCTCAACACTTAAAGCCTCACAGCAAACACATTTTAACTCTCTCATTTCCATGATGTCTTATTTGACATAGTTGGAATGAGAGACAGCTCAAATGTTTTTGTCATGAAAAAAGGCACATACTTGGATATTTATCTGGAGCTTTATTTTGGGCCTTCCGTTGCAAAAAAGGTAATGCCCCGCCAGATAATGAACGGGGTGTCTCTCACATCATCATCCTTTGATCCCTGCAGAGGAAAGACAGCGCCCGCACCTTATTGCACCTTATTCCAGCCTCTAATAAACCCAGCAGGTTTCCTGCTCTTTGCTTGAGACTAGGGTGACCAACTTTACAAAATGGTTTCACAGGACACTTGGGACACGGTAGCTTAGACGCGGCCTGCAGTCCGCGCGGGTGCTTCAATGCGGTATCATTCGTAACCCCCCATATCAGCTTTTTTGGTAACAGTAGTGGCAGATGTCATTTTAACATGTACACAAAACAAAATATTAATACAACTGTAGGGCCAATACATATTTTATTTATTTATTGGATGTTTGTTAGGCGCCTATACAACAAATGGTGTTTCAAGGCGCCACCAGACAAAAGGGTGGGGGGGCAAGGGAAAAAGATACAATAACGGTCCTACATGGCCTTGTGACATTTGGATCAACAAGAAGTGAGGGGTGGGGGGTGGCGGGGGGAGTGCCGGCCTGGGCAAAAACATAAGTGCTAATGTGGGAAGGGAAAAGGGTGAAGAGGCGAGGGGCAAGTGCTAAAGGGAAGCCAGAGGGTAAGTGCCAGGGAATGTAGGTAAGTGCAGTGAAGGGTGTGTGTGGCCTGGATGGGGGGAGCCTTGTAGTACTGTAGTAATGCAGAAAATTCACCTCTTAGGACACTGTCCAGGCCCCCTGGGACAAAGGCCTGGACAAAATACATGCACACCTCCTCAATTGCATATGCTTTGACACCAACAGAAGTTACTTCACAGGAAAGGGCATTGTAAGGAGCATTAACATCTTTGATACTTAGAGGCAACATAAGAAATGACATTACAAGAACTTGCCATAAATAAACAGAATGGTGAATAGGTTTGTGGCGCGAAACACATGAATGACACAATTATTATACATGAAGAAACTCTAAAGTTATTAGACTTTTTGATTATAGCATGGTATATAAAATTAAGCTATGAACTGAATCACTTACAGAGGCCTCAGATAAGGCATGGCGAGATTAAATGATATGCCCAGGGTCACACACTTTGGTTAAATGGTGGAACTGTGAAGTGGACAATTTAAGCAAATGAACACATATCTTCTCAGGTTTAGCTGATATGAATATTTATTAAGGTTTTGGTTTGGATTTCATGTACTCATAATATACTTTGTTTTTAGCAATGCCTTGAAAAGAACCCACATTATATAATACACTAGCCTTTCATAATAAACTAACTGTAAACTATATCATTTGTCATAGAAATATGTTGAGGAACAATAGTGTGGCTTTAGTTCTATTCCCTCCATCCTGCATGGAAGGTCACAATAGCACTATGTAAATGAATGTGACCCTAAACAAATCGCACTTGGGTTTTAAAACTATGATGATGATGAATTTATAAAGCGCTCGTTCGCCAAAGGCATCTTGGCGCTCATACAGATGCCACCACCACTAATACAATTTTAAAAACCAGGACACTTTATTGAAAGAGGTGGGTCTTCAGCTGCCTCCGGAAGAGAAGATGATCCGGAGATCCCCAAAGGGAAAGTGGCAGCCCGTTCAATAGATCAGCAGCAGACACTGAAAAGGCCTGCCCTCCAACCTGTGGAACCAGAATTCGGTAGTAGGTCAAAGACCTTAATGGACGATTCAGGACATAGAGATGGAATTTATCCCTTAGATACTCCGGGCCAGAAGCATATAAGGCCCTGTGCACAGTACACAGGGCTTTAAATTGAACCCTTTTTAGTACTGGTAACCAGTGCAACTGGCGCAATACAGAAGACATAGGTGTGCGGTTGAAGACACCAACCACAAGCCTCTGTGCAGAGTTTTGCAAGACCTGCAGGCGATGGATTAAATACAGAGGTTGAGCCAAATACAGAGAGTTACAACAGTCCATTGCACTCAAAATCAGTGCTCACACCACCGGTGCATAGAACTGAGGGGGAATGAAAGGTAGAACTCTCTGCAGGATCCTCATTTTAAAGTGGCCAGACTTGCAGACAGCTGCAACTTGCATATCCAGTGATAGGGAAAAGGAGATTTTCATCCTGAGATTTTTTACAACCAACGCTGGGCTGGGGCAAACCCCAAAAGAACTAGGCCAGAAAGGGGGAGACCAAAGTGCAGAAGCAGAGGGGGGACCCACCACCAAGATCTCTGTCTTGTCCCCATTCAGTTTAAGCCACTTGTGGCCCATCCACCTCCCCACATCCTCCAGGCAACTCCTCAGCTCAGAGGCAGGATCCGGAAGCATCTGATCAAGTCTCGTCATGGTTTGCGTATCAGCAGAATAGGAGGCTGTGGGAGTGGATGAGCTTAACCAACAACTAGATGTACACATTAAACAGAGTTGGGGAGAGAGCTGAGCCCTGAGGGACCCCACAAGACATAGAGACAGGAACCGAATGAAACTGTGGCAGAGAGAGGGTCTGAGTGCATCCCTCAAGAAAAGAAGAGAATCAACAAAGCATCTAACCAGTGATTCCTGCTTCCGCAAACCGGGCCATCAGGGTGGGATGATAATCTAACAATGCCAGTGCTCCGACCTACCCATATCCGAGATACGGGCCAGGTCATCGACCACCAAGACCAGCATGCTTTCGGTACCCCGTCTTGGATGGAAACCGGATTGAAAGGCCAACTACCATAGTGTCAACAGATCTCCAACAGCGCTTCAGTACTGATGGCCTGTCAACCATGGGCAGGCGGACTTGAGTTTTAAGGCTAAAGGAAGCATAAAGTGATCAGTCCAATCTAGGCTAAAAGTGCGACAAATCATCACCAAAGATAGGGAAGCAAAAATCAGGTCGGGAGTGTTACCATGGGAGTGGGTAGGACCAGCTACAAGCTGAGAGAGATCCAAATCTTCCATCCAAGTATAAAATCTGATAATGATTGGCAGCACAGTTAACTTTTAGGTTAAATTCCCTGACAATAGCCAAATTATTTTACTGCAGCCTCAAATCAGCCACTAATCTTGTGAAGGTATCAGAGAAAGGAGCGTCATAAGAGGGGGGATGGTAGAGAACCAGTACATGACAGGCGAAGTTGGGAGTGACCTACACACAGACAAGCAGAGCCTCCATTTTGTTCTCATGGTCACACGAGGGGGGATGGTAGAGAACCAGTACATGACAGGCGAAGTTGGGAGTGACCTACACACAGACAAGCAGAGCCTCCATTTTGTTCTCATGGTCACACGAGGGGGGATGGTAGAGAACCAGTACATGACAGGCGAAGTTGGGAGTGACCTACACACAGACAAGCAGAGCCTCCATTTTGTTCTCATGGTCACACGGGACCATGCTCACCAAAAGATGGGATTTATGAACCACAGCAACCCCTCCACCCATATGTTGAGATGGGCGATTAAGCCAAAGAACACAGTAATTGGGAGGGAGTGCATGTACAAGAGCAGGGTCAGAGTGATAGCGTAACGATGTTTCCGTGAAACAAGCTAGGTCTGAGCCGTGGTCCCTTAGCAAATCATAGCATGCCTGGGAGTGAGCAACCTAGTGTTCAACAGAATGCACATGAGGCTGTCCAAAGAAGGCTGCACAGTCCCCCGTGGCTTGGCCTTTAAAAAACCCACTGGCCACCTTGTGTCTCTGAGTGCAAGATCATAGTGATAATACAACCATAGTAATTATTTCATAAATCGTTCTGCATTATGCACCCTTCTCACTTCTTATCACCCCCATTCACATTCATTAAGGTACAAAGGTCCCTGCTAATGGCTGCCCTTCTCCCATCAGTGCCTGGTTTGGGCCCTTGTCCTGCAGACCCCCTCTCAGGCTGCCTGAAGGGGTCTGCAGAACTCAGGACCCGAGCGGTCATTTCCAGACAGTCCCACAGAAAACCTGGACAGCTGGCCACTGGAGACTCAGAAAATGGCATGACAACCAGAGGCCACAGGCCAATTTTGGAGGTGAGGCTAGTCTGCTAAAAGCCCTCGTGTGAGTGCTTGGTGTGGGCATGTGTTGTGTAATAATCGGGCCTTGTTTGGAGTTGGTAACATGCTTTAATGATTATAAGGGTAATGCAATATATACAAGTTCTGTTAACTTCACTGTCATGGATAGTCATTAGTCCTTGAGAGTCTCTAGTGTCTTTGTGGGCTGGGGAGCTCCTGTTCTCCCATTAGCGGAACACCGCCGGGTGCTGCTGCTGCCCCGTTGCTCTCTCGCTCTGTGTCTGCTTCATTCTGGGAAGCATGCTTCTCATAGAACATGTCTCGTGAGAACTCGGTGCTGCTGGGTCTCGCAAGTGCATTCTACATACATCCCTTTGATGAACATACAGTTTACTCCATTACACAATCATACTTCACTGGTCTTCTCTGATCTCTCCTGGGTCGGTTCTCCTCTTCGCCCCCATCAGCCCGCATGTCGGTTACTTCGGGACTGAGGTCAAGCTGCTCCAGTTCCATCTCGGCTTCTATCAGAGGTACCCTATGTGAGGTTCCCTTGCTCTCGAACACTACCACTCGTTCCATGTTCCATTTGCTAACATCTTGGGTGCGGACGTGATTGGTTCCCCTTTGCACTACCTTGAACGGTCGACTGAACCTGGACCAAGTCACCTGGTATTTGTGTCGCAACCAGATTTTGATCCACTCACCTTCTCTGACTCCTCGACTTTGGGTTGCTCTTCGCTCGGAACTCCATTTCTTCATCTGTATTTTGCTGTTCTTTATCCTCCATACTATATCCTCCATATTCACCTCTTCATCTTCCCTTACAGCTGACATCCATGGAGGTACCAGCATGGATGCCGCTCTTCTCCCCCTTAGCATATGGAAGGGTGACACTTGGGTGATACCATTGGGGGTCAAGCAGTGGGCTGCTCTGGCTTCATTAACTGTCTTAAAGGCATGGTCTAGTAAAAATTTTTATTGAAGCGACCGCAAACATAAATACAAGGTTATTGTGTTGGAAAACGCTGCGGTTTTTCTTTCCAAGTTTCTCAGGCTCCTCCGGCTCGGAGGAGCCTGAGAAACTTGGAAAGAAAAACCGCAGCGTTTTCCAACACAACCGCGTTGTTTCTGCCTAAATCTGCTTTCCCATTTGGGGCTCTCGGGCTCGGAGCCCGAGAGCCCCAAATGGGAAAGCAGATTTAGGCAGAAACAACACAGCATTGCGGAAAACAACCGTGTTGTTTCTGCCTGAATCTGCTTTCCCATTTGGGGCTCTCGGGCTCCACGGGGAGCCCGAGAGCCCCAAATGGGAAAGCAGATTTAGGCAGAAACAACGCAGCATTTAGCATTTCCCATTTGGGGCTCTCGGGCTCCCCACGGGGAGCCTGAGAGCCCCAAATGGGAAATCAGCTGTAGGCAGAAACACTACGCGGCATGTAAATACAACCGCATTGTGTTTCTGCCTGCTGTGGCTTTCACTTTGGGTCTCCGGTGCTGGAGCACCGGAGACCCAAAGTGATAGCCACAGCAGGCAGAAACACAACGCGGTTGTGTTGGAAAACGCTGCGGTTTTTCTTTCCGTGTTTCTCAGGCTCCTCCGAGCCGGAGGAGCCTGAGAAACTTGGAAAGAAAAACCACAGCGTTTTCCAACACAATAACGTTGTATTTATGTTTGCGGTCGCTTCAAAAGCGGTCGCAAACATAAATACAACGTTTTTAAAGCTGCGGTTTTATTTCTACGTTTTCCGGGCTCCTCCAGCCCGGAAAACTTAGAAAAAAAAACGCAGATAGTGCTTATTTTTTAAAAAAAATAAATAGCACTTACCGAGATTCAGCTGCAGCTTTCCTGCTCTGGTCTCCGGTCCCCGTCCTCCGCGTACAGCATTAATGAAGGGAAAGCCACCCAGCGGTACCTTTTGTTTACTACAGCTGGCTGGCCTTTCCTTCATTAGTGCCGCAAAAGCAAAAGCCAGCACAGGAGGGCATCCATTTCACAAAATGGATGTGCCCATGCGCTTGCTTTTGCGAATTTTGAGCTTGAATAGCTCAAAATTTTACATAGGAAGTTTTAAAAAAGAGAATGCTAGAATTTTCTTTTTTATGTTGCCTATCTATTTTTTAAATAACATTTTTTACTAGACCATGCCTTTAAATGTGTTCATTCCAGATGCCGTGGCCAACTGTATAGCCCCTTTGATAAACCTGTTTGCCCTTTCCACCAGTCCATTGGCCTGGGGGTGGTACAGTGCTGCTTTAATCTGCCTTATGTTCTTCTTTTCCATGAAAGTCTCAATTTCTTGTGAGATTAGTTGAACTCTTTTGTCAGTGACAATGTCCTTTGGTAGTCCTTCCCTCTGAAACACGGCTGTTAGCACATCAATCACGGTCATGGTGTTGATGTTTGGCATGAATTCGGCTTCCACCCACTTTGATAAATAGTCAATCATGACCACACCATATCGATGTTTAGGGGACATAGCTTCCAGGGGGACAATACAATTCAAACCTAACTTTTGCCACACTCCCTCTGGGACTTCTGTGGCTCTTGTCTTGTCTCCAGCCTCTTGCCACTATTCAGACATTTGTTGCATCTGTCGATCATCGTCCGTATGTCCTGATACATGGCAGACCACTACCATGCCTCACGCACCCAGCGTCATGTCATGGTACTTCCTAAATGTCTTGAATGGGCTCTACATAGGATGATTTTTCTCATGACTACTGGCGGGATCACTTGATCATCCTTGGTTATCAATCCGTCTGCCGAAAAGATTTCTTCGGCCACTTTCCAAAATGGCCTCATGCCCTCAGGATGGCCCATTCCTATGGCCCGCCTCTTCTAACCCATTCCATGAGCCTCAGCATTGTCGGATCTTTACTGGCTTGTTCATTCCAATGGCCCTCACTCATTTCTTGGAATTCTTTACTCTTTAGATCCTGAACTGACGCAACCATGCACTCATCCTTGAGAAATGTGGTAGCTTTCTCTCTGTTTCCTGGTAGCCTGGACATGCAGTCTGCATGGGCGTTTGTCCGCCCCGCAATATGGGCTATTTCGTATATATACTCTTGTAGTTTTGCTGTAATGCACGCTAGTCGCGGTGTGGATGTTTTTCTCCCTCCCGGACTTAACATATGAATCAGAGGTTTGTGGTCCATGACCAACCTGAACTTGGTGCCCCATATGTATGTCCTGAAGTATTCAACTGCCCATGCACATACTGACATCTCTTTAACCACCATTGAGTAATTATTTTCCGCATTGGACAATGCTTTGGACACGAATGACACTATGCGTTCTGTTTCTCCCTTCTTTTGGGTCAGCACAGCTCCTAAACCATACGTACTGGCATCAGTGGTGATGAGGGTGTCCCACGCAGGATTAAATGGTTGCTAGCATGGAGCTCTCGCAATCCTTCTCTTTATGGCTTTGAACGCCTCTTTCTGCTCTTGCGCCCATGCAAACTCAGTTCCTTTCTTGAGTAGTTCTCTCAGTGTCGCGGGGCCCTCTAAGAAGTTTGGGATGAACTTTGCATAATACTAAGCAAGCTCTAGAAAGGATCTTAACTCGTCCTTGTTTGCGGATGCCGGGGCTTTTACAATAGCTTGCAACAGGTTTTCCTTGGGACTGGTTCCCTGACTGGATGTCTTGTACCCTAGGTATTCTACTTCTTTGGCTCTCAGTACCCATTTGTCATATCTCAGCTTCACCCCTCCATCTTGTAACTTCCTGAGGTCTTTCCTTAGCACCACGTTGTGTGTCCTGTCTTTCTCGGCATATATTAGTATATCGTCTTCAAAATACAAGACATTTCCCACATCGTGCAGCAACGAGCGCATCATCCGCTGAAATGCAGAGGCTGCAGACAATAACCCAAATGGCATCCTTGTGAACTGATATGTGCCAAACAAGGTAATAAACGCGGTGAGGGGCCTTGATTCTTTGTGCAAGTATATTCGGTGATAAGCATTCCTCATGTCCAGTTTGGAAAATAACTTGACTTCCTTCATCATTAGTATCAGTTTGTTTATGGTGGGAAGAGGGTAGCTGTCCGTAATAACCCCCAAATGTATAGTGTGCAAAGGTCTATGCGTACCCTAAAATCATTGGAATTCTGTTTTTTGATTAGCACCATTGGACTCAACCACTCAGACGACTCCACTTCTTCAGTGGTGCTTTCCTTCACCATATTTTCCAGTTTCATCTTCAGCAGGTTCTTTGCTTTTGCTGGTACTGGACACACTTTGTGCTTTACGGGGACTGCATTAGTTCTGAGCATTATCTTGTGCACATAATTCCTGATTCTACTCGGTCCGTCAGAGAACAACTTGGGGAAATCCTCTTTTGACACTGGTGCTCTGCCTGAATCTACCACCATTACTTGGTCCTCCTTACTGGGGTCTAGCTTGATTTAAAATTTTGCTTGATTGTCCCATCCCAGGACTGCTGGACTTTCCTTGGCAAGGTACACTCTGGTCCTGGTTTCTCTCCCCTTAAACTCAATGACACAGTTGGCTTTACCTAACAAACATATTGGGCCTCATTACAACCCAGGCGTTGGACCATGGTGCTAATAGCACCATGGTCCATGCCGGTAACTTACCGACTCCGCCATGGCGGAATGGGGAATTACCACCCCATTCCGAGGTTGGCGGGGCGGTAATTCCCCATGCCGCCATGGCCCTTCCCCATTCCCATTTTTGCCCCATAGGGCTCAATGGGAATGGGGAAGGCGCTAATTACGGCACCGTAAATTACGGTGCCGTAATTAGCTCTTAGGTCCCTTTGCGGGTTGGTTTTTTAACGCCAGGCATTAAAGTGCAACCCGCAAAGGGACCTCGTAATCAGGCGTTAAGGGTTTAACGGCGTCGACACCTTTTACGGCGCCGTTAACCCCTTAACGCCTGGGTTGTAATGAGGCCCATTGACATATTGAGCTGTCTCTGAACACGGTGGGCCTTTGTTTGGTGCTTAGCACTTGTCTCTTCCTACCATTTTCTTATAAGTGTGGATGGGTAGTATTGTCAGATCTGACCCTGAGTCAGCCATCATTCTCGTCTCTTTACCGTCCGCTTTTATGATGCAATGTGGCTTTTCCCACCTGCCTCTTGAGCTGTTAACCATTATTATGGTGGGTCTTCCTTCTTCTTCAGACGAACTGTTTCCCTCATCCCCTTCTTCTGCTTGTATGGGCATCACTTATTTTTTGCGCCACTTACAAGCGACTGCGATGTGCCCGAACCTTGCAGTTGGAACACTCTGTCTCTCGCAGGACAATCTCTGTCGTTGGCTAAGTGCTGTGTACTAGCACATCTGTAACGCTTGAGAGGTTGCCGTCTACCCCATCTCTCCTCTCTGGTTTCGGATGACTGCTTCTCTTTTTTCCCCCTAAACACCACAACCTGCACTTCCATAGAGACAGCGCTACTGGCAAACTCCTTGTGTTTGCCCATAGTCTCTTCTACTTCTCTCGCAATTTCAACAGCCTTGTCCAATTGGAGTTCTTTTTCTAAGATGAACGTGTCTTGAACTTTCCTGCTGTTCATGTGTACCGAGACCATGTCGCAAAATATTTGTTCTGCATTATTACTGAAATTGCAAAGGGCCAACAACTCATGTAACTGTGACGTAATCATACACAGGTTCAGTTGGCTCCTGTTTCTGGCCGTAGAACCGGATTCTATGTAGTACGGTGTTCTCTCTGCTGGCAAATCTCTTTACTTTTCTCCCCACAGCTTCCTTGTACAGATTATCGTTGTTGTCCGCAATAATTTATGGCAGTGGTCTTCAAACTTTTTTGGCCTGGGACCCCCCTGAGTAAAATTTGGGCAGGCCGGGCCCCCCCCCCAAATGTGCCAGATGAACTTTTATGCGCCGTCACTGCACCCTACTCCCAGTACAGACCCTGGCCTCTCCCCACCCTGCTCCCACCACTATCCCAGTGCTCCCGCCCATCCTGCTCCCTCCACAGTCCGATAACACAATCATACACGCATCCATACACATTTAAATAAAAAATAAATCACCATAAACGTACCTTCTGCAGCAGCCTGCGCGTGGTTGCTAAAATGCCCTGCTCCAGCTTGCTCTGCCCGTATGTGAGCTATGCAAGGCTGGCGAAGCAAAACGCCCCCAGCGTTGCATGGCTCAGTGATCATGTGCAGCTGGGGAACTGAACTGTCAAAGGCAAACAGTGTTTCCCTTTGACAGTTCAGCCAGCCCAGGAGCACTCCCTCAGCTGGAAAAAGCAGCTGAGGGAGTGCTCAGTGTTTCACTGGGCTGGCTCCTCGGCTCCTCCATAATGGGTGAGGGGGCCAGTGGGTGGACGCCCCCTCACCCATTATTGATGAGCCGCCAGACTTGGACTGGGCTATAGGGCAATAGGGCGATCACTGACCCAAAAATGGAAAATGTTAGTGTAGGCCAGTCAAAATGGGCTACTTTATTGGCCAATGTGGGCCAGTTTGAGGAGTTACTTCACTAGGCAGCTAGTAGTTTTGACCATTATTGCTGAATAAACATTCTTTAAATATCACAATTTGTTTACATTTGAACAAAAACTACCCCCTTGGGTACTATTCAAACAGTCAGTGACCAAAGGACTGAATATCCATTTGCAATTGCTGGTCACTTTTTCATTGGTGCCCAAGGCCGTTTTATGCTCCAGTCTGACCATGTGAGCTGCCCATGCCCATTTCCTTCAATCTGTTGTTGTATTTTTACACTTTTCATTCTGGGCTCTCGCGCTCCCCCCCCCCCCGAGTTGCGGCCGCGCCCCCCTTAGGGGGGCGCACCCCACAGTTTGAAGACCTCTGATTTATGACATAAGGTTCGGAAACACTCTTTGTCCTTCCACTCCAAATGCATTGAGAAGCATTGCCGTCTTCTTCACAGCCGTGAAGTCTACACCAACCAACGCATCCAATATGTCACAAACAGGGGCTCCCACTGAGGCTAAGGTATGGTGGGCCTACCTAGAGTTTGTAGAAACGGTGGGGGTGGTGTTGCATCGTCGGTTGTGGGGTCCCAGTTGGATCCTTGCTGGCAATTATGTTGTGTAATAATCAGGCCTTGTTCAGAGTGGGTAACTTGTTTTAATGATTATAAGGGTAATGCAATATATACAAGTGACAATTAACTTCACTGTCATGGATACTCATTAGTCCTTGAGAATCTCTAGTGTCTTTGTGGGCTGGGGAGCTCCTGTTGTCCCGTTAGAGGAGGAGCGCCGGGAGCTGCTGCTGCTCCGTTGCTCTCTCTCGCTGTGTCTGCTTCCTTCTAGGAGGCGCGCTTCTCGAAGAACATATCTCGCGAGAACTCGGTGCTGCCGAGTCTCGCAAGTGCGTTCTACAGCATGCATTTCCGTCTCTGTGGCACTGGGGAGTTTACGGTAAATAAGACGTTTTTTCTAGGTAGGTGGTGTACATGAGAAATTAGCAACAACCCCCTACTCTAACAAGTAAAATAAGTGCCACGTAGTAATTTCAGTAATAATAATGTTTTTGTTTTTATGTAGTGCCACATGGCCAAAATGGCAGCTTCAGAGAACTCAGGAACAGGTGCTATTAATTACTGTAAATTCCTAGCTCTGAAGGAGGAAGACAGGAGTCAGCAGAGATGAGAAACAAAACCTTGTCCATGTGGCAGCGCCTACTCATCGTAGAGGCTTGCACTATGTATGGACCTATCCGCTCCGCCCAGTAAGCTGGGCATAGCGCCTAGAAGCCACTGCGCCATGAGGTGGTAGGAAAAGGGAGCCAGGGAATACATTACACACCGTGTGAGATGAAAGGGGAGGAAACCATTCACGCCAACCAACTGCCTCATTACTCGCCGCTCCCACCCTCCCAAGCGCCTCTACGGGTTAATTACTCCACGATGGGAGGAGGGGGTAACTGCGGAAGGTATTGTTACCCACGGGTTTTTAATGTGTCATCATCGGAAATCACAATTGAGGATTCCGGTCCACCAGGATTGGTGCATGATATCACCTAATGGTTGGATCCGTCCAGGGGTTGGATACAGCAGATCTGCGCAATATCAGGCTCATTCAGCAAACAAACAGGCTTGGCGTTGCCGGGCAGTGGTGCCAAGGTGGCTGGGAGGGGCAGGCGCCCCCCCAAGGGAGCCATCTGGCTTCCACAAGGTACTTCAAAGCAAATACATCATTGATTCTCTTTGCCTACGAAAGCCTGGCCAAGGAAACTAAATGCAAGCCATTGGATCGTCTCGGGAGAATTGCTCAGGGGCAGCGAGCAAAGCGATGCAGAGCAACGCCGGTTCCATCCCCTGGTCCGCGCATAGAAATCTCTGGGTATTAAGCGAGTTATAAATAACCCATTATACTTGCAATGGATAATGAACTCTGTAACCCGTTCGAGAACACTTCATTGTTTTTCAGTCCAGCTCCTATGACGTTAAATTGCTGCGACTGTGACTAGGTGTGAAATCTTCACAAAGCACAAAGCATCGGAGATCAGGAGTACTTACTTAGGCCAACAGAGAGAGCGCCTATGACCTCCTCTTAACACACTATGGAACGCGTACGTAAAGTTAAATAAAAGGCATATAAAGCTCATATTTCCGCTACAGTGGTAAAAAGATATCCAAAATGGCCGTTTGGCTGGGCCAGTGTCAGTCACATGTCAGATGGCTGCCATGTGAGTGACTTTGCCAAAGCCATGGACGCCTTTCAGAATCTGCAGACAGGAGTAACTCTGAAATTTCAGAGCACAGGGAAAGGTGAACTAACGCGTGCCTGATACATGGGAGAAAAAGATACGGAAAGCCAACTTGAATACATTGGGACCATATGTTTTGGCAAACTGAAAGAGTAAAAAGGGTCTGGCAAGCTGTGAGGAGAGAGAAATGCAGCATTATCAAAGGGTCTGGCTTAGCGTGGGTACAGAGGAGAGGGGCGCGAGAGGGGGGCCCCGTCATTTCATCCTTAGTGATGAGATCACTGTGAACATACTGCGAAAACTCTACCCCGGGCAGCATAGGAGCCTGGATTTATAAAACTGCAGGATTGGAGTCATCTGGAAACGATCATTTGAAACGGACCCATTTGAAGTGGGGTCACTTTCAGACACAGAGTGAGGGGAAAGAGGGCTGTCATGGTGGTGATGATTCATTCAACCAGGCCGGGTGCTTTATCTTTCTTATAGAGGCTGCACATCCCTGTGTGTCTTAGGAACCGTTTGAGTTTTAAAAGCGTGTCCTAATTCCACTGTACTCAATACAAAAATAGTAGCTTTGATATATCGTTTGATACACGTGTTCTTGCTCTTTCATCGTGAAGTAAATAAAGGATGCTACTATAGACCAATACAATGGAAGCCAAGCTGTCGAACTCACTAAGCTAACTTACTGGTATAGCCGAACGGGTTAATGTGCCAGCTGAACAAATCCATGCAAATTGTTAACATATTGTATGACGGATGCCATTTGCGAGGGGGTGCAATCCTGAACCGTTTTTGATTTTTTTTCAACGCAAAATGTTGTTTTCTTTCTTAGAGAGTGGGCTCAGCTGAACAGGCACCACTTACAGGTTCTATGCTAAAAAAATAACCACTGATACTGATGCACAAGTGGCTTGGCAACACACAGCCACAGAGTAACATTTGCCTTCCCGAAAGCAGCCTGCTGGGACCTAATCAATTCCGACAGCCACGGGCTGCCTTTAAACGTTCTGGAAGCCATGTTCAAACCACCTTTAACTGCATAACCCAATTTTTAATTCATTTATGATTTATTGTGCCATAGTTAATTAAACTTAATTCGTATGGTTTTGGAGCTTGAGCTAAATATAAAGTTAAAGTGATTTCGGGTTTGATCGTGGCAGATGAGGAAATACAGTTGAAGCTACACAAACCCAATCTGGTGTCATTGTTATTGTTACTGTCCATTTGGTTTCCACTGGATGTGCAAGGCAAAGCCGGTTGTGTACTGCATCTGGCCAGGGTGTTTCACCCACAGCACATGATGGGCCTTAACCAGGATGTTCGCCGCCGTTCTCCACTGGGAAGCTGTGCCACCTTTCCCAGGAGAACAGGGCATACTCTAGGGGTGGATCGAGGTCAGGGAAGTCACACCAGGGATATCATTACTGGGGTCCTTTTGATCTCAGGCTGACAGGTGAGAGTGGAAAGTACGGGGTAGAGAAGAGAGGACACACATATCGCAGAAGAGTCCAGCCACCTTCAGTATGCCCAGGCCACACACCCTTGGCGGTAAACCACTCATATTGGGCCCGTTTAGCCTTTATTAAGGAGATCACTGCTGTTTCAGTAGCAGCGTGGGGCTGAGCAGGAGTTTAGAAATCCCCTGTACTTCTGCAAGCTAGTAGGCATTTCGTCACATGTTGGTTCCCATCCAGGAAGATCAACATAAGGAGTACTACTAAGTGGAGTAATAGCAGTATCTGGTATTGACAGTGCTGGGAATCTGTGGCAGCAAGTGCTGTATAAAGCAATGCTGGCCTACATAATATATTTTGGGCTTTTGAATAGTAAAATGGTGTCCTATCATACTAGGCATTGTCATCAAGTTAACAGTGGCTTTAGCATAGAACAGGAATCATATGCCAGGCAATCCCAGCAAATTGGCAAATCCTCACAATCGACATATATTCCCGTCACATCCTTCGGTGCCATCAGGATATGCCAGGTATTGCAAACAAATGACAAATCCTCGTGTGATATGCCATGGTTGGCCATCAAATGTAGGTGGCCACTTCATAAGTCAGATATTTATCAAATGGACAGTTATTCACACAAGTGCCAGAGACCACCATCAATTGGCAAGGTACTCATACCCCTGCCGTAGATGTTGATCAAATGCCCAAGCACTCAGTCCATTGCCCTGGATTGTAATTCAGTACAGGTGGACTCACGCCATTGGCAAGCATTGCCATGAAATTAACATGGTTCCCGTCATTGTAGGGTATTGGCATCACAAGCCCATGTACTGACTTAACCTATTGCCTGAGATTGGCATTAAATACTCAGACAGTCAAGCTATGGCCTGACAACAAATTCCCAATACCCACCACAGTGCCAAAGGATGCCATACAATGCACAGGGCAGATGTTCTAGTAAAAAGCTGCACAAGACCAAGGGTGCGAACACTTTTTAACATGAGGATAACAGGTATTGTCGCAACTACAAACACAAAAAGAACCCTCGATGTTAAAGAAATACAACGCCTTCAATTATTTTCCTTGAGCTATTCAAGTATTACTCCGTCAAAAACATCCAAGCCACAGCCCGCTGCACAACCATCTTTATTTATAATACTTTATGTGGCTGATGGGTTGCTTTTTATGGCCTGCTCCTAGCACAGCCACCTAGGAAAACGGGGTTTCCTGAAGGAGCATGAATGGCATGCTGCAGAGCCAATCAGGCTCACATATGTTTTAGGTTGGGCTATTAGGTGGCACACGTGCACCTTTAAGTTGAAACTATTGTATTAGAGTGCAGATAGGGAGAGATGGCATATGAGGAGGGACACAAATCTTGTAGGTGCCGTTTGGATATTTGTCCACCAACTGACTACCTTGGCCATGTTAATCCATATGGCCATTCCCACCCACTTCCTGCCACTCAACACCAAAATACTGCCTGATGGGAACTCTGGGCTAGCTTTAATCAAACAGTGCACTCCAAGTGCCTGCCAGTGCTTTTTTCAAAGCAGTCTTGTGAGAGTTGATAACTTAATTGGAGCTGTAAAATGCTACTGGCGTAAAAAAAATACCTTTACCAGGTCTGCCTTCAACGAGCCGAAATATAAGCACTATGCGTGTTCTAAGCAGTATAGCTTCTGTATAATTATTAGGCAATTGCCAGGCCCTGCTATTAGATGCCCAGGTACATGCACCATTTTTTCATAAATGTCCACGTCAATACCACAATGGCGTGCCTGGCAAGTGCCTTTCCCATGCCTTTCCCATGCCTACACAAAAGCCCAAACTGTTGGCATTGTCAATGCTTGTTTTTTATATAGGCTGTCATATCTGGTTGGTTTGATTGTATGCTTCCTCCGTATGCCGCGTTTTCTAGGCAGCTGTGCCAACAGGTCATGAAAAGCAATTGGTTTGTGTTAGAATGTATTATAAATAAATGCGCTCCTGGAGATGGCTGCAATATTTCTGTTTTTGATGATGTAATTCTTTAACCAGTAAAAAGTTAACCATGATCGAATCTATTCTGCAATTCCTCACATCCTCCTGAACGAAAGAAATATTAATTTTTTTCCTGAAATTGTAGCATGTTAACACTAAGAAATGCATGAAGAGAATCTGTTTACCAAATATGGTCTGACTGAGACGGTTACTTTTCTTTTTCTTAGATTTTCTTTCAGCCGATTTTGGTGCAGCCTTCAATATTCTGAAATGTCACTAGTACAAGGGGGTTTCACTGGCCCCTCAATATTTAAATGGGGGGCTGGAGGGGTTCCCCCAAACTCTCTTTTGCTCCCTCGCCCATGTTAACTTCACTACACGACCCCCCACTACCCTCAAAGACATACACGTAGATAAACAACAAAAACAAATGCACACACTTACCTGCTGCTCCCTTGGCTTCGGCCAGGCCTGACGTGGCTGTCAGTCCTGCGCACACGTGTGCGCGACAGGGGTGACACTGTTCGCTTTAGAAAGGCCGCTCCGAGCGGTCTCAGAGTGGTCTTTGTAAAGAATGTTTTTTAAAATATTCGGTCAAGTGAAAAAAGGATTTTTACTTATCACCGTCTTCAGGGGTGTTGCTAGGTCTTGAAAAGAGACAGGGTTACACTAATGTCGGGACTGCCGGGACTCAGGGCTAGCTAGCCTCTTGGTTATAGTCCCTGAGCTTCTATCCGGGGCTACAACTAAAAGACCCGGGACTATAGCCCCCTCAGCTCCCGCTAGCAACGCCTCTGACCGTCTGAGACATGTTGAGCGACAATGGGTGATGGCAAGAGAAGCATATTTGAGGCACTCACTGTCAATATTGTCTGATAACCTATCACCCTGCATCCTTCACCACTCTCTGCCTCACTTGCTGCCTTATTCGCTGGCCCGCGTGCCTCATTTGCTGCTGAGCTTCTTTTGTTTGCCGCTCAACCTAATGCATTTACAATCCAGTCTTCCCCTTTGCCTTCTCAACCTGTCCATTTACTGCTCAGACTGGCTCATTTGCTGATCAGCTGGCTGTGTTCACTGATCAGCCAGCCTGTTACCGGCTCAGCCTTCCCCATTCACTGCTCAACCTGCCACACTCTCATCTCACTTCCCCATTCACTGCTCAGCCTACTCGATTTTTTAGCTGGGCGGGCCCGGCGGGGCTCAGGCAGGCCTGAATCCCACCTAGGACTCCAGCCTGTCCACCCCATCGGGCCAGTGCCTGCCCAAAGCGGGGGCTGGCCACAAGCCTCACCGAGTGTTCGCCCACTCCATGGATAAAAAAAAAAGACACGCTCCTGCCGACACACCAGGAGCACAGTTTTTTTGGGTCCCACCACAACCACTCATTGATTGGCTGGGGCAGGACTGTTTCACGGCACACCGATGATCAAGTGTGTACACGATAGTGTGCCACAACGCTCTTTTCGACAATTCACTTTGCAGGTCTAGTTGTTTTCAATATGGCGACCCACGTGTCCCATTTGTTTGCCTCAGGGAGGGCTCTCTGCGTTCCAACCCTCTGCTTTGCTTGGCTAGTGTTTTTCTCTTTACCTGCCACTTGCCTCGCTTGGATTTTCAGTTTCTTGCATTCTGCCCTTGCCTGTCGTGTAGCTTCCATTCTGTTGCCCTCCCTATTTTTGTGGCTCCTTCCTTTTTGCTTTTTCGGTCCCCTGTAC
The DNA here is from genome assembly GCF_040938575.1 of Ambystoma mexicanum. Classification (NCBI taxonomy): domain Eukaryota; kingdom Metazoa; phylum Chordata; class Amphibia; order Caudata; family Ambystomatidae; genus Ambystoma; species Ambystoma mexicanum. The sequence goes on along the minus strand of NC_090923.1, from coordinate 1,396,883,579 downwards.
TTTGTTGCCTCTGTTTTTGGAGCATTTCGGACATCTGCTTTTGTTTTCCCGTCACGAACCTTATACTGGGTAGACCTTGGGATTCAACTTTGCTTCCTTTATCTTTGGAGGGTTTGTATGTAATGTTATGTGTGTAATGGAATGGAATTTATAAAGCGCAAACAAAGACCTGGAGGTATCAAGGCGCTAACAGAGAGAACATCACCGGAGAGGAGAGAGGGGCATCCACCATTTAAAACAGAAAAGTTTTCAACTGCTTTCGAACAAAACGGACAAAGCTTGAATGCTCCTAATATTAAAGGGGAGAGCATTCCACAAAGAAGAGGCCAGTATGGAGAAGGATCTGCCCCCTGCGCGACAGTGACGGAAGGAGGGCACTTTCAATAAAAACTGATTAGAGGAGCAAACAGATCTTGAGGGTTGATAGAGTGAGATCTTTGTCTGCAGAAACTCTGCCCTCTCAGAGTCAATGGCCCGATGGACCAAACACAAGACCTTGAATTTAACCCGAGTTCTCACGGGCAGCCAGTGAAGGCATTGGAGGAGGTCGCCGGAATGTGGTTTCTGCCACGTTGTGGCTTTTCCCCCAGGAAAAAACGTAAGTGACCCCCTTCGTTTCTCCTCCCAGTACCCTTTGTGCCATTCTGTTGCCCCAACCCCTTTAGCTGCCCCAGAACCGTTTTGTCCCTTTTCTTGACCCCCAGTCCCATTTAGCCCCTTCTGTTGCCCCTTAACTCTTTTAACTGCCCCAGACCCGTTTTGCCCCTTTTCCTGTCCCTCCCAGTTCCATTTTCCCTTTTTGTTGCCCCTTAACCTTTTTATCTGCCCAGGCCCTTTTGCCCCTTTTATTGATCCCCAGTCCCATTTAGCCCCCACTATTGTCACTTAACCCTTTTCGCTGCCCCAGACCCGTTGTACCTCTTTTCTTGACCCCCAGTCCCATTCATCCCCTTTTTTCCCCTTAACCCTTTTAGCTGCCCAAGGCCAATTGAGCCCCTTTTCTTGACCCCCAGTCCCATTTAGCTCCTAGGCCCTGTTCTTGCCTCCTTCAGCCAATTGGGTTGCCCCTGTACTGTTTATCCCCTTTTGTTGCCCCTTTACCACATTTTCTCACCCCAATCGCTTTTGTTGCCCCCAAGCCACGTTAGTCTCTTTTATTGGCCCAATCCCTTTACTTCCCCACCATCCCTTTTTCACCCTGACACAGCCCCACTCCCTCCTTTTGCACAGCCATTTCCCAGGCTCAGCTCGTGTTGGACCCTAAAAGCCAGGCCAGACCCCCAGGCTCGGCCCTGGCTCACCCATTACCATGAATTGGGTGGAGTGGCGCAGGCTGGAGCACTGGGCGGGACCTGTGAAACAACCGGGGCAGTGAGGTGAGGTGAGCTGATTGGAGCAGGGGAGGATCTCCATCCCCCTTCCAAGACACTGCAGTGCAGCATGTGGCTGATGGACCAAACGTGGCTGTGCAGCAAGGCGCAGGTGGAGTGAGCAGGGAGTCTGTGTGCTGGAGGGCGGCACAGAGATATATGCAAAGTAGGGGGGCGCGCAGGGATACTGTGGGACGAGATGTGGATTTGATATGCATGTGGAGTGACCACAGAGCACCGTGATCAATGAAACAGTGCATGGAACAACACAGCTTGATTAAGAGTGCTGTACAGGATCTTGTGTTAACGACGGTGGGGAGAGGGCGGCCTGCAATACCCAGTACTGACATCAAAGTTAACTTTGGCTCTTAGCAAAAGCAATGCCATCCGGTGGTGGCAAGATGGCTGCCTAATCCACTTCGCTCTCAGGACCCGAGCCCCCCTCTTTTACCTTTCCCAAATGCAGAATCAACACTGGGTCCCCTGAGACCTGGCATTGAGGCCTGCCCGCCTCAAGTTTGGAGACATTTGGTGACTGCAGTACGGAGCTGGCCATAAAGCGCCAGGCACAGATGTGGAAACGGAGCTACGTATGGTCCGAGTCCCACCAGCACGCCAGTGATACTGCAGCCTCAGGCCCGCTTCCGAAAGAGGACCCTGCCTCAATCAGGAGAGGCTGCAACTGCAGGTGGAGAAGGTGAGCAGCAAGCCGTTCTCCCCACAAGAACTATGGTGGGTGTGGAGTCTCATCGGCTGCTATTAGAGGAGAGATATGGTGTTAGGGAAAATGAGGCAGCAGGAGAAGTGAGCGGCACACTAGGCCCATATCTTTTTACGGGATCATAGGCTGCGAGTGCCTTCAAGTGCTGAAGCACAGGTGGGTCCTGGACTGCCCTCACTCCATGGTTGGTTGGCTTGGAGCAACTGGTGGGGAACATTATGAATGGATGCTGATCAGTTGACTGCCCAGTATATTGTGCTGACTTACAAACGTTTACCTTGATCTGACTATTCCTAACCTAAAGCCTATCGCCTGCTTCATCTTCGCTCCTGACCCTTGGAGGGGGTTCAACTGACATTTGGTGGTCCTGAGAGTCTGGAGAGAACACGATATGCACCTGACTTCCCTGCATCTGCCTTCTGCTAGGCCACCTGGGCTTACTGAGTGGCTGCCTGCCCCTCTTGCTTTTCCTGCATATCCGTCCCCTCTGTGGGCTAAATGGTCACATTCCAATTAATGCTGTTTAACCTACTGTGTGCAGTGGAAAAGTCAAAGCTCTCTGTTCTCTTCCTTGAGGCCTTCACTGGAATAGGAATCTACCCACCTAAAGGCATCTTTGACTCTAGTACCCAACACCTTCTCCTGCTGAACGTTTGCATCTGCTTTGGTGGAAGGAGGCCCTGACTAACCATGTGGCCCTAAAGTGACCTCAAAATACACTGCCTGCTTCCTTCTTACGTCACCTGTCTGCTACTAGGCCGCCTGGGGAGTTCTTCATGCTTGTGAAGCGCTCTGCTCCCCCCCTTTCCTTCAATCTCTCTGTCTTCTCCCTCCATCCAGGGTGCTCTCCATCTCACCCATTTACTGTAACTGCTACTCTATCACGTATCCATCCTCCCTCCTCCCTCTCAAAGCCTGGAAGAAAAAAGTTCAAAAAGAATCTCCTGGTCTCAACCCAGGCCTGCCCATTGCTGACACCTACGTCAATGCTTCTTCCAGGCAGATTGTCACAGCCCCCCTCTTTATTGCTCCATCCCGGGAGCTATGGACTCCACATATGGTCTCTGTCCTCTCTCCCTTCTCCTTGTGTCCTATTAATGGTGACACCAGATGGGAAGTTCTCTTGGCAGGTTTCTCATCCTCTAGGTGCATAATTAATGTCTATTACAATGGCACCTACATTGTCCACTTCTCACCAGGCGCAACGCTTTCGGCGCAGCACCTTGGGCGCAGGGCCCATTAAGGTGCACGTTGTTGGCCGAGGCCAGCTGGGTGTGAGGACCGGTGCACCTGGATAGTGGGACACAGCAATCTATTAGTACATGGAGCGTACAGTTAAAGTACAGATCCATGTACGGAGTGGCTGGTCTTTGCTTAAATATAATGTCATCCGAAGCACCGCATTTTTCGGTGCTTCGGGTGACAATACATGTAAACAAACGGCACTATCCAGATGTGAAGGACCCTGTGCCCTGCTGGCCGTGGCCAACACGGTGCACATAAAAGGGACCTGCGGCGAGAGTGCTGCATCGGAATGTGTGGCTACGCCGTCTGATTCACAAAGCCTCAAAGGTGAAGGTGAACAAGCGTGAAGTTGCCTGGAGCTCCTTTGAGATGCACACGTGCAAAAGCAGTTCACAAAGATTTGCTCAAAGGCATCTCAGAGATGTTCAAGACCTCTCAACATTAGTTCTGGTTTTAGTTTAAGGTAGAGTAGCAAGGGCAAGTGTGAGATACTAGTGGGCCTCTTCTGCTTTGCTTCAGTGCCAATATGATTCATGCCCAATTTTCACAGACTGGTTAGGAATTTGCAAAGATGCTTTGATTATATGCCTGCCATGGTATGCAGTGATTGTAAGGAATCACAAAATAACTAATCCTATTACAACAAATCGAAAATAACGAATTCCAAAATAACGAATTTGGAAAAAAATGAAAAAAGACGATAGAGTGGGAATAATGATTTTGGGGGTGGGGAAAAAGTATTAGGAACAAAACAAAGGAGAGACTTAGGGGAAACCCCCCCAGAAACAACGAAAAAGGGAATTTGTTATTTCGGAATTTGTTATTATGGTATTAGTTGTAAGGCATGAGTTATTATGGATTTGATAAAATCACATGTAACCGCCTGCCATATGTACCATCATGCCCCCGTACATATTGAATGCTAGAGCCAGACTTAGCCCAAGCTATCTCATTGGCACTTAGAAAAATGAAGAGCAGTGCCGTCTAGCAGTCAAGCCTCTAGAATACAGGCTGCGCCGCCGCGTCAGCACAGCATGTGATCTCCATCATCCTTACATTGGACGCGCCCTCCGAAGAGGAACGCTTTTGGCTGCTCTATGCATCTGAGTTATGGGAGCTGCTGCCTGGGTTATTTGCTCTTGGCAGATTTGGCCTCTCCTTTTGTTGGATTTGATTTGCAATGATTTCTTGTTCGGTGTACGTGTGTGTAAGTGCTGCCGTTTAATAGCTCTAGCTAAGAAGATGGATAGTTATCTGAATCCTGGGCACCAGGAACAAGTGCTTAGATTTCTGATGCTGTAAACCCTTTCTTCAGCTCAAAAGATCACTCATTTAGACCATCCGCTTTGACTTTCCTGGGTATGTGGTGTGCGTCTGTGCCAGGAAAGAGTGCATTGCCTGGTGTGCAGGCTTTGAAATTAGCAAGTGGTAAGCTAAAAGAGTTCAGACAGTTGAAGCAAAAGTAATATATGAAAATAGTACTGACATCAGCTGCAGGCTCAGCAGGTTTATGGCCTTTTTTGTAGCCTGTGGAACTAATGATTCATGGCTCAATAACATACAACCATGCAGTATTACATATTAAAATAAACACAAAAAATAACATTATCTCCAGAAAATCACCATTGAACACCATGTAATCTTTAATTTGTCTGGTTGTTACACAAACGCCCCTGCTTAAAGCCACGTTCGGAAAGGGACGGACATGTTTGAAACGGATTACAGGATTTTTTTTGTTTTTAACAATGTTTGGTCTTTACACAAAAAGCCCATCGACATTTCACACAAGCAATGCAATTAGATAGAGGAAAAGGGGAGAACAAAGTGAGGAGAAAGAACATAAAAAGAAAAACGAAAGTGTTGAGAGAAAATATATCTTCCAGGTTCCACTGGTATCACGCCAGACATCAAGTCACTTCAATCCAGATCAAGAAATCCGCCCCATATGTCTTCAAATAGTTTGCCTCTCTTCTGCTGCCACAAGGCAACCCTCTCTACGTTGCAGATGGAGTGCATTTCCTGGACCCACATATCCTTCGTAGGGTAGACTGAAGATTTCCAATTCCGCAAGATGAGTCTCTTGGCCACCATCAAAGCCCTAAGAAGCCAGGTTACCTGGTATGCCAGCTCCTTTAGACGTGTGTCCTCTCCCAAAATTAAAGTAATGACGTCATATTCTCTATCGACACCAAGGACAATGTCTTTATAACAATCCCATAACATATGTTCCAATGAGCTCACTGTCCGACCACATCCCCAGCAGGCATCCGACATGCTCAGTCCTTGCTTGCACATCTGCTCTGGAGTCCAGAAATGCCGGACATGCTCTCTCTGCAACGTTAATCAACAATATTCCAGCAGAGGGCCTACCATCTTGTTACTGACATCTCCTCTGGGAGACGTGCCGACCAGGATTTCAGGAGTTTAGCATTCCCCTCCGAACAACCACTTAAGAGTTTGTACACTGCTGAGGCCATGGGTTCCTGAGCATCCAAGTGTACAATCGATCTAGACAAGTCAGCCTCCAAAAGGTTCTTCAGAGGTACAGCAGATTTAGGTGACCTATACTCTCCATATGTGCAGCCTTCGAGGTCATACTTAAACTTCAAATCTCGAAAGGAGAGCCAAGAATCTCCCTCAAAAAGGACTTTACTTCCCAAACACCTTCCAAGTACCAGCTTGGCAAGAACATCACTTTATTGTTGAGTCTAACTGAAGGATTTAACCATATCAATGCCGAACCGTTAGAAAATGATCCACCTTCAGATGTTTCGCTATATCCTTCCGGCAGATTCGCAGAAATTCTGTAACAACAGACCTCTTCTCATCGCTTTTGCAGAAGATAACAAAGCTGTGGTTCAAAGTGGACCAGTTAAACTCACTTCTGAAATTGACCGCTCATTATGGGGCTCCTGAAAGAATGGCAGAAAATGTCTTGACATAAATGTCAGATGGTATCCAGTGAAATTAGGAATGAGATTACAGGATACTTGCACAGACTCTCTGACACCAAACTTTGCATGTGGGATTCTTGCTCTTTGTGCCAACTCCTCATGCTGGTACGTGGAGTTCAACATCCTTATCGTTGTGTTTGAGCTGGATTTCAGAAGACTGCCTGCTTTCCTGTGTTTGAAAAAAGCAAGTGCAGTCTGTTCAAATCAACAGCATAATGATGGCTGCCATGTTTGTCATGGTGGCTACCATTTCCGATCCCAGCAATGGGCATTTATACATTGCAGCGATCAGTCCTGACTCACCACATGTTGCATAAAAGGCAGAAAAGCCTATGCCGATCCCTGGTTTCCATGCTTTCACCGTAATGGGTGGTTAACCATCAGAATCTAGTTGAGGTAGTTGTCATGGCTAAGGGTTTAACAGACCCTTAGGATTTCCATGGGGATTAAGCGACAGCCAATGCACAGGTATTGAACACAAGGGTATGTCAGAATTCCACCATTCTTTAGTCATCAGCAAATTGGCTCACAACATGGTCTATGCTAGGTTTTCGGGCCTCTTCTCAACCACATCAACAACTTCCTTAAGGCCTGAGGTCTTAAATCTGTTTTCCATGCCTCTTCTTCTTCCACCTCTTCTCTTCCTCTCTTGGTCTTTTATTTTTTTTAAGAACTTTCTTTTTGGTGATTTTAACACAAAAGAAACTGTTACAACACAATCGCCCCATTGTGGGGTGAGTTCCCAAGTGCCTTCCTAGCCCCCCCCCCCGCCCAACCTCCCCCTGTCCTCCCACCACCAGTTCATCAAAGCTGATGTTGAAGTGTTATCTCCTTGGTGTGCCATATGGCTAACAGCTAGTTTCTGTGTTCAAAAGGATTTAGGAGTCTCAGTTCTGGGGACTGTGTCTCCCTGATGATGCTCTCTTGGTCTTAAATACTTGCCCTCCTTTGTTTTTACACAGTCTTCTCTCCCTCTCTCCTCTCTCTCCCTTTCTCCACTCTTCCTCATCTACTCTTTCTCCTTCTCTCCTCCTACCCACTCACTCCTCTCCATCCCCTCTCCTCCACTTTACTCTCACCCTCCACCACCCCACTCTCGTTCCTCTCCAAACCATCCTCTCGGGTTTGTGTCTCCTTGTTCACAGTTTCATCTCCATCTACTCTACGCTCATTTGCCTCACCACCTCTTCCTCCCTGCTCTCCCAAACTCTGCACTACGACACCAAACTCCCACAACTCCCCACTGTTGTGCTTCCCTTATATACCCTTGTGAGGCTGGTTAAGGGCTGTGTAAATCTGAGATCAGTGTCAGCTGTTTGAGCAGGGAGGGTATGCATGTTGATTGAGTAAAGTTCAGATGAACTACTGTTTCCTCAGGTGCTCCAAATTGCTCAGTGGACTGCCCTATGGTTCCACACACGAAAGGTAGAAAGTGGCTGTCTGCAATCTTGGAAATAGCTCCCCTAAAGCTCTGGGTCAGCTGGCAGCTGGGACTTCCCCCTCTATTCTCTCCTTGATGCGATTTCTATCTTATTTCTTCCAGACAGTCACATGTGTCCGTGGGCTTAGGTGAGTAGCCCCCAGGCCAAGACCTTGTATCTGTCAAAAACCCAGGATTCCTTATAGTGATTGTACAGCTCGCCAAACCCTGATGGGTTAGGTTCATGAGCTGTGCACCTTGCAGTCCTCCAACTTCTTGTTTCAGTAGCTCTTGCATGATTCCCATGCCACTATAACATTCTTAAATCAGTAGGGAATCACTTCATACATGAGGCTAGGGAGGAGATTGGGAGCCTCAGAGATCACCATCTACTGCCCCTGGAAAATGCTACATGGAGCGGGTGGCAACCCTCTCCCCCCAGAGTAAGACCAATCCCATCCTCTAGTCTCACACGGGTGACTTCTGCACAGAGCCTAACAGTAAGACATGCAATCAGTCAGACCCCCTCAGCTGAATTCTGTAGGTCGATCACCAAGCATTCTCCATTTCTGAAATAGCTCTTATTCTACTATCACTCAGCTAGGCTAGTACCCAGATTTTTTTGGTACAACAGTGTAAGCAGTTTGCACTTTATGTCTTTGTGAGAACCCCTTTATCCAAATGTTCACCTAAAGGGGAAAGGCTCTATTTCAGTAGGACCCAGTGCCACCAAAACAACTATAACAGAAAGCGTTCCCACATTTCACTTTTATTTTGCAAAAATCTATTAAAAAATGACTCATAAATTATTTGAAATTCTAGTCTGAGCATATGATTATCATGCTAGACTAACTGCTTGATAAGAAATGATGTGGCCAAACCAAGATAAACTTACCTACAGACAATGCCCAAAAATCTTTTGAAAATATCTAATTTAATTAGTTTTCAAATGTTCATGAAGTAACCACAATATCAATAAGAAAGCATAATACACATAAAATAGCACAATTATATATACAAAATACATTACAAACAAATCCAACAATTAAACCGTTCATGGTGTTTAAACAATTAACCAACTTCGACGATAAGTATCAATTAACACCAGTAAATCTGAATCAATGCAAATGAATCAAAGGAAATTGAAAAAATAATCTACATGAACTAATCAAAGTTAGTTCAAAGGTAACTCATTAATCTACATGAATTGATAGGAATTAATCAAAGGAAAATGGGTCAGCTTAATTGAAATTGGCATAAAGAGAAGTGCATCTCGAAATTGGTGAAAGAGGTTGGTGTACAGATTTTCATATGTTTCGGCTTCACAGCCACGTTCAATGCCTTCATCAGGCCTGAAGAAAATGGGGTAAGCACCCTCCTCTGTATTGTACAGCGATGTATATTTGTATATTGGTAACACATAGTTTGCCCAACATATTGTACAAAAAATTATTAACTTACTGCAGGAGAATGCCAGAAAAAACACATCATTGCCCCTCCTTGCCAGAGCCAGAAATGCTGTGAGTTATAATATTGAGTTATATGAGCTCTTTCTCCAATATTATTTCCAGAGGTTATCGGTTTAATTTATAAATGCATGTGCCCCAATGTATTTGCAATCGACAGTACCAATTTAATAATACCATATTGGTTATTGTTGACACTTATTAATTTGTGGTTGTGTGACATACTGGTCTACCAATCTAAAGCAAACAATATTTGAGAACATACCAGACTGCTCAAAGGAGTCTGTACTTGAAGTATCCAAGTATCCAGGTAGAATGAGTTTGTGTCATGCATGCTGGATGTGGTTCTACCTCTTACACTCATAGAACAGCTAGACCGTTCTATTCCAAATGGCGGTTGTTCGATACGTTGCCGGGAAAACGACGTCTGCACTTTTCACGTCGCTAACTTCACGTGTATTCTGCTTCGTCACGTGAACTACGGCATTACATATATAAGCAGCGTGGAAACTTCACTCGCTGCTTCTGATCGAATCATTTGGCGTTGTGTAGCTGAACCTCCGATCTGCGTCCTTGCAGTTTTCCTCAGCTGCTTCTTGGGCCTTCTATAGCGTGTTTTCCGCCACACGCTGATTCCTGGAGCTGTTTGTTCGCGTGTACTTCCACACGCGCACGTTGTCTTCAAACGCGGCTGTCCTGGGCTGCGCGAATCCTGTTCGCGTGCAAATCCACAAGCGCACACTGTCTTCAAACGCGGCTGTCCTGGGCTGCGTGAATCCTGTTCGCGTGCAATTCCACAAGCGCACGCTATCTTCAAACGTGGCTGGCCTGGACTGCGTGAATCCTGTTCGCGTGTAAATCCACACGCGCACGTTGTCTTCAAACGCGGCTGGCCTGGGCTGCGTGATCCTGTTCGCGTGCAAATCCACAAGCGCACGCTATCTTCAAGCGCGGCTGGCCTGGACTGCGTGAATCCTGTTCGCGTGTAAATCCACACGCACACGTTGTCTTCAAGCGTGGCTGGCCTGGACTGCGTGAATCCTGTTCGCGTGTAAATCCACACGCACACGTTGTCTTCAAACGCGGCTGGCCTGGGCTGCATGATCCTGTTCGCGTGCAAATCCACAAGCGCACGCTATCTTCAAGCGCGGCTGGCCTGGACTGCGTGAATCCTGTTCGCGTGTAAATCCACACGCGCACGTTGTCTTCAAACGCAGCTGGCCTGGGCTGCGTGATCCTGTTCGCGTGCAAATCCACAAGCGCACGCTATCTTCAAGCGCGGCTGGCCTGGACTGCGTGAATCCTGTTCGCGTGTAAATCCACACGCGCACGTTGTCTTCAAATGCGGCTGGCCTGGGCTGCGTGAATCCTGTTTGCGTGTAAATCCACACGCACACGTTGTCTTCAAGCGCGGTTTCAAGACTGCGTGAATCCTATTCGCGTGTAATTCCACACGCGCACAATATTTTCTTCACGGCTGTTCAGAACCGCGTGTGCTTTGTTTATACCATAAAAGGGCGCTATTTCCAACTCCTGCACCTGTGATATTAACAGGGGGATTTATTCATTTCTATACTTTTCTCTACGTGGGAAGGAAGCTTTTCAAGGACTATTGGAAGGTGACAGTGAACAGTACTTTGGACGCTATCCTGTGGTGCATCAACCCGGTATCTAGCGTGAGCCTCGTTCCGTTCGGGATAAGTCTCCCTTACTAACCTTCCCTTCCTTGTCGTTTGTTCTACTTCTGGATTTTCCTCAAGAGACTTCTGCTGGATTCTTCTGCCCTAGACATAAGGTCAGTGTGTGCATTAATGTCAAATACTGTTCTATCATAGAGAGTCAATTTGGGGCAGTTTCTTATGATACTTTATTTTGTTCTAGGCTGACTTCCTATACCTTACCCACGCCCTTTCCAGTGATCCATCTCTCTGCCTGTTTTATCAGTCAGAGAGTTGTATCATTTGGAAGGTCTAAACTTGACTTCACAACTATCAAATCGTGTGAACAGGGATCCGGAAGACCCTACCATCTGTATCCTTTTGAGTACCGTATACTTTTCAGTCAATACTTTGGTACTTTATGACAGTTTGTAATTTCGGTTTATAATGCTCAAATTCATTATGTTCTTCTGACTATGAATATGAAATATTGTGGTACTGATTCCGCTTTCAAGCACTCTACTCAAACACATTGAATTCAATATTTTCTCCTACAGCTCCTCATAAACAGCCAAAGTAAAAAAAAAACATGGTTTGAGTTAAACTGAAAAAACACTTAGTTAAGTTAAAATAGTTGTCATAGAATGTCTAAAATGTCATTCATCAGGTACCTGATGGTCACTTGAAAGCCCTGGAGCATCCTTAAAACACATGATCTTTGAATGTAAATTTGTTCAATCATTTTGCCAACATGTATGGAAGATTTTGCAAAAGATCTTTAAATGTCATGCCGCCCCTTTCTTTACAGAATATTTATATCAATCTTTCTGGTACCCCTGATGCTACAATTATCAATTTTTCAAACGTATTTAATTCATGTATTAGACTGTCATTACAAATGATTATTAAATACTCAAAAAATGCTCAGGGATTACATATTAAAGAATTATGGCATTTACTGTGTTCTACTCACTGAATCGAATCTTGTATAGCGAAACATAATAATCTAATACTGAAATTTCAACGCAGATTAACTCCTTTTATTGAATTTCCGAATCATAACGTTCCATCAACTAGTGTTGAACTTCATAGCTTCGTCTGGGATAGTGAAAAATAATGTTTTGCCTCGACTTTCAATCTGTAATTTGGCTGGATACAGCATGGCATATTTCATGCCCAGGTGACAGCTAGGAATGTTTTCCGTTCCTGTGGCACAGCCAACGAGAAGACGGGGTAAATATGAAGCCTGTTGGATCCCATAAGGAGTTTGCCCTTCTTCCAGACGTTCGCAGAATTGTGTCTCTGTCACGGTAATTCAATATTCAAGCAATTATTGGGTGCAGTGGGGTACCAGGTTTAGGCTTTGGCACCAAGGATCTATGCACCCGTTTGATTGCAAATTGGAGTGACAGCTTAAGGTTATCCACCAGAGGCATGATGGTACGTTTTACAAAGTCTTCCATGGCCCCCTCTAGGTTGTCCTCAGGGACCCCAATCAACCGTATGTTGTTCCTCTGTGACCTAGGTTCAAAATCATTGTTCTTCTTGGTAATCTGTTGGATATGTTTGGACAGTGTGGTAAACTCTGTCTTCAATAATGCAATGTCATCCTCAACAACGCCCACTCTGGTCTCAGCTTCGGTCATACACAAGTCTGCATTTTCTGGCGCGTTTTAATAGAACTGATTGTGCCATTCATGTCATCCACTTTGCATGTTCATGGAACACTGTTTCTTCCCTTTGTCATGGCTCACTCTGATGTGGTGGAGTCCCAATGAGATCGGTGCCACACACCCTCCAGTAGGAGCTGTAAAAGCGCCCGGTTATGTGGTAAAACGTGTGGTATGACAGTGTGGGACCTCCAAGCTAGAATTCAAAAGCACATGTGTATGAGCAACAGGGTTTCACATCAGCTATCCACATAGCCACCCCGGCGAGTCTCAGCAAGTATGGTTGCAGCTTTGGGGTTGTTCAGTGAAGCACCACACTTCCAACCAGTCTGGAGCACAAAGGAGAACAAAGTCCAAACCCAGCGTATACATCCAGTCTTTATAGTGCACTGCCCACCCAGAGCAGTCAAATGAACTTGTCTATAGTGGATGTGCAATCAAGCTTTGTAAGTCACTGGGGGTTAGGCTTCACAAAAGGCTTTCTATTGTACACTCACAGAGAGGCTTGGTTATATGCCCCCACCAGAGAAGCAGGGAGTCACCAAAATATCTTTGTGGAGGCAGCCTAGTCACATAGGCAGCAGGGGCCTCCAGCATTAGCCCTCAATTGTGCAGATTTCATTTGGTAAAATATTCCAGAGTTTGGCCACCATGTTTGAGAAGGCTGATCCTCCATGTTTCGCACATCATCTCACTGGATCTTACTGTCCTTCTTGGCTGGTGTGGGACTATCTTTGCTTGAATTATTTCTACTCCACGGGTCTAAAGAACTCAGTGGGTATTGGATTCATTTCTTACCTGGAACCTGCGGAGACTTCTTAGTGCTGGGATTGTGTGTTCCCTCTGTTAGGCATGAATGGAAGTTGTGCTGATGTGTTTTATATGATTTGAAGTTTCTTTGTGAGGCAGTTTGGCATGTCATGGTATATGCTGCTGGCATAATTGATTATTGATATGACTTCAAGGGTCCTGTGCTGAAAGGTAAGCAATGGCATGATCTGCCCAATTGAGTGTAGATGGTGTAGAAAATGTTTACCAGTGCATTGACTTTAGGTTGCAGGAAAGGTCCATTGTCCATAATAATCCTAAGGTTCCTGGTAACGTTTGAGGTTTTGTTTGGCAGGCAACCATTCCAGACACACATGGTGCGGTATTTGGTGAGGCGATCTTGATTTCTGTTTTGTCCAGGTTGAGTTTTTAGCTGTTTGTGGTCATCCATGTGTTCACCTGTCTTAGACAGTTGAAGAAGGCGGTGTAGGTCTCGCTGGTGCTGCTCATTTTGAAGATGAGTTGTTTGTCATCGACATAGTTGTAGTAGGCAAGTTTGTGTTTTTCTATGAGCCTTGTAGATGCTGAAAAGGAGGTGGTGATAGGTTGGATCCTTATAGGACTCCAGGTGTTATTTTCCAAGGGTTGGAACTGAAAGGATGAAATCAGGTGATTTTAGTTGTATCCATGAGGAAGCAGTTCACCCATTGTAGAGTTGTGCTGTGTAACCCATCTTCTTTTGAGTAAGGAATGTGTGGTTGACTATATTAAAAGCTGCTGAGATGTCCCAGAGTATGAGGGCCAAGATAATGTTAGTGTGTCCATTGATTTTAAAGTCATCGCAGATAGATGGGAATTGCGATTCTGTTCCTTTCATTGTCTGAATCCTTCTTGCGCATGATACAGAATGTTGCTGGCTTCTGCATGTTCCAAGTGTTGGCTCTGTACATAGCTTCCTGGGATTTTAGATGGATAAGGTATGTTTGAGATAGATCTGTAGTTAGTGGGATCGTCCGGGTCGCCAGTAGTATTTCTGAGGAGCGGTTGAATATATGCCACCTTGAAGAGTCTTGGCACCATTGTTTTTTCCAGCAAATCTATAAGGTCCATTAAAAGAGAGCACCAGGCTTTCTTTGTCGAGTGCTCTTTGTAAATGTCTGGGGGCAGGGTTCTGCTGGGTAACCTCCTTTGTTACTTTCTTTCACCAATTTTGTTAAGTCGATTTCTGTTGGATTGATTGAGTTCTGAGGCTCTGGTTGGGTTGTCTTTTGGGAAGATTTCCAGATTCTGTCAAACGTCGATATAAGTTTTGCTTGTTGGATGTTTTTAACTTTATTTTGGAAGGGGTTGATGATAGCATCGCACAGTTTCTTGGAGGGGATGGGTGATTTGGCGGATGATACAGGGTTTACATTTTTGTCGACAATTTTAGAACATTTCTTTTTACGAACTGCTCGTTTACAAGTAGGATTTCTAAAGTTCTACCTTGATATAGTTCAATTTGGGGGCAGATTTAGCATTTCCCAGTGTAGCATACTGGGGTTGTCAAACTAGAAGTAGAAGAGGACTGTCAAACTGATTAAAAAAGATGCTGGAATATTATAAATGAGAATACATTGGGATTATGCAAATTTAGAGCAAACTGGGATTTTCAGAAGTTTGAATATACAGGCTTTAGTATGGTCATCAAACCAGGCGTAAACTGAGCTTGTGCTGACTGGAAATATGTAATAGGTAATAGTGAAATGAAAATATACTGGAATTGCACAAACTGGAAACATATTACAATTGGTTACCCTGGTAATATACTGGGATTTTACACAATGGGATTCTGCAAGCAAGTAGTAAACTAGGGTTTAAAAATACTGTGGTCGGACAAACTGGGGAATACACTGGTATAATCAAACTGTGAATATACTGGCATTGCGGAAACTAGGAATATCAATTTAGAAGTACGTCAGGGCGTTACACACTGCATATGCTGAGATTTTGAATCTGAGAGTACATTGTGATTATGCAGATGGAACATAGGATTTTGCAAACTAGGCTTATATTAAGGGTATGCACATTGGGAACATACATGGATTGTGCAAACAGGAAGCAGACATGGTTTGTGCAGGCTTGAATACATTGCGGGTGGCAAATAGTTTACATACTGGGGTTGTCAATCCAGGATATCATTGGAATTGCCAAATTAGTATTATACAACAATTGTGCAAATTGTGAGTATACAACAGCTGTCAATCTGGAAGTATATTGGGTTAGCAAACAAAAAATATTCTGGAAATGAGGAAACAGAGGGTACTGGAAATGTGTATGCTTTCCCTATGTTGCGGTTTGGTGCCGTGCACAACTGGAATGTATCGAGAGTGTCAAAGTGGAAATGTTGTGGGGTTATGCAAACTGGAGAGACACCAAAATTATAAAACTGTAAAACTATTGGCATACTGAAAAGTGGCAAAATACTGGCATTGAAGCAGAAAAAGATTATACTGTGTTCCTTGCTGGTGGCTCTGGTGCTGATTCCTGATCCTCCTAGAGCAAATGTATCCTTCCATCCAAGCAAAGTGAACCTGTCTTGGGCGATCTGTTGTTTCGAAGCAGCAGGCAAAGTCAGATATTCCTCGTCTGCGGTCTTTGTGTGCACCCATGAAATTACGGGACTTCGTGTACCACTGCCAATGTCACTGGAGACTGGAGGGCAGTGTTTCTGCTGTCATCAAGTGTTGCTACATCATTGGACTCATCAGGTTGGGCCCCTGCATCTCCTCTTCCTATGAGCAAAGCTCCTGTCCTGGTCACAGTCCTGTGTACTGACTGGAGCATCCACAGATATTTTCTGAAGGTCAGTATTGGTATGACATGCTGCTGCTGTTCTTCAGTCCATAAACATGATTTTGTTGCCTCCTGACAGGCCACCGCCCTCATCCTCATTACTAGATATTATCCTTGTGCCACCAGGGGCTTTGCTTAGTCCTTGTTGTGCGGAACTAATCTGTGACCGATGGAAACTCGACATCTCAACTCATCTATGCACCCTCATTCACTGCGGTTTTGTGTTTACTTCTAGATGAATTGTTCACACTTGGGGGTATTTGGACCATGCTGTATTTCTGCTTTCTTTCTTTAGTGCCTGGGTCTCCAACTGCAGAATCCTTTCCTGGGCCCCTCAACCACAAATCTGTCTATATCCACATTCTTCTTTCACCTCTGGAATCTTCCTTCCAGGGCTTACTCTGCAAAAACTCTTGGCCTGGATCTCCACTGACAGGGTCCCTCATCAATAGCCTGAGGACTGCTTCCTCGA
This sequence comes from Ambystoma mexicanum, assembly GCF_040938575.1. Classification (NCBI taxonomy): domain Eukaryota; kingdom Metazoa; phylum Chordata; class Amphibia; order Caudata; family Ambystomatidae; genus Ambystoma; species Ambystoma mexicanum. The sequence continues at coordinate 1,396,867,000 of NC_090923.1, read as the reverse complement.
CAGCTCTCGTTGGAACTCCATAAAACTTTGCCCATTTTTTCCCAAAACTGGAATCTGGTACTATGGGCCTCATTACAACTCAGGCGGTAAGGGGTTTACGGCAGCGTTAACAGCGCCGACCCTTACCGCCTGAGTACGAGGTCCCCTAGCGCCATGGTGCTTTTAACACCTGCTTTTAGCAGGTGTTAAAATCCATGGCGCTAAGGGACCATGGAGTTAATTACGCCACCGTAATTTACGGTGGCGTAATTAACGCCTTCCCCACTCCCATTATGCCCTATGGGGCAAAAATGGGAATGGGGAAGGGTAAATGGGGATTGGGGACTTACCGCCCCGCCTAGGTCGGAATGGGGCGGTAAGTCCGCCAACCACCATGGCGTAAACGTAGTTTACGCCATGGTGGTAAAGTCACGGCCCAGGCGGTAACTTACCGCCTGGGTCGTAATGAGGCCCTATGCGTTTTATTCAGCTACAGTTACTCTCACCACAGGTTGCTCAAATCTTGTAGCTCACAACTTTTTTTTTTAACCATTTGTCCCTCCCCATATGCCCTTTGCGCACCACCCTGCCCCCATCAACTCCCACCCCATAGGCCTACTAAACAAACATACATATATAGTTTTATAGGTATGTATGCTGTACGACATGCACGATTCAACCAACCCATGGCCTGAGTAACTGCAGTCAAAGTAACCACATTATACACCGGAGGCTGCCTATTGGTTTTGTCTCATTAGTTCCTATGGATAAACCTTTACACTAATTTAAACCATTACAAAGTATCTGAAAGATGGACTTATCTTATCTTAATCACATTTATAAAGCACAACATAGGCCCAAAGGCACCTTACCTATAAAGAATTGGTGCATACTGGTTTAGATTGTTGACTTGTGTCCCTCGGAACCACTTTAGTGTTTTTAATACTCCATTTCTAATTTTAGTATTTACTTGTTAATGTTTAGATATTTCTGTCTTGTACAACTTTACATAAAGATTATACTTTTCATTAAGTATGCTATTTAGACATTCATTTGTTGTGTTTATAGGTGTACAAACCGTACATTACTACCATCCTTCTCACCCTCCCAAGAGTGAAACCTTCACCCTACCGTTGTGAGAGTCGGCAATTTGTGAGAGTCAGCAATAGGTTAAGGGAAACCATGTCAAACAATAAAGGTGCTCCTCATAAGACCTCACCAGAGGACTCATGAAATAACGTTTCCAACTGAGAGTATCCTAGGACTGTGAAACTAAAAATATGCAGATACTGCGTAACCATGTAAAATACTGGTTGAGTATAACTCGGCATATTTTAAGGTTTTGCAAACTAAAGGTATGCTTGGATTATCAAAATAAATGTTAGTACACTGTGATTGTCAGACACAGAATGCATTTGGACTGTGCAGACTAGGAATATACTAGGATGTTCTTAACTGTATGTATACTACAATTGCGAAACAGTGATATTGTAGTGTACTGGGATTGTCTGTTACCATGGAAGCTTTATGGGATTGTGTAATAGCGTCATAGGGGAGGATACTTGTGCAAAAGTGGAGCAGGAATTGGATGGAATTGTGTAAACTGCGAGTCTACTGGGATGAGTAATCTGGGATTTTGACTACTGGGCATATGCTTAAATTGGCAAACTGGACGAATACTAGAATCCTTAAAGTCAGAGCATACCTGTACTAACTGGAACGATGCCAATATTATAAATTAGGAAAACAGATTGAAATTGTGCATATATGGCTGTTGTGTAAAATGTGAGAAGACTGCAACTGCCACTCTGATAACATATTGGTATTTGTCAAACTGGGAATATGTTCTGACTGTAAAACTAGCAAAATGAGAATACACTGTATTTTTCAAACTTGGATTAAACTGATATTGTCAAACTGCTAATATATTAGCGTTGCAAGAACTGGGATGGTTTTGTGGTTGGCAACTTCAGATTGTTAAACCCAAAATGTACTGGGGTTATCAAACTGAACACACAGTGCTATTAGACGAAACCTACAACATAGAGAGGATTAAAAACTGGGAAGCCACTGTTTTGGTCAAACTGGGAGAACACTGGGACTTTCCAAAATGGGAATGTAATGGGATTGTGCACCTTGTGAATATACTGGGGTTTTCGAGCTAGGATCATATTGTGCAGTACACTGGTTTGTCAAACTGTGGCTACACTGGGATTGTGAAAACTGGGAATGGAAAATGTAGCAAAATGGAATTTGACAAATTGTGTATGCTGCAACTGTCACAAACTGGTGGAATACAGGGTTTTTCAGTCAAGACATACACAGGGATTGTGGAGATTGGACGCACCCTAGCATTATGAAAATTTGCAAAATGCCTCATTTTGAATCATTAAACTGGTAGTTTACTAGAATTCTGGAACAGTAAACTGCAAGCATCACGGCATTGTGTAATAATACCGTGGCACAATATGCAAAAATTGTCTACCAGTAAACTTGAATTCTGCTGGAATCATTCAAACCTTGGAATAGACGGGCACTGTTATTAATTATACTGGAATTGGACACGGCGGGCTGCTAGTCAAGCAGATGGAGTCTCAGGAGGGAAAGCACACTACAAATCCAAAGGACTTATTCAGGGCCTGCACTAGCTGAAGCGGTACACACAAGCCCGCGCGTGCAGGTGTGCAGGACGTACCCAGGTGCCGGTGGATAGCGATGTGGCAGAATCGTGAGCATGGGGGGAGAAGTAGGAACCCATGAGAGTGGGCCCTTCAAGAGATCACACATTGGGTTAGGGTGTGGGGAAAAGGCGGAATGTGGAGGGCAAGAGGATGAAGGTATGCAACAGAAAAGACAGACCTACGTTCAAGCATACAGGGAAATACAACAGCGGGGTGTATGAAAAGGATTAGGGGGGTGCGTGTACAGTAGTTATAGGCGTTTCAATCGAAAGAAATGTGTTCGAGAGAGGAATGAGAATGACAAAGTGTTACTGCTATGCTGTTGTCCAACTGGGAGTGGACTCCTGGAATCCAAACTTGGAATGCAGTGTAATGGCATTGTGTGAACAAGAAATATGCTGGGGTTGACAAATCAAGACTATTACTGGGATTGGGCAAGATTGGGAGTTTGAAAACGGAAACTGGGAATGAAAGTGAGCTAGTCACATTGTTAATATAAAGTAGATGGGGACACTTGGAGTACACTAATTTGGTGAAACCTTTAATAGAGTGTGACTACCAAACTGGGTGTATGCTGGGATTATGCAAACTAGGTGTGGACAGATATTGTCAAATTGGTTCTACAATGCAGCTTTCAGCCTGTGTGTAAGGACAAGGTCAGTAATCTGACCTTGTGACTGGGGGGTGTGGACCCCTCTCGGCCTGGGATGGGAGGCCTATCACTGTGGAATCCAGAGTCAGCCTACCCCAGAGGGTGGTGGTGGCAGTTCAGAGGGCCCATATTCCTGTCCTCTCCCCAACTGCCTGTCTGTCTGAAGCTAATTGGCACCACTTTGTATCACAGGGAACAGGGGAAGGTGGGCACCAACGTCGGCACGGCTTGTAAAGAACTAGGCAATATATCAGGAGCACTGCAGTGAAACCCTGGGCACTTAGGGTAATCAATGGATTTTTAAAATAGGCAGTTTCCTGAAATGCAGGGATTGTCAAAATGGAAACACACTGGCTTTGGAAAACTGGAGACCAACTCCAGGTCACACACTTTGAATATGCTGGGGTGCCAAGCCTTGTTTGGGGATTTTGCAGACAATAACATGCATTGGGAATGTGGCTAGTGACTAGGGTTGGACTGGCCTATAAGGAACTCTGGAGTTCCCATAGAAAAAGGGTTGGGCTTGCTGAAAATGTGTAATATAGAGCACCTTTTGAACATTATTTCCGGGCCTCTTTTGGCTCCCAGTCCACCCTGGCTAGTGACTGCATATTCTGATTTATTTTTAGTATGTGTTAATCTTGCGGCGGTTAAGGTAGATATTTTGGCATTTGTGATGTGTATTCATTTTGGAATAGACAGCGATGTCACAATGCCAGCATTTATTTTTTATGTGCATACTTTTGGAGGACAGACAGTTCATTCCGTTTTGTGCAGCAGTCTACACGTTGCTTTCGCTGACAAATCGTTCTAATTTGAGGAGAATGTTGTCAGTTTATTGGGGGGAGTGAGTTTTGCTTTGAGGAACATTTTATATTTTCGAGGTCAGGCGCCTTAATAGATTTTTATTTGTGTTGGCACTTCATCCCGATTTTGGGACATGGAAGATAAGTTGGGGACATGATGAAAAGAGGATGCCAGCGTGGCCTGCTTTTCCCTGACCCTAGTACAAAGAAGTAACTGCTTGTGAGAAGCAAACAGCAGGGAAGGGTGTGTGTGGAGCCAATGGAGTCATCACTGTTGCAGTGACCTCCTCCCATGTGGCCAGGGGACGGCAGCCGCCATGGGCTTAATTTTAGGGGGGGGCAGGGGTGTTTGTCCCCCCCCAACTTTCATGGCACACCATTTTGATCCATTCATTTGGCTGGGGCACCTTTCTTCAGATGTCATGCCCCCCCCAACATTTTCAGCAAAGTTACTCCACTGGCAGCCGCTACCTGATCCTGACCCGGGGGCGGTTGCATGAGGGAGGATCACATGGGAGAAGACAACTACCTGTGAGATGTCATGACTTCATTAGAGGAGTCACAGTGTTCCCCTTGCCCATGGGTAAGATCCTCTGATACCCGAGTTCTTAATTGTCTATTGTCATTCTAGTCAGGCCTCCACCTTACACCCTAACACACATAACGCACACTTAACACCTGTTGTTCTGGATGTGCCTTTTTATGAACTCCGTGACAAAAATCACCCTGGAGTTAGAAGCCCAAATAAAGTTATGGACTTCAACTCCCATAACCATTCGGGGACTGGGACGAGGAGGAGGATAAGGGAGTTTGTGCCCAGTGAGAGAAGCCCGAAATACAACATGCAGACTAGTAATTTTTCCAAACCTGTAATGAGCAGGACAATTCAAAATGCCAACCGCGTTATGGAGAGGAGAGGTGAAGCGAGCAGTGCAGAAGGGGACGTTTCCATTCACGCTGGAGCTCCGAAGCGCGAGGCACACAGTGAAAGCTGGCAAAGCATAGAATGCTGCTGGGACAGAGACAGAGGCACTGCGTGTGAGGAAGAAGGACAGTGGAGACATTGGGAGCAGTGCAGGAGCTCATGTAGGTATAGTCGCTCGACGAGGCAGCAGACTTCCCAGGCCGAGCAGGAAAACTGTTGTGGGACAGTGGAGCCAAGCCAGGAGCTGTGGGAGAATCTGCACACTCCAACCTCGAAGGAAGAAGAAGAAGCCATACTAAAGAGACGCAGGCCACATTGGAGGTGCTGGAAAAGACTGGTGAGTCTGCCCAAAGCAGCTGGAGACCCCAGGGCATTCTGACAAATGCAACAACAAGAGATTGAATGGTACAAGTTTGATAATGCAGGAAATATACAAAACAAATTTTGTTTGAATGCAGTCAAGATAAAGTACAAATTCAACACTCAATAAGAAGAATGTTTGCTGCAGAAAATATACAAAGGCAAAGTTTGTTTGAATGTGCAGCCAACGTAGAGTGCAAAGGCAAGATGACATAAGAAGAATGTTTGAATTCAAACAATAAAAAGTATAAAGGCAAAGCACAATCAAATACAGAAGCATTGGATGCCAAGAAGGGGGAGAAGGTTTGAACAAGCCCATTTGATAAAATATTACCACAAATAGATATACCAAACAGAACATGGTACAATTATATTGTGGTACACCTAAGAACTGTGAAACATATAACAAGTCGTGGCAGGCGAGTAAACCAGGCAGTTTAAGTTGTACAAATATTCCTGGCAGGAGAGTACACCAGGGGATCTGGAAACCTTAAAGAGAAGTCCTGGTAGGCGAGTACACCAGGCAGCTGGAAATTATATAAATATACCTGCCAGGGAAGTATACAAGGTAATCTACCAAGATTCAAGAGCCTTTACTGAAAGACTGTTATAGAGCTTTTTGCTTGAACAGAACTTTTTAGTTGAACAAGAACTTTGTGCGTCCATTACAGACACCAAGGAACTGTTAGCTAAAGAGACATTTCGCCATCATGTTTAAGAATCCAGGCGAAGGGGGTCACCATCTAGATCAACAAGTCTTTACCTTTTGAGAACATTTTAGACATTCTTACACTTTTGGTTTTGAACACTTGTTCCAACATCAAGTTAAAGACATTTCCATTTACCTTTTGTTGTTTGTTTATAAGTGTGAGGGTCAGGATGTGTTGTTTTGGACACAGGGACAGCTTTTCAGTTACTGACATCCTGGCACAGACAGATCCTTAGTTTTAGCTTCTAGGTACAGATGTTCCTCTTTAAACTGACCCCTCACATGACCCTCTAGTTTAATGAGAAAGTTAATTGGATGGACTGGAGAGTCGCCAAAATAAGACTTCATTACCCGCTAAAATATGCTTCTAATGATCTTCAGTACCAAGTGACACATGACTCGGTACAAATTCCCCTGAGGATTTGCCTTTTAATTCATAAAGACTGGGACATTGTACAAGCAGATGGAAAAGAGTCTTAATTTGGTAACAGCATAACAAGTAGGAACAATCCACGTGGCATCCCGTGTTAGACTCCCACAATGTCATGCATGGGTAATAGATGTAATCTAAATGGCAAGAATTGGCTTCTCCAACTGGCATTCAAGAATTTAATTAAATATTTGGCTACGGTCACCAAACGTTTCTTCTCATTAGCCACATCTCGGTAGGATTTACAACCTAATACTGATTCTCTCATGAGTAACCACTCATGTTCCCACAAACTTTTGTCAACTAAACCCTGGTTGCTGAAGAAGATGGCAGAGGTGAACCCCAACGTTTTCAGTAAGTCTTCGCACCCAAGTATAAATTCATTTATAACTTTCACAGATTTCTTGATGGATTTCTGCTGAAGATCCAGGTACAACGGCAATCTTGGAGGGTCTAAGAATTTCAGATGTATCCGTAACAATTGCCACTTTAAAAAAGCAAGCCATGTTAAAATTCACAGCTCATATCCTATAAATGAAACAGGTACGCAATTGGGGAGAGAAAGTACACGTCTTAATAGCAGGCCTAGTTTATTTAGAATATACACAGGGTCATGCCCTGTTCCACCCCTGTATTACGTTGCATACCGCAACCGTTTAAATAAAGTTATAAAAAAAAGAATATACACACGGTCCCTGAAATATATACCAATATACTTCAAATGTTGCATAAAAAGCTATATACCTATGCCCCAACTATGGATAAACTGACAATTATACAAGAGCAGACTAGTCTTTCGATTTCTTGTGTTTTTTGCCATTTGAGGGTGTCTTTTATGTCTATGGACTCACCAGTGTGGTCCTTTTATGATTGGAGGCGTGTCATTTTAGTCCCAGATCTTTGGGTCCTTGCAAATTATAGTCCTTTTTTTGGAACATAGCGCATTTCTTAGTTTTAAAAATCTGGTCACTCTAGTTGGGATTCATTGGGATGATATAGTGTAAGGTTTGTATTGCTGTGTCCAGTGCAGGCTCAACCTTGCTTTCTTTCTGTACCCCGGTCTGTTGCCTTCCCCTTGCAGTGGGAGGTAAAAGCTGCTAGGCGAGGGCAGTCAGGGCACGCCAATGATAGGTTAACTCAGCATGCTGGAAACTGATCATGATTTGTGTAATGGGTTGACATAAAACTTGGGGTTTGGAATGTGGGGAGTAGAATGTGTGGAGGGAGGACGGTTGGAGTGGAGGACAGCTGTGAGGAAGAGATCCAGCTGAAAGAAAAGGCACCAATGTAAAGGATGAAAATAAAGACATTCTTACCTTATCCAGTTGGTCGCTGATGTTTCTAGGAACCGGCCACTACATTTTGGTGACGAGACAGGAGAACATTGGTACCAGTGTACACACGTGTTGGAGAGGAAAGAAGTGTTTATGGAAAGGAAATCAAAGCCGTTGGTGAAGGCATGCAGTAAGGAAATAAAGTTAAAGCTAATTTGGAGACAAGTGAACAGTAAGAAAATGGCCGAGAGGCAAGGATTGACTTGTGGATGAAGCACGAGGGAATCCCATGGTCAATGGCAGAGCATGAGAGGGTGTGTGCAGAATTAGAGAAAGTCGCCACACTACGTGGTGCAAGGTCAACGGGATGCGAAGAAGGACTTGGAGACATGGAATGTTTGCCACGGCAACATTGTAACAGTCGCACACAGAATAAAAGGACCAATGTGAAGGGAGTGAATGGGTTGGTAACGCGAAGAAGAGGAATAGTGTATCAATCGGATCAACAAATACTCTTCGAATGTTAAGACTCACTAATAGTCACAGTGAAAATGCATACAGATTTAAATAAATCTGCACATAAATAAATAGGATCATGAAAACAAATGTAGGGCATTAGAGTGCATCCACCGGCAGATCTTCTAACAAATACTGGAGAACCAAAAATTCAATGGATAGAATGGAAGGAGTATTGGGAAACTACATGAAGACAGTGGAACATGAAAGGTTGACTTCAGAAAAGAAGAGGTTGCTACTCCTGCATGCAGCTGGACTAGGAGGACAACGTAAATACAGGAAACTGCCCCCTTTAACTGCAGCTGAACCCACAGCAGGAGACATAGAAAAACGTTGAGACAATTAGACCTGCATTATGCACATAAAATGAATGTGGCTATAAACAGATTCCATTTTTATTCTAGAGTTCAAAGGGTGGATGAATCAACAGAAGAATACGTTTCAGCGCTGAAAACATTAATGCTGTCCTGTAAATTTGGAATGGGAATAACGAAAGAAGAATTGAACAGAGACCCGATAATCATACATGCAGATAAAACACTGATACAGGAAAAGTTGTGGATGTGTGGGGATCCCACTTAAACAGAGACGATTGCAATAGCAAACAAAAATGAGCACACTCAATTGTGCTCAAAGGTGATCAAAGAGAAGAAGAGGCTCTACAAGCGAAGCCTGAGAAAGAAGACTACCTGGCAAATAGCACTCAGGTTAATGCAGTTAGAAAGAGAACACAAGACAATGTGAAGGAAACAGAAAAGGACATGCAGAGGGAAATAATTCATACTTTTGATGGCGTTTTCTGAATGCCAAGTGATTGTCGCTGTTGCGGATGTGAAGGGGCAGAGAGTTCCAGATGATCAGCGCTTGGGCGGAGAAGGAGGACCCTCCCAGTCTGGAGGAGTTGTAATGTGGGACCACTAGGAGAGAAGCCGTGCCAGATCTGAGTGTCCTTGAAGGGTGGGAGTGAGTGACTTTGTCTTGGAGGAATTCTGGGCAGGCACGGCGAGTAATGCACATGGTTGGCACGGCGAGTACTGCGCATGGCTTTAAAGGTAGTGCGTCGACCAATAGGGAGCCAATGGATGACACTTAGTGTAGGGCTGACGTGTTCTCTAGGAGGGAGGCCAACGAGCAGGCGGACCACAGCGTTTTGTATTCTTTGCAGTTTCCTTAGTTGAATTGCTGGTGCACCTAGGTAAAAGCATTTTGCATTGTCTAAGTGGGAGAGGATGATCGGGATGATGGCAGTGAAACGGTGAGGATTGGTGAGGTATGTGAAGATACTCCTGAGGATGCGTAGATGGAAGAAACAGGTTCTGGATACAGTGTTGATGTGTTGGGAGAGGGATCAATCTGTGTCCAGTGTGCATCCAAGGTTTTTCACTGAGGAGGAAGTTGCAGGGGGCTGGGGGCAAGGGAAAGGCAGTTGCATAGTCTAAGTAGGAGAGGGTGATCGAGATGATGGCAGAGAAACGGTGAGGATTGGTGAGGTATGGGAAGATACTCCTGAGGATGCGTAGATGGAAGAAACAGGTTCTGGATACGGTGTTGATGTGTTGGGAGCGGGATCAATCTGTGTCCAGTGTGCATCTAAGTGTTTTCACTGATGAAGCGGTTGCCTGTGGGGGGCTAGGATTGAGGCAAGGGAAGAAGCTGCCGAAGGAGTGCTGTTTTCCGGCATACTAGGATTTCCATTTTCCCAGGATTGAGCATGAGGTGGTTGGTCGTCATGCAGTAGTCAATATCTGAGAGCCAGGATAAGATATCTGGACAGTTGGAGCCTGGCAATTTTGGGATTTTAAGGATGATCTGGGTGTCGTCTGCGTAGTTGCAGCACATGAGATTGTGGGAGCGGAAGAGTGCCGGCAGTGGGTTCAGATAAATGTTGAAGAGGAGGGGAGATAGGGATGCTCTTTGTTGGACCCCTTTAGGTACTTATTGTGAAGTAGAGGTGAAAGGGTGGAGGAGCATGATCTGTGAGCAATTAGAGATGAAGGAGGAGATCCAAGTGAGGGCAGTGTCTTTGATTCCTAAAGAGTGTAGCCTATCTAGGAGAATGGTGTGGTTGATGGTATCGAAGGTGGCAGAGAGGGCAAGGAGAATAAGTACAGTGCAACGTTCAGCGTCTGCTATTCTTTTTAGGTGGTCCCAAACGGGCACTGGGGAGGACTCCGTTCCTCTCAGCAGTCTAAAGCCAGATTGGGCAGGGTCCAGGTGGTTGTTGGCTTCAGTGAAATGGCTGAGCTGCTTGTATGCTATGTGGTCCATGAGTTCGGCCATGAAGCAGGTGTTGGATGTGGGGCAGTAGTTCTGGGGGTGGAGTGGGTCGAGCATAGGTTTTTTGAGGAGGGGTTTGATTTAGGAGGTTTTTAAGGCTTCCAGGAAGGCTCCTGATGTTAGAGAGTGGTGAAGGATTGACTGTGCAATACTGCCTGCCCAGGTTGAGGCTAGGATATTTTTGAGGCGGTGGGCGAGCAGGGGCCCACGGGGTACCTAATCGGCGGCTTTGTGGTAGGAGCAAATGGAATTCCTGGTGTGAGATTGGAGAGAAAGAGGGTAAGGTTTGTATCGGGAGGGGGTTTGGACTGTTAATGGGTGGGGGCATTGTATCTAAATTAGAGAATATGGCGGCATGCCTGTTGATAGCGACGTGGTGGAAGTGTTCTGATAAGACATTGCATAAGGATTGGGAGTTGGGTGGAGGGGGGGTAGAAAAGCCTGGCGAATTGAATTCAGAAATGATTGTATGCAGTTTCTTGCTCGGGTTGCGAGAATCTAGGATTCTGTTCCCATAGAATGCTTTCTTGGTTTTTATGATTTCCAATCTGTATGCCCTTGTAAGTCTTGCTACGGCAGATTTGTTCTGGGTGGTTGGGTTGGTTCTACAGGTCCATTGTAGGCGGTGCTAGAGGGTTTTTAGCGATTTCAGGTTGGTGGCACGGATTAGGATCTGAGTTGGAGTATGGGTGATGCTAAGTGGGGCCTAAGGTGGTCTAAGTGTGGGTCTTTCCTTGACTTTTGGGTGGCCCATGGGGTGTGGGTGAGAGTGGGCGGGTTGTGGAGGTTGGGGTTTTGGCCAGGGCTGCTCTTGTGGTAAGAGAAGGGAAGTGTGATTTGGGGGTTGAGGGGGTTGAGGGTGCTATGTTGTTCAGTAGAGGTGCGAGGAGAGGGCACAGGTGAATACGTAGCAGGTGGGATAGAGAAGGGAGGTTGGCTTACCTTGGTCACTGAGCAGTGTGGCATGCTCAGGGGGTCAATGTTTTCAACTCCCACTCTCCGTTGTGCTGCTCTCGCTTGTGCAGGGCAAGATCTACGTGGCGGATGCAGAGGGGAAAGGAAGGTTTGACCAAGGGTGGAGAAGTGGCATATAGCAGATGAGGTGGAGGGTTGGGAGGTTTGGCTGTGCTTTGGAGAGGGTTGGATTAGGGTGTGGCAGGTCTCGTAAGGCATTCTGGTGCGCCAGTGTGCAGCTCTGATTTGGCCAGAGTGTGGGATGGCATCTATCCTGTGGGTAGGATGCATCCTTGATTGGCAGATCACGCACGTATGAACGGTTCAAATGGGGTCCATGTGGGAGTAAGGGTTGTGGGTCTGGCCAGTAAGTGCAGAAACAGAAACACCTAGATTAGGGACATCTAAATAGGGGAATTGTAGAGACAGGAACACATCGATTTGGGACACCTGAAAAGAGGGAGGCACATCCACCTGGGGTACAACAGTAGCTTTATACTCACCCAGCCCTGGTATACCTGGACAGAGGTAGAAACGCCTAAAGTCGGGGCACAACAGAAAATGCAGTAACGCCTAGATTTGGGACAACTGGTAAGAGATAGAAACACCTAAATGGGGGACAACAGTAAATGCAGTGACACCTATATTTGAGACACATGGGTAGAGAAAGAGAGCGTGTTCAATTGTGGTACAACAGTAAATGCAGTAACACCTAGATTTGGGATACCTGGATAGAGGGAGAAATGCCTACCTGAGGAACAACGGTAAGTGCAATATCAGCTAGATTCGAGAACAGCGCCTAATATGGGGACCCAAGAGTTAACGAAATGGTGCTTAATGGATGGAGTGTAGCAGTGATAGGACATTTACTATCTAGCAAACATTGGTGAGCTAAGATATGAAGCTGAGAGGGGCGGTAGGGCTTTCCAGAATACAGGAATTGCTGTATTCCCCACCCAGACCACTCTTACCCTGTCAGTTGCTGCTGTTTGATGGCGTCAGGCTTCCGAGTGAAACACGGCAAAACACGGTCTGGAGCTGCTTCTTCAGCACCACAGCTGTCAGAGGTATTAGCGGCAATCAGAGCAAATCAGGAAGACATCTATTCCAGGGAATAAAGATGAAGAGTGGTCCTAGGTTTAGTCGAATTGTATAATACATTCATGAGAGATTTTGCGGAATTAACGTAACCTTTGAGAAAATATTGAAGAAAGACAGTAAGTTTGAGTGGGACAAAGTATGTGAGGTTGCAGTGAATGAAATAAAAGAAAGGATTTGCGAAGTCCGAGTTCAAGTTTCTAGATCCATATCTGTGATGGAATCAAGGTGCCCAGCGATAGAACACAAATTATTAGCATGTATTTGGGGAGTACATTACTTTAGAGATTATCTTTGGGGAAGTACATTCACTGTATGCACAGATCACAAACCCCTTGTGGAGGCTAAATGGATTGACTATAGCATCTCCAAAAATTGGAAGATTCAGCTTAAAGCTACAAGAATATAATTTTCAAGTGAAATATTTGCCTGGGGTACAAAATAAGGTTGCAGATTGCCTGTCAAGATTACCGACAGATAGTGCTGAGTTGTGGGAACGAGAAGAAGAGGTAGTGGCATTGTTGAGAGAGGGTGAGTTATGTAAATCCACATCTGTGGATGAATGGATTATGGAAATGAATGAGGATGCAGTTTTGAACAAAGTAATGAGATGGACTTGGGAGGGATGGCCAAATAAAACTGAATTAACAGAGGATTTGGTGCCATGTTGGGTAGTGAAAGACTAGTTACCTGAAGATGGAGGATTTTTGGTCAGAGGACAACAGAGATTCCTACCAGTTCCTTGAGAGATTGCATTATTAGTTTGGGTCACAAAGGGCATCCAGTTATAACTGGCCCCAAAAGAAGGATTGGAGAGAGGTGTTGGTGTCTGGGAATAGATTTGTGTGTGGAAAGGATGATTAGGAAATGTTGGCCGTGTCAAGATTCAGACAAACGCTTACAAATCATGAAACAACCATTGAAACCAGTGGAAGTACCCAATGGGGCGTGGAAAAAGATTGGGATAGATATCTTAGGTCCCTATGAAGTGCTCGGCAGGAAGATTAAGTTAATTATTGTAATGATTGACTATTATTCAAAATGGCCAGAAGTGAAGATTGTAAAGGAGGTTTCTTGTGGTGATGTCATTTAATGTATGGACTTTGTATTCAGATGATAAGGGTATCCTGAGGAAGTGGTGAGTGACAATGCTCTGCAGTTTAGAGGCATAGATGTTCAGGATTTAGCAAGCAGAATGGGCATACGATGGAAACGTGTTTGCAATTACCACCCAGGAGCCAACATGTTAGTAGAAAGGTTCAACAGACTGTTTTCGGAGATTATAGAGTTGGCTAAGAGAAGTAACATGGATGTTGTAGAGGATATTGCAGATAAGGTGAGGATGGTCAGGGCAACCCCAAATGCCATGGCAGGGATTTCCCTTTTTCGATTAATGAAAGGAAGAGACACGAATTCTAAATGAAATCCAGGATGGGTGAATGTGAGATAAAAAAGGATGAAGCAGGAAGAGAGGAGGTGAAAAGGTGGTTCTATGTTCTTTCATCGAGTCATTTTTACAACTGCATTCTTTCTGAGTAAAGAATACGAAAAAGGTCATCAAATTTTTTTGGGGGTGGTTCCCCTTCCCCAACCCCCCCCCACCTATTTTGAACTATTCCCGACCCCCCCTCAACCCCTTATCTGCCCTTTCCCAAACCCCCAACATTTCTATAACCTTTTTTCGTAATTCTTTACTCGTAAAAAAGGCAGTCGTAAAAATGACTGTTGATGAAATGGCGGTATACCGAAAAAGTGTTTTGATGTAGCACAGAGTAAATGAAAAAAGGAATTATGTTGCCAACGTTTAAAAATATACTACAGGTTTTGTGGCAGGTAAGTGGGTAAAAATTACAAAAGGTATGACCACAAGTAAGGGATTGTCTACGTATTCGGATCCCATTCTGGTACGATAAGTGCTGTCTAATGTTGTGAGGGTAGAAGATGGTTCTATCTGGAACTTTCACAGAGTTGCCAAGTGCTCGGGAAAGGGCACAAGGAATGGGAAGGGAGTTCAGTCAAATGAAGGGCGCAGTTGGCTACGGGACCAGGAAGGTCATGGCTGTTTGGCGAAGGAGGCAGTGAGCGAGAAGGGGCAGTAGTGGAACTGCAGGACGCTGTAAGCAAAGGTCAATAGTGAGAAGCAAGGGAGTCAGAAGACCACCTAGGTGGACAAAGGCTTATAACATGTCTCATTAGTGTTATTTAACAAGAACATGGATATCTCATAGGTGTTCTATCGCACTGCCAGAGGGTCTTGCACACAGGACATGTTTTGTTGATTTGTATATATCGATTAATTGTCGCACACAGAGATGTCTTCACCCATGATAAGTTGTTGTATTGCATGTTGTTCCTTATCTGTTATTCAGTGTTTGTCATCATTGTGTGGGTTGGGGATGTGTAGTGGGTTGACATAGAACGTGGGGTTTGGAATGTGGGTAGTAGAATGTGTGGGGGGCAGCTGGAGCGGAGGACAGCTGTGAGGGAGAGATCCGGCTGTAAGAAAAGATACCAATGTAAAGAATGAAAATAAAGACACTCTTACCTTACCCAGTAGTCCCTGGTGTCTCTGGGACCCGGCCACTACATTTTGCCAACAGGGCATGAAGATGCTTTACAATGGTGTGTGAAACGTGACTATAATGAAAGCTGGCAAAGATGTTGTGGCTGGGCATACTATAGTTAGAAATAATCTTCTATGCGAGTATAATGCAATTTGCTAACTGGACATAAAGTAAAGTGGCAATTGTGCCAATTAAGTGCACTGTAAACTGGCAACGATATGCTCAGTAGACATAATGTAAACTGGCAATGGCATGCTACTTGAATTCAAGCGTACCTCCACGTATGAGAAAGAACATCCAAACATATTGTGACTCTTGGTGGCGGTGCCTTTTCAGTGAATTCGGTTACCTCCTTTTGACCCACCACTCTCTCGGAAGGCAGTTCAATTCAGGCATCACACTTTCAGTTTCAAACGTTTTAGAACACAATTTCCACTTATTTAGTGTAAATTGTACATTGCTATCTGAAAAATGTGAGACTGTCATTAAAATGTGCAGAGCAATGTTCTACGAGAGTGACTTGAGTGTCCTGCTGCCACGATGAATGTGTGTCCTGAGGGGCATGGTTTGAATATTAATACTGTCTGCTTGGATTGTATTCCTTCCAAAATAGATTGTTTTTAGGTTTAACTATATATAGAATCCAAGGATACATAATTATGACGTCTTCATGCTGCGCGAAACACTCAACACAATGTTCTGATTTGCCTTTCTCTGCCATCAATTTCTCTGCAATGCAACTATCCGTCGATGTAGAGTTATTTTAGTACGTTTTAAATAAGGTTCAAATAAAATGGTCGGTTGCTGTCTTATCACCACCCTGCTTCCCTTTAGTTGCTCAGCCATTTCTATTATGCATGGCGACGTCGTTGGATGTTCCCTAACGCGCCCACGGCGGTTGAATAATAAAACGTCTTGAAGAGTAGCGCGTGCGCACCACAGGCGGCGGCGTCAGCGCGCGAAGGCGCATGGTTTTGACGGCCGGAGCGCGGGCCTGACCGGAAGCGCCCGAAGTCCTACGGTTCAGAGTAGCCCGCGGGTCTGGCGATCATGGACAGGCCTAGGTGCTTCCTCCGTTTGAAATGCTTGCATGGGAGCTGCTGCCATGGCAACAGTCGGCGGTGGTCCAGAGCTCTGCATAGCGATGGGGAGAGATGGAAGGGGGATGGGAAGTGAGCCTATAGCCTACCAGAAGGCTAGACGCGGGAAATTAGGTCACTGCTTCTCTGTCTAAGCTTTGCACGCATTGGCGAAGCTAATGAGGGCTGGCATCGACCCCCCAGGATGGACTGGATTTGATGCATTGCCGCCAGAGCATGAGACTTGAAAGTAAATGAGGAGGGGCGGTGCATGCGAGCCTTCACTTCTGGTGGGCTGAGCCCAGAAAAGACAAGGCTCATTACGAGTTTGCCAGCATTTTGGTGGTAAATCTGCCAGAATACCGGAAAATGGAATTACCGATACCCCCATTTGGTCAGGGGGGTATTACCACTGGAGGTATTACTTCTGGCAGTAATACCACCTGATTACAACTGGCAGTTTTCCGGTGTTAATCCCCATTTAATGGAGTCCATAGGACTTAATTGGGGATTTTTTGCCGATATGTCCGCCGGTATTACCTAATGATAATACCGGAGATGTTTGGAGGTAAAGTAGAGGAGTTAGGTATTTGTCATCTGGTAATACCGTCAGCAGTAATACCGGCAAACTTGTAGTTTTGGTGTGTCGGAAAAATGGAGGTAAACAGTATTACCTCCACTTTTATCCTGCACCGCCAAACTCGTAATGAGCCCCAAAATGGCGTTTTACCAACTCTTTGCATATTTTTGCAGGCGATGTTCACAGGCCCATGGGAGCGGAGTGACAAAAACAGCTTGGTGAGAAGCCAGTCCCCATGTTCTCACCTACATACAATGCCCGTCCGCTCACAGTTGAATGGGTTGCAATCTCGAGCCAACCAGGCTGGCCCTTGTGCAGTGATCACTGGCAGTGTTTTTGTCCATGCCCATCATTGAAATAAAGGTGCTTTGTTATTCCCAAAGGGGGAGTGGACAATAGCAACCTTCATCTAATCATGTACGCTATGTTAGAGACCCTTTACATTTGTAAAGGGTGCTGCCAAAAACTAAGAAGCATATAATCGCAGACCTCAGAATTTTTCATCACCTCTGAAGCGCCCGAGTGCCATAGCAATTACTGGGGGCTCTGAACAATTTCAAGGGGTCCAGCACCAAGGCCCGGGGCCACAGAAACTTTGCACGTGATCTACATACAACCGTTCTGGGAGCTGATCTTTGGGACTGGCTTGAGTGAGCAACACAAGAAAACCGCTTAGCTGCAAAATATTTGGTAGATTTAATGTAGGTCTGTATACGGACAGGGCTCACGTAAACTGTATTAATACCTGACACGGTCCACTTAAAAGCGAAACAAAAGATGGGATGGCGTGAAGGTTGAGAATTAACCTTAACCCCTGGCATTGCTCTGGGCAACTCCTCAGACCACTGTTACAAAAGGAGAAAGACCATATGCAAAGCAGGCTTTTTCCCACCCAAGGAGGGGTGGTCCAGACCGAACCGTTTGGTCACATCCCTAATCTGCACAAGACCACATGCATCCGTCACTGGGCCTCATCAGTGAGGAATGAGTTTGTAGGCCCAGCAGGCACGGGGCCCACGTCTGGACAATGAGGCCTAAACATGTCTGCAGATGCTAGTGGTATCATGAAAACTAGCAGTTTGAGCTGGACTGCCCCTTTTGCGGTGGTCCATGACGTGCTCCTTCACTGCCTTTGTCGTTAGCCATCGGCACGGTGGTCCATGAGGTGTTGCTTGACTGGCTTTGTCGTTGGACATCGGCACAGTGATCCATGAGGTGCTGCCTTTGTCGTTGGCCATCGGCACGGTGGTCCATGAGGTGCTAATTGACTGTCTTTGTCATTGGCCATCGGCATGGTGGTCCATGAGGTGCTACTTGACTGTCTTTGTCATTGGCCATCGGCACTGTGGTCCATGAGGTGCTGCTTGACTGTCTTTGTCGTTGGCCATCAGCACGGTGGGCCGCGAGGTGCTGCTTCATTGTCATGGCTCAGTAGCTCATATAGCCTATTAGATGATCAGATGGTTCAGATCCTTCATGACAGGAAGAACTCAATAAACTCACTGGAGACCTCATCATGCCCACCTTCACCCTAGCCAATGGTGTTACCTGGGTTCTTCTGTATCCGCCCAGCTCTTCAATCTGTATCTTCAGCCCTTATTCTCTCTCCAGCTCCTGCCAGGATTCTTATGCCGGTGATGGGCAGCCCTGCATCCTCACTTCCCTTTGCATGCGGCCACACTTGGAGTCTGCACTGGATGTCACAGAACCGTCTTCTAATCAATCAAGCCAAGACGGAACTCATGTCCTTTGCCTCCACTGAACTCTTCCTTTGCTTCCCCTCCTTCCAACCCTTGCCCTCGTTCCAAAATGTCCTTACTCCCTGCGAAAGGCCCATCAGAAATCTACTGGTATGCCCTGCATGAGCGCAGCGCTTTCAGCACCGGACGTTCTAGCACAGCGCCTTGGGCGCAGGGTGCCTTTTAGGCGAGCCCTGTTGGCCACGGCCAGCAGCGTGGAGGGGCCTACGCGCCGAGATGTTGCTGTTTGCTTAAATATATTGTCAGCCAAAGCACCGAAAAATAGTGCTTTGGTTGAAAGGACATTTACGCAAATACCAGCTGCTCCGCGAGTCCCGGTCCTGTCTCCGGTATTAAACTTGTTAAAACAGATTAATCAAGAGGCGGCTTGCCTCAGTGGGCTATATACATCCTCGCTCCTTCATAAAACCAGCTGCAGATTCGGGACCACCAGTGATAGCCGGACCTTCATTCTTGTAGATAAGGACATTTATTCAGCAGGTCAGTAACAAAATCAGTTAGATTTCGGATTTTGTTTGGAATGTGACGCTACAGGAATTGGTCTGGATATCCGTGGCTCTACAATACGGCAAAGCAAACATGTTTTTATTGGCTGTCAGATCCAGGGAAAGCAAAGTCCAGTGCCTGCGCCACCATGCAGCACTGCACCTGCCGTCATCAGAAGCTCTCATCAGGAGCACTCAAAGACTAACTTCCGAGCTCAGACGAGCTTTGCATTTAAACACATTTAAGTGAAATTATCGTTAGATCGCTGCAGGAACAGAAGCGAGTGGGTAATGGGGAATGTGATTGTCTGTGGCATGTCCTGTGAGAGGTATGAAAGATGCCTGATTAGAAATGAGAGGGGTGCATACAACTGCATGCTGCATGAAACAATGACAAAAAGCAGATCATTGTATCATGCACTTTATTTCATTCAGCATCTTTGAGTCTTGAAAGTGCAGTTGTAAAACTCAAGACCTACTTTAGACTCATGTTACATTCATGGTGATAATTGTATGCCTGCATTCAGAAGGGGTAAAATGAAATTAAAATCATATTCTTTTTCCTGATCACGTTTCTAGAAAGGTTTGTATATTGTCAGGTTGGTTTATTATGGGATCTGTGCAAGTAACACGCCTGTGTGCATGCGTGGATTGTATTTATAAAGTGCAAACCTAGCTCAGAAGCAGGGGACATATCCAGGGGGCTACACGTGAAGGGGTAGTCTTTGCCATAAAATTGTGAGTCATTTTAGCCCTCTGCTTTTACACTTTGTTTAGGCCTGCCACGCGCCTTCCATTTCTCCACCCCTAACGCCGGCCCATTTCTCCAGGCACCCCTCTCACATCTTCACACCACACCCACAGGTGGGGTGTTCCCAGAGTATTTCTTTCATTTTCTTGCACTGAATGTGATTGGCCCTGTTACTGCACCACAGCCATTTCATGGGCATCATTTGTTGGTATGGGGCTGAGATTGCTGGACAGATTTCATAAGCAAATTGTCCAAAACATCAATAAGAACATCGATGTTGGGCATGTCTTTGAGTCATACAAGGTCCTTTGCAATTTATCTTCATTAATGACCAAATTGAGCTTATGCTGGAGGCTTTAATCCCCACAACCTGAGTTGTCTGTTACTGCTTAAAGACACAGCGCTTTTGTTTCTTACATTCATAGTCGCCATTTTATCAACCTCAAAAGGATGAAAGGTTGAATTGACCCAGCTAGGAGTCAAACCTCTAACACGTAAATCTGTTTGAGGGCAGAACTCATGTTTTCGAATTATTTTGACCAACTTCTACTGGAGCTCCCCTGGCACTGCAACCCTTTTCCTGGTGGACTGCCCTTTGTAGCACATAAGGCCATCGGGGCACCTTTGTTTTTTAAACACCGCACGTTTTATACCAGGGTGATTCTATCACCCTGAAAATATGCTGTGGAGTACTCTGATGGCACTTGTGATAATGTGTTGGCAACGCCAGGGTCGTTCCCACTTTTACCGCATTAGTAGCCCAATTCACCTATGTGGTAGCCATTAGAGTACTAATGTATTTTACGTGCCCAACTCCCAGCCATTTTGTTTCTTGGCCTTCTTTTTCTGTGTGCCCTATGAAGCATGGCCACAGCGGCCCCTTTGCTTACGTAGGTTCATCCTGAGTGCAAAAAGTCACCCTGGGTTGCTCTTTAAAGTGCTCTAGACTGGTGTATCTTACACTGGCAAATCTATAATCAATGAGGTGTGGGAATCCAATGTGGGAATGCCTGTTGAATTGTTCGTTTTTAGGGCCAGTCTAATTGGCTTTGAGTCAAGACCGTTGTGTGCTCTCTGGAGTGTGATTTGTGGGCTGATTTAGGACAGCCAATGAATTAATTTGTTATTAGTGAGAGAGCCTGTGCGTTCCTCAGATCCCTTCCTGAGCATTACCTGAAGACTAATGGAAGATGGGCTGCTGCTTAAGATCCTGGTTTGGCCATACTGGCTTGACCATAGGCTCTGTTGAGCTTTGCATTCCGCTGTGAAATCCCATCCACGGCTCTTCTTTGCTTCTTGTCATCCTCTTCGCTGGCTTTTATGGCTGTCCTTGCTGGACTCTTCCTCACCTGCAGGTGCTGAGCCCCCGGTAACATTCTTCTGGCACAAGTACCTAAGGTACAGGGGTGCTCCTGGCCCTAGTTCTCCTGCCAGGGAAATCTAAGGGGCTTGATGCTGCTCTGCCTCAGCTCCACCTCGGGAGGATAGGTCAGCTGCAACGTGCTCGCTTTGGAAGCAAGATGACACAGAGCAACACAGGTTTGATCCCCGGGTCCGCGCTTGGAAACCTCTGGGTATTAAGCGCATTATAAATAACCTATCATATCGTATCACCGCAGGACAACTTGGGTCACCTCCAGCTTTTGCTTCGCTCGTGGCACTGTTCCCTTCCTGACTGAACCCTCTCTTCCACTGGGCTTCCCCATGACCCTTGCTGTTTTCCTCGGTTCTCCTGTTGCTGTTGCTTCAGAGTAGCCTGTATCGTGGGGCATTTCTCCAGGTGTCTTTTTTGTAGTCATGTATCTCATCTGGAGGGTCATGGGTTCACGTAACTGCACTCAGAGTCCCCAACCTCTGCTAGCCTGACCTACATGTGACACCCAAAAATCGTCTGTGCACCCACTGTTCCTGGCCAAATTTAGAGCAACCAGTGTCGTGAATGCCTGCCCCCACATCGTGAGGCTGTGATGCCATAGTTTGGTTCAGTTCTCAGTGGACCCTGGGTTTGGCCGTAATGGAGTCTTGAAGTCCCCCTTCTGCCACGTATCTCCATGGTCTGGTTTGGGCCTTGTTCTCCCTCATTCTTCCTTGCCGGATGGTTCTAGAACCATGGACTGGAACTTTTCTTTCAGTGCCCCTTGGGCTATCTTCCAGGCGGGTTGCCACTCCTGCTGCAGTTGTGAGGTAAAATCAGAACTTTTCCAAATAACCTCAGCAGTCCTGTGACATTTGTCCCATGTATTTCTATGGGAGATATTTTGGAAAATGTTGAAACTCTTGATAAATGATGTTCACAGGGTGACTTGAGGTGTGTCTCTTTTCCAGGGGCTCCTTTGATTTCCTGCACAGAAACTGTGATTTCAGGTTGTAGCTGTGAGTTATTATGGATCTTAGAATATGCAAATCACTCTTTTTCATAGGAAGTAACATGTTATAGTAAACAGTTTAGGTTACAGTGTTTCAAACCGCTCTTGTTGCGTGAACTGGGAATTTTTCAAGCCCAGCACTGTATTTCTAATCTTACTTGCCGCCTGTTAGCTTTCAGGGCCTTTTTCCCATAGTGACTTTCATCCCTTCTTTCTTGGAACCACCAGTGCTTAGCTGTTAGGTTACTTTCCTGTCTCATGGAATACTGTGATTTCCTATAGACTTACTTTGTTGGTATATGTTTGCTTGTACTTAATTGGCTGTGTCATTTATCCTAATGAAATACTTAATACAGCATATATATTTTATAGCATATTGTGTGTGGTGTATTTTGTTGCGTATGTGTATGAGACTAGTTGTACTTTAGCAGCAAACCATCCCCTACTAGGCGTGAAGCCTGACTGCAATGCTAAGTTACCAGCATGTTCATCTAAATTGGTGGGCACCCTATTCTACCATAAGGATAGGTCTCTTCACACCCCTCACCAGAGGCTGTGGAAAATCCTCCCTACAAAGGTGTCTGCAGCAGGGGCTCAACTTACCGAGTTTTCTTACCAGCGACGGTCAACCACTCAAGACTATTGGGCTGGACTGTTTACATCAAATGGAAGAACCCATTCTAACTCGCCCTCCAGTGTATTATATAGAACAGAAGGCCCAGATAGCAGACACAAATCATTTTGGGTGTGTGTGTGGGGGGGGGGGAGTGGGAGTGTATATGAGAGGCAGTCTTTCCAAAGGGGGGCAGGTTGTTCCTCTAGCCCATTGATACCCCTGGCAATGGAGAACAGCGTGAGGGAATCCATGAAACTCAGCGATGCAGTGAAGCAGGCGATGATGCTCTGGGGAAAAGATGATGCTATGCACTAATAACTTTGTGAACATGTCTTTTTTCAAGCATCCTTTAAAAGAACTTTGTAAAGAACTTTGTAAAGAATATATGCCCCCTATGTTATAACCAAGGCTCCCGGTGTTATGGTATTTATTTTTCTGCCATTTCCGTCTGTATGTATCCATATTTTTTTTGGCCTTTTTTTCTGTATTTATCCACACTTATTTGTTGTTGTATAAAAAGATAATTAACCAATATTTTTCTGCACATATTCTAATAGAAAAAGGCATTTATGAACGCACACATGCGGTCCTATAGGAAACAAATATTATCTCCATTGTTTCCATAACAACAAACGGTTGCTCCCGTGACTGCTGCTGCCTTAAGGTATATGCTGTCAGCAATTTAAAGAACTGTAATGCACAGGAAAAAGCAGCAGAGCGCTCCAGCCGCAGCAGCAGCCCTCCCAAACGCACACATCCAACATGAATCCAAGATGGCAGCCGGCTTTCTTTAAAGGCTTGGGCTGTGGATACTGGACCAGCGGAGGCTTGCCCATTGAGGTGCTACAGAGGCCAAACACAGAATAATGCACACAATTGCATTCACCTAGGAAAAGGGAATGGGGTGCATGCCCTGGGGGTGGGGCAAGTGCCGCATGCAGACAGAGAGGCGGGGCAGAATGGTGTGGAAGATTGGAGAGCTCAGAAGTTCGGAGCTTCCGGTTTGGCAGAGGTCAGAGAGGCGACTAGGAGGAGGATTGAAGGAAGGAAGAGGAGGCAGTTTGAAGCCGTGGAGAGGGGCCAATGTGGAGGAGGTTGGGAAACAGCGGGGGAATCTGGAGGCATAGCTGAAGGACGAAAGAGGAGCTGTTGAGAGAACAACAAGAGAAGGTGGTGAGAAATCATGAGTTGGTAGAAAGAGGCAAGGAGGAGGTGAGGGAGAACATTCAGAGGAGGTGGCGAGAGACCGGGCAGGGGTGAAGGAAGAACAAGAAGAAGCGATGAGAGAAAAGCAGGAGGAGTTGGAGAGAAAATAGGCTGAAGTGGTGCAACCTCAAAAAGAGGTGGTGATGGAGCGGGACTTCTGCTGAAGGTGGAAGAGACAGACCAGAGGGAGGGCGACCCAGGGAAATCGCCGGCAGAGACAGTAATTGCAATTGGTTATTTATAATGGCTTAGTACCCAGAGGTTTCTAAGCGCTGACCTGGCGATCGATCCTGTGTTGCTCTGCGTCGTCTTGCTTCCAAGGCGAGCGCGTTGCCCCTGAGCTATCCTCTTCGCCCTAGTAAGTGGAATGGGAAGGCCATGACTTATTGGGAATGTACTACGGTCACATCCTACATCCGGTGGACTAGTGTGGGAGTCAAAATGAGGTACAAGCACATGATGAAGCGACGAGGAGGTGATAGGAGCTCAAAGTCTGGAAAAGTAGAGTGTTGGAGTACGCCAGGGAACAGACAAGGGTTTCCAGTGAGCACGATTGTTGTAAAGGCACACAAAGAATAGGCAGATGGGGGACTTGGGTGTCAGTAAGCCGCTCCCAGATCGGGGCTAAGAGAGTGCTTCGCCAACCTAGCCAACCTGCCACCAACCAGCAGGAGACTTTGTGGCTTAAGCCTGGGGACCTCTAGCCTCATTCCCATTGGTGTCCAGTTCTTGACATTGGCAGAGGAGGAGCCCTGGGACCAGACATTACCATGAAGGTAAAGGAGGACAATACACCCATGATCAGACATTCGGAAAAGAAATGGCAGGCACCCTTAAACACCACATACTGCAAGTGACTAAAACTCAATAAGGATTTCCAGGAGGGGCCCCGATGTTCATACTGTTGAACCCATGCACTTTCTTCGATTCATTTATTTGGAGACTTAGAAACCATCTTACTATTGTGTTCAATGTTGTTGCCCCTTTTGTTGGTTATCAATGAACCCTTGTTGAAATATTGCAATTAGCTCCATGTGTTTCACTGATCTCAACCTGTGTGTCTAACTGCACGAGCACCTGCGCTTTTATTCAAAAGCAAGAGCACCGCCATCTCTCAATAGAAAATGCGCTATCATCGGTCGGGAGCCCTGAATACAACTGCCCCGGTAAATTCACATTCATTTCCGGTGCCTCGAGTCTAACACTATGAGCATCCAGGA
This sequence comes from Ambystoma mexicanum, assembly GCF_040938575.1. Taxonomy (NCBI): domain Eukaryota; kingdom Metazoa; phylum Chordata; class Amphibia; order Caudata; family Ambystomatidae; genus Ambystoma; species Ambystoma mexicanum. Next base: position 1,396,841,712 of record NC_090923.1, on the reverse strand, counting down.
GCATGCTACACACCAGCATTACAAATTATGTGGAGATGAAAGGCTGGTTACTAGAACAAACAGTAATGCCTTCAAAAGATAGGGCATGGGATCTTTATCTGCCATCAGTTTCTACCGGAGCCATGTATGAACAACCTAAGTCACACTCCTTGCACAAGCTGGGACATTTTGGGGGGAGCAAACTATACAGAACAGTGGAGCAGTGGCACTGCTTCTGGATGACAGGCCTAAGTGTGAGAGGCAATGAGAAAGCAGCTGCCCGTCACGCATGCATTGCCCTGCTGGTAGCATGAAGAGACACCACATGGACCACTTCATTCAAACTCTTGTCTTCGCACAAGCGCAGAGACTGGCTTAACTTTTATTGAAACAGAGATTGGAACCCACATCAGCCCCGTTTGCACCTGATTCTTGGCGGTAAACAACGCCATCATATTATCATATGGCGCTGCTTGGACACTACATCCCTCCCCAGATAAAATGAACTGTTCAAACTGTAATGCTTCTTGACTATCCAACTCAGTGCCTAACACTGTTTTGGTCAATACAAACAAAAGGGCCTCATTGTGAATTGGGCAGTAATTCCAGTGGTAAATCCGCCTGAATACTGCCTAGCGGAATTACTGTCCCTTGGTCCATCGGAATTACCGCTGGATTATAAATGGCGGTGGCAGAGTTAATCTCCATTTTTATAGAGTACATTGGACTCAATGTGGCATTTCAAGCGGAATTACTGCCGAAAGTGAGGTCCGGGGGTCCCGCAAGTCATATTTTGTGGCAAAAAAACAGTAAAATATCAGCAGTAAAAAAATATGCTGTGAAAAAATGGGTGGCAAAGCCACATACGTGTATACATGTCAGCAACCCCATAACATTGCTTTTTAAAATTTGTTTGTGGGGCTCCTCAGTCAGAGTCAATGCTCTGTTCACATATGCGACCGGGGACCGAAAGCCTCTGTCTTCTGTCCCCAGCACTGCTTCTGGGTTGTATCAGCTGCCATCTATGAGTAACTCTGACCATCACACTTGGTTAATGTATGCAATTGAGGTTTGCGAAATCAGGGAAACTTTGGTCGGCTGAAAGGTTTAGTGGTGGCTATCCAACCTGGATCACAGTGTGCCTGCTTTGGTCAAATATTTCAGTGGCTTAATCCGACTGGCCAGGTTGGGAAATAACCAGCAGCAGTAGTTTACCATGGCCAACAAACTACATGCCTTACTGGTTATGGTACGGCTGTGCAGACCACGCATGAGTCGCCTTTCTGGGATCCACTGAGGAATCTTATTCACCAAAGATATATATGAAGAATTTGAGGCGATCATTTCCTCTCATCCCCCATCGGACCATTGCCATTGTGGTACTATGCCACTTGCCAGAGATGATGATAATAATAATAATCCTTTGTTCTATTATATAGTGTCTCATGCCAGACTCCTGATGCATTTAAGTGCTGTAATAACAGGTGTTATTATTACCACTTTGCATAATACTCAAATGATTGACATCAGAAGCATGAAAGGCTAAGTATGCTCTGTTGTATTGTCGAAACTGCGAAGTACAGGCTTGCCCATGAGGTCATTGTTTTCCCCATGAGCTATCCACCTGAACATGGATGTGCTCAAGCCCTGGCTGCGTGCCGAATAGGATGTCATCACTGACATATGTCACGACAAGAATGTCAGCTGTTACTCCACTAATAGTGTTGAATAGCCTCATGGAACACCTCGGCGCCAAGGACGTGTTCAAGCTAAGCCGTTTGGGGCAGTGCAGACTGATGTGTACCAAGAAGGGCATGATATACCACAATTCAGGGGGCAGAGGAAGCTGATGTTAAGTCACATAAACGGCAACGTTTTGTGAAAGCATTTGATCCCTGAAGCACAGCCATGATGTCGCCAAAAGTGGCGCTTTCGCTCTACAGTTTAGATAGGTATCCGTATGTCCACACACATGCAGGCTTCATTGGGATGCTTTGGCTTGCATGCCACAACAATGGGCGATAACCAGGGTGAGGGTCTGTGTAACGCCTCGAAGATGTCTTCCACTTCAAGCAATTGCAGCTTTTTTCCCCAGTTATTCCCAGTTTTTCCCAGATGTGGAACGGGATGCACATGGCTTTGAGGACAACTCGTTGCATAATGTCATCAATATGAAGGCACATCATGTTCTACCCTTGGCTAAGAGTCATGGAGTTCAGCCTAATATATACCATACACAAAATGTACTGCCACTAACGCCCTGCTGAATGTGTCAATGTCGGGTGCGTTTGGAGTTATCAGGATTGTGCCTGGTGCATTGCATTTACACATGCCCTGATGTTAATTAATGTGTGTGTTTCGCCTAACATATTTTCTCCTCATTTCGGGTTGGTGACATGCACAACTCTTCAAGATCAGGAAATGGTTTTGAATATCCTAATTCCTTTAAGGCCACCTTTCGGCTACAAATGCGTGGTCACCTCAGGTGCGAATGAAGGCCCGCTGCAAAAATCACCTCTCGGGACGGGGTACACCGACTTAGGCCCTGCAGCATTTTTACAAAGTGATTTGGTTGGCCTCCGTTCAAACAGTCCGGACGTTTCGCAGAGCACTGTCCTCTGTGCGGAGTGAGGCCTCCACAGTAGCCACACTGTTTGGTCTGGCCACTCGCTGACCCCAGTATCTTGGAATTATTCCAGACCATTGTGCCCTGAAATGGCAGTCTCGCTTCGAATTGAGTTAACATAACAAAAGCTTATTTGACCCATGGCACTATCCGTAGGGCCCGTTTTCGAATCTGCCATCTCATACACTCACCAAGGTCGACAATGCACAGGCTGTTCGCTCAGGGGGGAGACACCCATACCTCATCGGTTTAATCAGTCAGCGCTGACTCAATTCATTGAGAATTGAATTTACAGCAGTACGGATTTCCTTGCTTTAGTATAGCGCTGGGCACGCGGCTGCCTGATGGCGTACAAGGGCAAGAAGGGGAAACGCTGGCTATCGGCCTTGCATTATTAGGCAGGTAAAGGGAATATAGATACCACACAGATCAACCGATTCCACCTCTGGTCTCCCACAGGTGAAGAAGCCTGCTCAACACCCTGAATCTAAACTGCTGAAATTGTCTTTGAAGTCCAGTGTTATGTCTCAATGTATATTATTACAATTAGACTTCAGCATCCAAGGATGACACCCACCTCTTATTCTTCAGCCTCTTCTTATCCCGTAGATTGTGAGGTTTTACCTAGAAACCCCTCCACGGCCTGGCTCTAATACCACCTGGACGTAGTGGGGCCTCCAGGGAAAACCCCTGAAGGGGAAAAACCCTGTGGAGTGCTGCTAGAGTGCGTGGGCTCTGGATTGCAGCAGTGATGTGTTCATGGAGGTGACGGGTCTACATGTGGCAGAATATCTCTTGAGAATGTCTGAATCCAGAGATAAAAACAGGAGTGTGAAAAGAGAGTTATAGGGAAGAGGAACTTGACTAGTATCAATTAAACCGTTGGTTTACCCCAGTATCAGGAAGAGATCTGCCTGAACTCCTGATATCAAAGGTACAGAACCGGAAGGGAGAATAGGGAGAAGCAAGTCTAAGGAAAATGAAATAAGTCTTCACTAACACAGGCTTAATGGGTGGAATGGGGAAGCTTGTATGTGTTAGGTTGAATGTACTCTTACCTCCGGTCACGTGAGACCGGGAGGACAGAATGAGCTTTTTCCATAGCCTACAGGTGTCCGCTGCCTTCGTGATGTCTGGGGTTGGTCTGTGGACTAGCCTGGAAAGGATAGATAGTCATCACTAGAATAAAAATAGAAAGGGCGAAAGTGCGGGAAGACGGTGTGAGACCACTCGATCTCTACGTACCGTGCTGCCCAGGCAGGACCGCTCTGAGAAAGAGTGTGTTCACTAGAATGCAGTGGAAGACACGATGGAAGACACAGTCCGAATAGCTGCATAAACAACCCACAGAATGTTTGCTAAATAAAGTGCATGAAAGCGTTAAGGTAGAGGTAGAGAAAGTAGATTCAAGGTTGTGGTAGCAATTAAGAAAGAAACATACTGACGGAGCGCGGCAGTACGAGAGAGAGAGTAGCAACGCAGGGAGCTTCTGTTTCCGGATATGCGGCTGGGACGCACGGGGCATGGCTACCAGCCCGTTTCCAGGCCTGAGGAACACTAAACTGCTGCTGATCATTCCTCGTACCTCCATCACAGGGGGAGTCTGAGTGAGCCAAACTCTGTGTGGAGGCAGCGCCGGAGGGAGAGTTGTCACATCCAGTTAAGTTAGAAGGCCATAAACATCCGAAATACTACGGCCATTGAGTGGTGGGGTGACTGTGTGGGAGTGGGAAGGGGAGAGAGAGGCAGAGAAAAGGAAGGAAGGAAGGAAGGAAGGAAGGAAGGAAGGAAGGAAGGAACTGGCTTGTCCATGTTATTTTCAGTAGCCTACTTGCCATAAAGTACATTTCCGAGACGTCCACACCCTCTTCTCCACCCCCCCCCCGTTGTTTCAGGCACAGCTGTATGTGTAGGTAATGGGTGGGCAGGCGGGTGGTTTTAGTCTTTGGTCTGTCTCTTAAGAGCTGTGATGGTGGGTGATTAGAAAAGAGATGGTGTGTTGAGCTGTAATGCCTCAGGTGGTCCTTTTAAGAGGTGTGTTTCTTTCAGTCTTTACAGAACTGATCAGGGGTGCCCCTAGGCTAAAATGTCAAGGCAGGGGGGCTAACCCTTCAAATGTTGGGAGAGGCACTAACTTTAGAGACATCTTGGTGAGGGGTAAATGTACTTGTGTGGGGGCATCTAACTTCTTTACACATTCAAATGAGACTGTTCTAGTGCAGCTCCAATGTCACAAGCAGTTAACCCCTTCACGCCTGAAACCACACACTTAAGAACTGCTGTGACCATGTGGGGCCCCCTACCCTTCCAATCACTCCAGTGACATGCAAGCACTAACACCCCATCACAATTTCTATTGCCTAATAACGCAGGCACACGAATGCAGGTGATAACAATGAACGGTTTTACATTAGTAATTGCCGGGCCTTTGTTAAATGTGCAACCGCAGGCCCCCTTTATTTTATGTGTCCTTCCACGGCTCTGTGTCAGCCAAGTCAAGTCAACTTAACCCAGAATTGCGCAGGGGATAAAGCCCCATCTGTGCCGTGGTCGTTGTACCACTGTGGTGGGGGTGGGGGCAGCACGGTGCCCGTGGAGGGGAGGGGGGGACAGGGGGGGCTAGGGGGGCTGGGGGCGGGCGCAGGGGACATAGTTCCACTACTTTTGTGTACGCTTCGACCCCGCCTGCTCGCACTTCCGTGCACAGAAGAAACAACATTGACAAACAATGCATCTAATAGCGCAGACCTTGAGACTGTTGCACTTTTGGGAAAAAGGCCGCGCGGAGGACGGAAGGAGCCATGTGGCTACAGTCGGTGACACGTTGCTTCTGTTCCCAGTTCAGGGCCGTTGACAGTCGATATGTGGAAGTGCGACGCCTAAACTGAGTAAGAATGACACTCACTGTCACCTTTTTCTGGACAGCTATTTTTTTTTAGACCTGCCTGTAGAAACAGCAGACAGCGTGTGTGTAATTTGCAGTGAGCTGAGCCTACCTACTTACATATTTTAGCCTAGAGTGGGTTGGGCCTGAATTGCGGTTAATAAAAAAAAAAAGACAACGCCTGGGGCAAATTCCCTTACTCTTATGTTTCCTTTTTTGCTACAGAAAACTGTATCACGCATAGCTGGCTGCCGGCCGAGGGTGACCAGATTTTCAAGACGAAAAACCGTGACGACCAAAAACATAAAAGAAGGACTACCCTCGAACAGCCCATACCCCAACCCTGCATCCCCCCCTCAAGGCGCCTCTCCTCCATCCCACAGTATTTCCAGCACTGCTCCTGCTCCTGTAAATTGCTCGCTTTTGACTGTGGATATAAGCTTATTAAGAGATTTTTTAAATATATGTTACAAGCCGTGATGACCATTCCATGACTGACTGGTCTCTATGGCACCATCGGTTAACGCTTGTGCCTGGTTCCAATAAGGTTGGGGGTTCAAGCCCAGCCTCCTGTGGCAACATTCTGTGTGTATTTTAATGTAGACTTACATTATAATTGCTGCTGACCACAAACACTGGGACTGGCACCCAGCACCCTTTCCCCAAAACCGGGACAGCGTTTTAAATATAGAAAACTGTCGGGACAGAAGGCTCAATTCGGGGACTGTCACAACAAAATCGGGACGTCTGGACACCTTATTCATACCTTTCTCAAAGTTGGGCTGACTTTATCATACGTCTATAACCCAGATGAGAGATTATATGCATCCCAGGTCGTTAGGTGTGGGAGTCCTTGTCAATACAGGCTATTGGGCTTCCATCATCTTGCCTCCGGGCTCCCCAGCACTTAAGGGTTTGTATCTGCAACCCCACAGTCCCTTCTCTCTGCACTTGTGAGCCACCCGCTGGCTGCACTTGTGAGTTAACTGCACTTCCCCTCGCCCTTGGCACTTCTCCCCTCTCTCTTCCCCGCACTTGCACGACCTGAATGGCACAAGGCCTAGTAAGATTGTTGTTTAGTCCTCCCTTTGTTTCTCCTCCTTGGCTTGTCGCGCCTAGAAACACTTCTGCCACATCATATCAGATCATTTGTTTGCTGGCTAGAAAGGCATGAAGGTGGGGTACATGCCATAACCCCCTTCACCTACTGCATCCTGACCTGTTTGTGGCAGGTGATCCCTTTCCCATGGTTCTCCGCTCCCCCTTCATCCTCTTCCTACTACCCAGGGACTAAGGTCTGGAGATACCCGGCCACCTCTCGGACAAGGCGAGGCGCAGTAAGGCCACTACCGTGGTGATGGGCGTAGTATAAATATCAGATGACATAACATAGCATGATGTCATGTCCTAGGTTGTGGTAGGTTGTGGTTGAGGACATGCTCTTCAACGCCTCTCCCTGTCAGGGAATCCCAAATTTGGCACCCATGCATGGAGTACTAGTTTAGCCGTTGAAAGATAACTGTACAAAAAAGAATAGACTATTGTACAACGAAACAGAAAGATGTTTAGGGCCTAATTCACGCAAACGTTTTATAATGACAAAACCCCATTGGAAAACTCTCTGTGAATTGGGCCCTTAGAGCGACGCCTAGACAATGCCTCATATCCTGCCTCCTGATTTCCATCATATCTCGACCCATCTTACTGATTCCCCGACTCTCACTTTGTGCCTGTGTTTCTGTCTCTTATTCTCCCCCATCTTCTTTCTGATGCTCATTATTATACCCCTTTTTCTCCCACACCTCCCTCTCGTTTTGCACAACTCCCTTTCACTCATTCAGTCATTCTCTCTTTTGTCTGCATGTTTCTCACAGACATATTCATCTCCTTTCTTTGAAAATCTTTATTCTGGTTGCTTTCTTTCTCTAATTTTCCTCACCAAATCTCTCACTTTTTCTCTCCCACGCACATACCTGTCTCCTTCCTCAGAGCTTCTTGGCCATGTTTCTTGCCTTCTCTCTATTCTCTCCCCCATCTGACTTTCTGTGTATGTGTCTCTCTCTGAGTACCTCTGTCTGTCTCTTTCCCTTGTGCGTCTCCTCTGTATGCGTGTCTCTCTGTGGGTATCTCTGTCTCCCGTGTGTCTCATCTGTATATGTGTCTCTCTCTGAGTACCTCTGTCTGTCTCTGTCCCTTGTGTGTCTCATCTGTATGCGTGTCTCTCTGTGGGTATCTCTGTCTGTCTCCCGTGTGTCTCATCTGTGTATGTGTCTCTCTCTGAGTACCTCTGTCTGTCTCTGTCCCTTGTGTGTCTCCTCTGTATGTGTGTCTCTCTGTGGGTATCTCTGTCTGTCTCCCGTGTGTCTCATCTGTATATGTGTCTCTCTCTGAGTACTTCTGTCTGTCTCTGTCCCTTGTGTGTCTCCTCTGTATGTGTGTCTCTCTGTGGGTATCTCTGTCTGTCTCCCGTGTGTCTCATCTGTATATGTGTCTCTCTCTGAGTACCTCTGTCTGTCTCTGTCCCTTGTGTGTCTCATCTGTATGTGTGTCTCTCTCTGAGTACCTCTGTCTGTCTCTGTCCCTTGTGTGTCTCATCTGTATGTGTGTCTCTCTGTGGGTATCTCTGTCTGTCTCCCGTGTGTCTCATCTGTATATGTGTCTCTCTCTGAGTACCCATGTCTGTCTCTGTCCCTCGTGCGTCTCCTCTGTATATGTGTCTCTCTCTGAGTACCCGTCTGTCTCTGTCCCTCGTGCGTCTCCTCTGTACGTGTGTCTCTCTGTGGGTATCTCTGTCTGTTTCCTGTGTGTGACAAAGCTAAACAAAGGGCTGATGGCTGGAAGCTTTTGAATTAATCTTAAACCTCTGGCAATTGCTCTGGGCAACCCCCCAGACCACCGTTCTTCACCTGCCAAGCCATTACAGAAAGGAAAAACACCATATGCGAATCAGGCTTGGTCCCACCCCCAAAGGGGCAGTCCAGCCCAAACTGCCACGCCGCGTCACTTCTGCACAAGACGACAAGCATCCCCAGACACGTTTTGGCTTGCCAGGTGAAAGGCGATAGTCTGGAGGGTTGCCCAGAGCAATTGCCCGAGGTTTAAGATTAATTCTAAACCTTCCAGACATCACCTCATTGTTTTGCTTTGTCACCCCAAGTGGGATGGGTATGCCCAGATGTGGGTCCCATGCCTGCTGGGCCATATGGTCTTTCCCCTTATGACTTGGCAGGCAAAGAACGAAAGTCTGGAGGGTTGCCCAGAGCAATTGCCAGATGTTTAAGATTAATTCTAAACCTTCCAGCCATCACCTCCCAGCTTTGCTTTGTCACCCCAAGTGGGACGGGTGTGCCCAGACATGGGTCCTGTCCCTTTTGGGACTAGAGGCCCAAGCTACCCTTCACTGATGATGCCCAATGAGGCTGGAAAATGTCTGGGGATGCTTGTGGTCTCAGAAGGGATGTTCACAGTGTTGAAAGGAAGGTGTCATTCTGATCTCACGCCACAACCCTCTCTACAAATAACGGAAGACTGTGTTCTTTTGAAGAATTCTGTGACCAGCACACATGCGCGCCAGCAGATTACGTGTGGCACACACTGCGTGTTCTGTGTGTAGATCAGCACAACTCAAAATCTGTTCCATTGTAGCCAAGAACATAATTTGATGCATGTGCAGTGTGGCACGTCACAAATTCCTTGGCAGTGGAGCAGAGCATGTGAGGAACATGGAACTCCACACAATATGCGCTCAGGATAGAAGTTTGTGTGCAGTAGAGTAGAGCACAGACTGTGCTCAGCATAGTGCACAGACTGTGGGGACAGTGCAGTAGAGAAGGCTGCACACTGCAATAGACAGGCCTTTAAGTGTGGAAAGAAATTGAGAGGGGGTCGAAATTATTAAGAGGTTTGGCAAATTGTCGGGCGCTGCTTGAAGCACTTTGCGCTGCATTGTCCCGGGTCGCTCTAGTTTGTATAAAAACTCGAATGCTTAGAAGTCGTCAATTGTGTGTGCGACACAGGAAAAGTACCTTTTCTGCTGCACTCATACTCTTTCAGTAGAATGGCTCCAATAAGTGGTTACAACACTAAGGAACATGAATAAATGAATCACACCCATATCACGGCCATGAGTAAGACCGAGGCGATCACTCACACTCATCTTCCCTTCGCTCTGCTAACCGTCTTTGCTCCCTTTCATTTTGTTGACGCGCGCTTATTTTCGCTTGCATATTTTTATTAGTAAAACTAACGATTTATCTCTTCATTGGGTTAAGGGGGGTAAACGTTATATAAAACCCCTGAATAAATAGTTGTACACGTATTTACCTTTTCCTGAAACCTTGCTACTGTCCTTTGGCCTCACTCGTTTATGTCTGCAAAGGTGTGTCTGTAGCTTGCCACAGTCTTCCAATACCCCAGCAGTTGCTCAGCCTTTTTATCTTTACGCCGGTGGTAAAATGCACCTGTTATTAGTAGTGTGATGTACATGTACTACACTAACAGTCTGTGCAGCACTGCTCTGCATACATGTGTTTCATCAGGCACGCAGTGTATGCTCTGCTTTATTGCACTGCATGCAGAATGTCACATTCTCAGCCATACTCCGCTCGCGTACACACTCACAATACACACGGACACACACTCTAAGCTGTCCTGTGGTGCACACATTGTGCACTGTACTCTATTTCAGTGCTTAAGTGGGTCGGGGCCAACCAGGGTTGTGCCCCGGCTGTCTCCAAAAAGTGGGGCTGAGCTGTGGCCCAGGCAGGGGGTACCCCAGCCCCACCACACCACGGCGGGACATATTATCCCACCGCAGCTGTGACATGCGCCCGCTATTAAGCCAGGCAAGCTGTTAGAAGTGCCAGGCACCCAGCCACATCGTCACTCAAACAGTTTGAGCGACGCTGTGGCTGGCTGGCACATCTGCCAGTCACTGTAACTTCCTCTGGTGACCCCTTACGCGAGGGGGCACCAGAGGAAGTTACTGTCCTTTTGTTCCCCTGCTCCCCCTCCCCAGGTCACTGAGGCGTCTTTAACCCTCTGCAAACCTGGGGACTCTGTGACATATTTCTAGGTTTATAAAAGATGGCTTGAAAAGCATAGAATTCAAGCCATCTTTTATAAAGCTTCGCCAACGAACAAAGACGTCTCAGGCTTTATCCGTCGTCAAAGCTTTATAAAAGATGGATTGAATTGTGTACTTTTCAAGCCATCTTGAAGTACACAAACCATAGTAAGGCACGCAACCAAATATATAAATGTAAGCATTTATATATTTATGTGCGCACCTTACTATGGTTTGTGTACTTTTTAAGCCATCTTTTATAAACATCCTGGTTACTGCAGATGTGCAATGGAGCCAGAGCGCCTTCATGTCACTGCCCCTGTGCCTCTGGTGTGCAGGGAAGCAGAGGAGCACTGCCAATGCACATTTGGCCCTGCAGTACCCTAACCTGCATCCTCAGCGTGACATGCAATGTTGAGGAAGCAAAACACCTCTGTCCTTGTATTGTCCATTGGCTGTCTAAGCTGGGGTACTAGAACTAACAAAGGGAAACTATGTTTCCCTGTAGAGTTAAGGCCAGCCCAGGTGCACTCCCTCAGCCGATTGCTGTATCAGACTGTCTGTTCATGTGCTTCAAGAACCTCAGACTTTTTAATGCACCCAAATCTCATAAAAGCACCTGCCTGAGGCCTATCTCTGCCATACGTTCTGTCCATGTATAATTATGTACCTTAGCATAGCATCTAATGTCAATTATCCATGTACCTCAGACAAAATTACACTGTCTATTCATGTACCTCAGAATCACTTGCACTGTCTGTCCACATACTTAAACATAACCTACACTGCCTGACCGTGTACCTCAGAATAACCTAAATTATTCATGTGCTTCAAGATCTTCACACTTTGTGCAGCACGTAACATGTGGAGCTTTGACAAAGTGAGCACGGGGTGACGATTCTGTGGCACATGGGCATTAAGTGTGATGAATGTAAGACATTTGAATATACCCAAAGCTCACAGAAGCACCTTTATGTGTGTTCTTCCTCCACCACTCTATCTCTCAGTATACCCCAAGATAACCTACACCAGGGGTCTGCAACCTTTGGCTCTTCTGATCTTTTGGACTACACCCCCCACCAGCCCTAGCCAACACAGTCAATGGTGAGGGAATAAGGGTTGCATACTCTAAAACATATGGAGAGACACAGGCTGCAGACCCCTGATCTACACTGGCTTACAATGTACCTCATAATAACTTACACTGTCTGGTCATGTCCGTATCTCCCCCTCTCTGTCCATTTTCCCATACCACCTCAGGCTGTCCATGTGCCTCAAGCTCTCCGCACTGGGCTAGGATGCCCCAAACTCAGATTATGCTTTTACTTCATTAGGCTGCCAGGCAGAAATGGGTGGAGGTGTGGCAGGGGAGGCAATGCAGGATTGAATGAGAGAGAGGGAGGGAGTGGTGGGGTTGGGAATGTGTGCCAACCTTTAAGCTCCCAGCACTGTATGGCTGTGTACCCCAGTCCAGGGGCACAAACCCTTCACGTTGTCCCACAATCTGATGGTATTCCCTCTAGATACTGAGTTGGCACTGCCTGAATGCCTGAATACAAGCCTATTGGCACCATCACAGCAAAGGAAAGCAGGGGTTGGTGTAGTGATTTTGTCAGAAACTGCCATTGCTAAGTAACTTCCGACAAATCCCACTGCCTGTGCCAGGGTCTTAATTAGATTTGGCTAGCCTAGGGCCGGGGTGACCTGTTCAACACAGGAATTTAGAATTAAAGCTAATTAAAGGGGGTGGGTAAGTGTTGGCTTCTTCATCTCAAGTTCTGGGTCTGTGCTTATGTTGAGAAAGCAGTGACCTTGAGGAATCTTTTAGTCTTGGCCAGAAGACAGCAGATCTGTCATTCATTGAGTCAACAGGCGCCAACAAAGGGACCCTTCTCTGTTCATACTTATCATGGCGAACATACATTCCCACTGATATAGTAAAATTGACCATTCATACAGCCGACAACACATACTGAGCTGTGTCTCGCCGGTTAGTTAATCTGTTTTCATTATTACCGAGCTGTGATACACCGGTACAATGGCAACATGGTTTACATTCATTACGTATTTTTGACCTTGACGGTCCCACAAGATGTAGGTTTGGATACCTTTCATTGGACTTAATGAAAATACTATGCAGAGATGGAACAAAGCATTAGTTATCGAAGTCCCACAGACCTCTTTGTCCCATGTTGCAGAGTGAAATGATTAGTAAAGAAAGACACAGCCCTGTTCATTCTCAAAACCAAGAAAAAAGCAATATTTTAAACTTTATTGGCTGAAGGAACAGTGTGCATGGAATGTGGGTCTGGAATTGCTGTCTTATCTAAACAAACATAAACCTCCTGGAAGCAGGGAACACATAAACGCGTTGGAAACAGTACACATTCTGAGAGTTGCATTTAGGAAAAAAAAAGAAGAAACACGACTATTTCACATATAACCATTTAGATAGGCCGAAGCAGTCTTAAGGTGAGCCCTGCAAGTTTCTTAAAATTACTGATGTTATTTTAGAAGGCGTATTGAAGTAAGACGTTTGAAAACTCCTCATTGGGAAACAGGGACAGTATTGCATTGTCTTCACTAAGGGCCCGATTCTAAAAAAAGAACGTAAATGAAAGGAGTGCAGAAAAGACACTCGCATTTGTGCTATTTTCAGAAATGCTCAGGTCACCTTATTCCCAAAGGTGACCTGAGCATTTCATCTGGGGCTGATCAATAACGCAAAAATGCACTGTCCAGCCACTTTGCATACATTAGTGTTGGAAGGGCGCCACAGACACTATTGTATGACAGGCTACCAGGAACCACCTGGTTACTGGGAGCGTATTTCACTAAGGGTCCGTCTCAGTGAAATGACAGAGAAAAAAAACATTTCTATTCCCATTTGTGGGGGATGGAAATGTCAGTGTGACACCTGTGGGTTAAGCTGTGACTGTCACATTTCAAAATTAAATCATGACAGAGTTAGATATTACCCTGCCATGATTTGCGCCTCCCCCTGTGCCTGTTCTGAACAGCCACAGGGGGAAGACCCTTGTTTCTGGGCATTTTAAAGCGCATCCCGTTTGTGAATTCGGGATACTCTTTAAAATGCCCAGAAACGCCACCTTATTTAAGCAAATGCGCAAAGCGGGGAAACTGGCATCTCAATGGCGCATCTAAAATGAGCTAATTCAGATGCCCTTTGTGAATTGGGCTGGCATTTTTTGGCCGCAAGTGAGGAGAAGTGCTCACTTCGGCCAAAAAAGGTTTTGAGACTCTTGTCTAAAAATGTATTTTTCAGCCACCATAAAGTCCCAGGCCATGGTAGTGATTTCAGCGCAGTTTCCTGGCTGGTAAAAAATGTGGCACTACAAAATATGCTCTCAAGCTTTAACTATTCCATTCCCCAATGGTACCTTACTATGCCTCAAGCTTCACAGTGGTTTGCTAGCTTGCATACAGTGTGGCAAATGCAAAATAGGGCTTCCATTTCTGGAGGTTGGAGTGCCCCCTGTTATCTCAGCATGTCTCATGCTCGGTAATGGATGCCATCCCTTTGAGCTTAGACACCCAAGATTTCCGTCGCCGGTGTCCTGTGCCTTCACACATAAGGGCTCTTGAACAGTAGTGTCTGACAGATGTTGGTGAAAAATAGTACTGGACGGGTGTCTCTGACTTCCGTTGATGGGACTGCACTGCTGAATCCGGGCTGACAGTTGACCATGGTGTGCCATAAAACCAATATCTACGGTCAGCTATATTTTAGGTTAAGCATCTTCAGGTACTTGAGCTCCTACGTCCTTCTGTGTGTGATTTTAAAACTGGACTGACACGGCATCAAATTATTCTTTGACCTTGGTGGTAATAGCTCAATTGTCTTGCAGACAAAACCTCTGTGCATATGTTAGCGGTGTGAGCCCCTTATGGTTTCTCTAACTCACAATCAGAGGAACAAAATGCAGGGTCGGATTGGCCCCTCGGCCTTTCAGCCTGTGGCTGGGCCGAAATCGTCACTGGGTAGTGGGGGCCGGTTTCTGGCCATGCCTGGGCTGGTTTTGAAAAAAAAAATGAAAAAATATCATTTTTTTTATTTCAAAAAGCCTTTCATCCTTCTTAGGCCCATAAATGGGTACCAACACAGGTTGGGTAATATTGCATGCATATTTGTTCCAGTTTGAAAGGTGGGGCAAGCCCCCTCCAACATCAGTGCATGCGCGTTGCTGGTAGGCCGGCCTGCCCCTTTCTATTTGCACTTTGGCATGGTCGCAAGTGCTCTTCACTCGGGTCACAAGGACACAGCGGCCTGGGGTTTACCCTCTTCACCTCCCTGTCCACCTGACAACAGGCGGGCAGACAGTGTTTCCACCCACCCTCATTCTCACGGGCTGCTCCTTGCCTAGGCAGCCCGGGAGAGTTATTCTTCAGGACAGACCGACAGGGGCATGGCTGCACTGCATCTTCTTCCCGGGCCGCCCCGCACACGTGACCAGGGCTGTCTGGCTCTGGGCCCAGGTGGGCCGAAATGCAGGCAGATCCCGTGGGTTCCCGGACTGCGCTGGTACGCAGCCCAGGGCCCATAGTTTATAACGGGCCACTCCTGGCATTAGCAGCCCAGTGTTACGGCCATCTAGCTCTGGGGGGGGTGGGGGGGCGGCTTGAGGCCACGTCCCCCCAGGGAGATTGTATTTGCTGCCACCTATTCCTTCTCCTTCTTTCGAAAATAGCTCATCCCAACATGTTTTCTATCAAGTTCTCTCCTCTGCTCAGTTCACTTCTTGGCAGGGCCCATTTAGTCCTTTCTTTTTTTTTTCTAACATTGCATCCAGCACCATGTTGGGCTGGATGGTTCAATCCACTCTAACACAGAAGGTAATGCAATACATTAAGTAAAAACAATATTTCCCATCCCTGAAGCCACGTAGCCCTCCCAAGCTGGGCCCAAATTGGGCCAATGGCCCACAAAGGGGACTGGGAGCTGGCAGAAAGTATTGAGAAAACGAGAAAAATGAATGCCAACCCTTTACCATCAGCGTGTGTCCCAGGGCCAAAGAAACCCTCTCATGCGATCTAAAAAGATTAGGTTGGATTTTATTCACACTTTAATTATAAATTATAATTCGTTTTTTACAAAAAAGCTTAATACCAAAGAGGTTTCTAAGCGCGACCCAGGATTCAAACCTCTGTTCCTCTGCGTCGTCTTGCTTTCAAGAGGAGTGCCTTGCCACTGAGCTTTACTACCCATGCTACTTTCAGCTGATTTAGCCTTTCTTGACAGCAGAGTTAAGATAGGTAAACACAATATATATATATATATATATATATATATATATATATATATATATATATATATATACTGCAACATAAAACTGTAACACAATATAAAATAATAAAACATATCTGATGTATATTCAGTATTAAAGAGAAAGAGAAATATACATTACAAAACACAGCATAAGAATAAGATACAAAATGTCATATACCAGCAAAATGGCCCCGGTTTCACACAATGCTCTATAATAAAATACCCAATGTGATTTACAATTTGGTACAAGAAGAAACTACCAAGTACCCAGTAGGAGGTAAGTAAGGAATGCCAGTGAGGTAGAGGGATGCATGTGGACAATCCCTCGAGTGAGAGGAAGTGCAGAAAATAAGTGGTATACTGCTGAGATGCCAATAGCTTTGGGGGTGTAATTCAGCTAGCCGATCTAATGATACCTGTTAGGTACAGTAAGAGGGAGAGCGATTGATTGCATGATGGGCTTGAGAATGGTCAAGCGTCAAATGAGGGTTGGAGCCTGGTTGGATTGGATGCACTTAGGCTTCCCCGATGCCACCCACCAAGAGTAGATCCTGCGATGACCGAAGCATTCTTGCTCTATGCATTAAAGTCCAAGTTTACTGTGTAAGAAAGGAGAATGTGGTTGGCAGGGTTAGTGGAAAAAGGAAAGTGACAGATCCAATCAAGGACTGCACCTATTTGGCAATTTTCCTCTGTTGGTTGATCCGTGAACATTTGTAATCCTATAGTGTGAGTGGGATTCAACTTTTACGTTCCCCGATTCAAAAGTTCTCAGTTGAGTTACCTGCCCTGAGACACCCTCCCTGTAGCACTTTAAATTTGAATGTAGCAGCATGGTGGACCATAACATGTTCCTACGGGACAAAGCAAGAGCTGTATGGATAACAGCCATGTACATGAAAAGCTGTAGGGTGGAGGTGGTTCTATATCTGGCGGGCAAGGGGCACGATTCACTCTGAATGTCAAAGATGTGTTGTATGTGGCACAGCTGTCATTCCAAATGGCTTTGCAGTGCTACTTCCATAGACAAAAGTGCTGCTGCTGCAGAGCTCACATCTCTGGCATGGAGAATAAGTTCTAGAGAAAAGGATATTTGACGAAGCGATTGCAAAGTGAGACGAAGACGATACGCGGTCAGGGCTTGCTGTATTCAAAGGGTGACTCTTATATCCTATTCATATAATCCTCTAAGAATGTTTGTGCTTTGCGGACTGGGTGTGCTCGTATTGAGGCCAAGCCCCCCTCTTTTGAAATTCTCTGGAAGCAGGAAACAAGAGTCCCCCAGTCAAGTGACCCTTGTCACAGCCATTTTGTCCTCGCATCCCAATCCCTACACTATCAGAGTGAGTATATATGTATCCTGTTTTTTTAACATTTGAATGTTAGGGTCGGTGATGTGGAACATAAAATAAGCACAACACCCAGTGTGCAATATGTACTTAGTGATTCAAGCACACAGCCTGTTTATCACAGACATATTTGTGAAATATAAACATATGTGATCCTTCCTATGTTCCCACAATGCTCTTTTGATTTCATGCAAAGCAGCCAGTTATGTCAAAATAGGACAGTGGGAGTGTGCCATCTTGGAAGGAAAACCTATCAAAAACATAATGTGTATGGTTATTCTAGGTTTCAATCATGTACTTTGCTCAGCAAGACAAGTGTAACATTCTTTTTATGGCTGTAATATGTACTGGAAGGGATCATTAGAAATGGACATTGCAAAGTGTGAATTAGAGTCACTTTACAATGTTAGTACAATTAAATATTTTCCTTTTTAATAGCTTATTTTGCACACAAAAATACAGCTCCCCTCACCTTCAAGAGATCTGTTTTCTCTGGTTGCACTGCTGTCAGCAATGGCTGGAGGAGGCGGGGGGACTGTAACAAATAAGCGACTGACAACACGAATCCTGGAGAGAGAGAGCGACAGACAGACTGAGATAGACTGAGATAGACAGACAGAGACGGAGATGGAGGAAGAGAGATCATGCAGAGGGAGAGAGAGAGAGAGCGAGACTGAGACGCAGCAAGAAAGATAATGCAGAGAGAGAGAGGAAGAAAGGAGAGAGTGCGCTTCGGGGCAACTGAAACACCGGGCACAGCTGATATAATTAATAAGATCATTTTTTATCTAAGTCTGACGTTGGGCTCCAGAATGTACAGTTCATGATGGACATGTAATCTGTTTAAAGACACTACTACTTGAGATGTTCCGTTCCACAGAGTTTAGAGAAGCAGAATTAACGCAGACGCGCGCAATGTAGATACGAATTATGAAAATAAATCTTATTTTGGCTAATTCGAAAAAAGAATCCCATTTGCGTCTACATTGATTGTTTTACCAGTAACTCCTGATTTTGCTTGAGTGATTTTTGACAGAATTAGGCGACACGCTTTTTCTTTCTTTTTTAAAGACTTTTGGTTAACAGTCGCTGCAATGAAAACCCAGTCTGTTTACTGGAGTACAGCAATGGCTCAAGATAGTCATTCTACCTAGAATAGGCCCACTGCAATTGGATGATATTCATCAGTTCAAACAGGTGTTTCTACTTCACGCCTTATCATCTCAGAGGGCCCATCAGCTTCTCCTGCTCCTCATCACACTTCTGCGTGCCTTATAGCAGTGGCAAGTGTCTCAACAAGGGCAGGCCATTACAACATTCCGTGAAAGGCATCCACACACTGACATATTTGGCAAAACACCCCAAAGAGAAGGCGGTCATTTTTATGAATGCAAAATATCCCACATTTTCCCCCACCACATCTGTACGATTGCTGCCCCGGGGTTCTTCCAGTTGTGTGCAATAGTGATTCTTCCCGCTACAGGCAGATGTGTGTAGAGGGTTGCAGGTCAACCTGATATAGGATAGACGGTTCGATGTCATTTTTCTGCTTTCTGAAGATCGGAAATAAAAAAGGCCGATTTATTTGGGTCGATTTAGTGCAGCCCTCACAAAGCGGGAACACGACATCACTGAGTTATTTTTTTTTTATTCGGGGGATTTCACCCACCAAGCCCCCCTTAGATCCTCAACGTCCCCCCATGGCCCCACCCACCCACGTTTTCGCACACAGATACACGCACATAGGGACACACAGGCACTTACCCGGCACTGTCCGCCCCTGCGTGCACTCGTGTGCGGAAGGGGCGTGACAGTTCGATTTAGAAAGACTGCTCATTGCGGTCACAGAGTGGTCCTCCTAAATCGATGTTTTTCCTGTCAGAAAAAAAAACGATCATTTGACCTAATACCGGATAGACGCCCCCACCTGTGTCTCCCAGCAGAACAAGCATAGGATCCATTACTAGTTGGATCCCACTAATCGACTTGATTTGTGAAAGCCCCTTCTTCCAGATGTATTGCGTGTTAGAGCATGCCCACCATAAGTGTATTTGGGTATGTCCGCGCCACAATCCTGCCATCAAGCCTGATGGTTAGAAGGAGTCTGCTTGGGGGAAAATACCACCCGTAGCAGACGGTAAAGAGGATATCTCTGACAGTAGTGCACCTGTAGGATACCTGAGTTCAGTGCCTTAAGTGAGATCGTAAATTCAGGCAACCACTGACAGGCAGCCTTTTGCAGGGATCAGCACCCTCTCTCTAGAGGTTGGGGGGGGGCGATGACCACAGCATCACTTGGCTAAAGATATGTCCGGCAGGGCCCGGCAACTCCCCTTTTCATATTTAGTGATGGCACCGACCCCTGCCAAACATCCCTTTAACTAAAAGATGCGCTGTTCACCACTGCAGAGGCCAGTGCCACCATTAGGAATGAAAAGGCGAGGCCACAGCCATTTCTCTGAAGCCTTTAAAACTTGCACATGAGCCAGAGCTTCAAAAGCTTCAGAAGAAAACGGCCTAGTATTCTTGCAGCCTTGCCTTTTTTGCATGATTGTCGCACTTTCATTTTCGCTTACTTGGAATTTGGCTCTGGGTTCCATTCTCATACAATTGATTTAAACTGTTCAACCCTTTAGACTCCCAATGTCTAAACTCCTTTTTGTCATACAAGGCCCAATGTCAGGCTTGCCCAGTATTGGCGGAAGTGGACCCAACCCAGTTGAGAGCCCCATCTTCCCACAGCTTTATTCCAGTAATAGTATGTCCTAGTTAATGCCGACAGGGGACCATCTCTAGGATAATTCCTCATGTTTGTAAAAAGAAGCTGGGAAAGACGGGTGGGAGACATCGCCTGCTTGAATTGCTCCATTTGGCTAGGGTAGTATCTTGCCCCCAAGTGCAGATATGCGAGATTTGCAGTGCTAAGCTATATCTGTAAATGTCTGGGACTCTCAGACCGCTATTTGTCATGTCTCTTAATAGTACTTTTTTAGGAATTCTAATTTATATGTCTTTCCGTATAATGAAAAAGATATTTTGTAAACTCGTATCAGATATCTTAACTGGGAGGGCTACGCAATGGTAAAGAAATTTAAGAACAAGGTTAATCATGTCATTATTTATTTATTTATTTTTAAGGTCTCTGCAGAGACCTCCCAAAAATTCTTGACTCCAGAATCACTCGCCGCACAGAGTGCAAGTGACACAGGGAAGCAATGGAAGTAAGTTTATAGTAAGGGTAATCTTAATAGCGGTAACCCGGCCCAGCCATGACATTTCCTGATTATTCCATCTGTCTATATTTTCGATTAACCCTTTAAGCAGTGGTGGGCAGTTAGGCTGATTAAGCATTTCCAGAGAGGATGGGTCCTGGGCCCCGGGGTATCTGATTGCTTTTTTTGTTCCATTCGATAGGGCACATTTCAGCAAGCCAGGGCCTGACAGCGGGCCGACTGAGATATTTAGCCCCGTTAATGTGTGACAATTGATTGGAAACCCTGAGAACCCATCAAGGATTTGGAACTCCCCCACTAGAGTAGTCAATGTGGTAGAGATAGCAGTAATGGTAATCATAATGGCCTCGGCATAGCACCTTTATTATTGTCCCCATCCAAATCTATTCTCTTAATAGCTTAATTTCCTCCAATTTCCCTTGCAAGCAGTTCCGTGGATAATGCAAAAAAGTAATGGTGATAGAGGGCACCCCTGTCTCGCCCCTCCAGAGATTGGTAACTTTTGGGTGAGCTCTCCATTCACATTCATTTTAGTGGATGAGGTATGATAATTTGCAGGGATGAGGCCTGAAAACACAGGGCCAACATTAAAGGCATCTTGGAGTTCCCCCATAAAGTTCTAAACATCAATGTCAAAAAGGCCTTGTGGGTGTCTGGGGAAATCACCTCCATTTCCAGTCCCTGCTTTTTTCCTCTTTCAATTAAACCAAGATTTCCTCTGATGTTATCATAGATGCTCCTAGCTACTATGGATCTGGTTTGATCTTCATGAACCAGATTCAGCATCCCCTTCATTAATCGATTGGCCAATATTTCGGACTAGATCTTTGCGTCATTGTTCATAATTGTAATTGGCCTATAAGATTTGCAGTAAGTAGGGTTTTCATCAGGTTTCAAGATTAGGGTAGTGGAGGATTCCTCTCTGGACGGTGTTACCGTTCCTGTATAGAGATATGGATCAAACAATTTAGCGCCGTAACCTCACACTGACAATTGATTGTCTCAGCCACATTTGGGTGTCTCATTCTTCGTTCTGCCATTCCGATAATGACTCCGATTCCCGCTCCAATTCCTCGCCCTGAGAATGTGTCCCAGTTACCCGGCCGGGCAAACGTTTTTTTTCCTTTTAGCAAAAAACTACTTTGGTTGAACATCAGTTTGTTTTTGTCATAAAGTTTTTTTTATTTGTTGAAGATTCCTTCTTTTATAACAAATAGATATGTTTGTGAAAAAAAGTTGTGTAAAAAAATAAATCCCTTAAATTGTAACAAGTCTATTCGCTTAAGTCAATATGTTTGTGTTAATATTCTAGGCAGAATGGGGTAATTCGAAATTTGTCCGCAAAAAGGACTCCATTTATTTGTCAAGAAAGTCATATTCGCCCATGCCCGCTTGTAAGCCGTCTTGCCATCTCCTCTGTTGTCTTGTGATGTGAGTGGAGCTGTGCCATGCCAGTTGACTGGCCGTGCTATCCCGCTGTCACCTTGCATTTGCTCAGATGTTGGGCCTGTCTGTTTCGATTGGGCCCACTTCCCAAACACCGTCCGTCATTACCCCGGGGCTTCCGGCGCCGCCATTTTAGGCCGCCTTGATTTTCCCACTCCTTCTCGGCCTGATTCGGGTCGCATTCTGACGAGAAGTGTAATCTGACATGGCATTGCTCTCCCAAATTAAATCAGCCGAGCTGTCCGCTTTGTTTATCACGTACATGTCACTTTTCCTCCGGGAACTCGAGGCGGGAATAATGCTGATCAAAGCTGCCGTGGAGGAGACACAGACGGGCCTCTAGGGCTCTGGGGAGATTTCAGAGATTATGTGACATCCTGAAGCGTCTGAACGTCCAGGCACAATGAGTCCGTTGTTAGGGTGCCCACAGAGAGGCCGGAAGGCTGGGGCAGAGTCAGCCACATGTTATGTTATATTATGTTATTTTGCATTTATATAGCGCCTTATATACCATTGGTATGGTCTGAAGGTGCTGGTAGGTTGAACGCCCTTGGGAACCAAAGTTCAGGTCAGTAGAGAGAGTAGGGAGAGTCAATGGCGCGTGTGCGCACCGGGTATGTGTGCAGCTGGTGTGGTATTCGTGAAAAAGCTGCTTCTTAGCGGTAGGTGTGGTGGTTGAGATCAGAGGTATGTGTTCGTTTTGGCAGGATTTATCCAGACCGACTGTGGCTGCGTTAGGCTTGAGGAGAACGCCTGGCTTGGCGGTGTGTAACCAGCAGTGTTTACTTAGAATGATGGGGAGTGAGCGGAAGATGTTAGTATGAGAACAGTTATACCGAATGGTGTCATAGTATCTCTGTGTTATAGTTGAGTGGTGGTGTAAAGAAGAGAGTAAGCGTGGGGTTGATATGGTGGGTTACATGCTTTTTCAGATGTTCCTTGCATTCCAGACTGTACTATGTACGTTGCGCAGTTCTATGCACTCCATTCCGTTGTATGTACTCTCTCCCAGCTTCCATCCGTCCCCGGCACCCATCTGCTCCCGGCACCCATCCGCTCCCGGCACTCATCCGCTCCCCGTACTCATCCGCTCCCCGTACTCATCCGCTCCTTGTACTCATCCACTCCTCGTACTCATCCACTCAATGCATTCTTGTTTTCCATGCATTCAGGTTATCTATTCCCCGCACCCATTCGCTCCGCACACTCATCCGCTCTAAGCACTCATAATCTGAATCTAATCCTGCTCTGTAACCTCGTCCGCTCTATACACTCATCCGCTCTATGCACTCATCCGCTCTATACACTCATCCACTTGACGCGCGTCTATATAGTCATCAGTTTTTCCACTCATGTATTCTTTCACTCAGTGCATTCATCTGTTCAACATGCTTCATCAATTCTAACTATTTCATTGACGCCATTCGTCTCTTTCCCTCTTCATGCATTATGTACATTTCAGCAGTTTACATCTCATTACAGTTTCCCTATGATTTATTCTTATTAACCGCTTTACTGTTTTGAACTACATTACTCTTTTAATTCAGTTTGTCTTTCTAGTTTATATTCGGGGTCATTAGCTGTCAATTTCTTATCTCAGGTAGTTTGTTGGGTTGGTGTCGTTGTGAGGCTGATTGTCTGTTTGGGTTAGTTTTGTTACCGGTTGGCTTTTAGGGGAAGAGCCAGGTTTTCACCAGTTTACGGAAAGATGTTAAATCCTCAGTTTGGCGGATGTGGGGTGGGATTGAGTTCCACAGGGTGGGGGCCAAGGGTGAGTATGCTGATCCGCCTAATCTGACTGAGTTTGTTTTAGGAATGACAAGGAGGCCGGCTGAGCTTGATTTTAGGGTGGGAGGAGGGTGATAGGGTTTTAGTTTGTCTTGAAGATATTGAGGTCCAGTTTTATGCAGTGCTCGATGGGAGATGCATAAGGTTTTGAAAGTCATCCTTTGAGCTACTGGAAGCCAGTGCAGCGTCTTAAGGGCCAGGGAGATGTGGTCTATTGGGCCGAGCGCAAGTAGCAATTTGGCTGCCGCGTTTTGTGCCCTTTGGAGTTTATTCAGTTGGTACGCGTGGATTCCGAGATATAGGGGGTTTGCATAGTCCAGTCTTGACATAACGATTGATTGGACCGCGGAGAGTCTGTTAGGAAAGGAGAGATATGGAAAGATGCGCCTAAGGGTTTTAAGGTGGTAGTGGCAGGATTTTGAGACGTTGTTGACTTGGCGCGAGAGTTTTAGGTCAGAGTCAAGGATGCACCCAAGATTTTTCACTGACTTGCAGGGGTTCGGTGAGCTGCCCATGGTGGATGGCCAGGGTAGGGGTTGCGGGAGAAGCTCGGAGTTGCCACATACCATGATTTCCATTTTGGAGGGGTTTAACAAGAGGTGGCTTTGGGTCATCCAGAGTTCTATTTCGAGGAGGCAGGAGGCCAGGTCAGGTCGGGAGTTGGGATTTGAGTTCATTAGTTTTAGAATTAGTTGAGTGTCGTCGGCGTAGTTCTAACACAGGATGTTGTGTGAACGAACTATTGGAGGGAGGGTGATCAAGTAGAGATTGAACAGGAGGGCAGATAGGCATGCTCCTTGTGGGACTCCCATTTCGACTGGTCGGGCTTGGGAGGTATAGGTGGAGAGTATTGTTATTTGGTACCTATCTTTGAGGAATGAAGCTATCCATTTAAGAGCGGTTCCGTGAATTCCTAGGGAGTGAAGACGGTCTAGGATGATTGAGTAATTGATTGTGTCAAAAGCGGCAGATAGGTCAAGAAGGATTAGTGCAGTGCATCCCACAGAGTCTGCCGTCATTTTAAGGTCATCCCAGATTGAGGTTAGGGTGGTTTCAGTTCCGTGACGGGCTCTGAAGCCAGATTGTGCAGGGTCTAGGAGATTGTTGGCTTCGACAAAGCCGTTTAGTTGGGAGTAGGCAGTTCGGTGAATGAGTTTGGCAAGGAATCTGGTGTTCGAGATGGGGCGGTAGTTTTTGAGCTATAGAGGGTCAAGGGAAGGTTTTTTAATTAGCGGTTTGATATGAACGGTTTTGAATGCGTCTGGAAAGATACCAGAGGAAAGGGAGGCATTTATGATGGATCTTGCGTGTTCTCCTGCGCAGGTGGAAGCGAACATTTCTTTGAGGGTTGTGGCCGGGCAGGGGTCCAGCGGGGAGCCAGATGGTTTGCGGGCAGATAAAAGTTTGAGAAATTGCTCTGATGATATTGGACTAAAGGATTCGGACGTTGGATGTATAGTGGCCGCCGTTGGTGGGCTGGCCACTATGGGGGGAGTACTGCCTGGTGGATGTAAGAGAGCCAGTTTGGTGGCTAGAGTATGCATAGGTACATGTCAGAAATGACCCCTGATTAACTTCCAAGCCAAGTAAGCCCCTTGTCAGAAAGATCCGTTTAAAGACCTAGGGGTCTGCAACCTTTGCCTCTTCAGATGTTTTCGACTACAACTCCCACCAATCCCTGGCAGCAAGGTCAGTGGTAAGGAATCATGGGAGTTGTAGTCCAAAACCTCTGGAGAGCCGAAGGTTGCAGACCCCTCCTAGGGCCTGATTTACAGACATGCTTTCAATGGGACTTCACCATGTTAAAACCTTTTTGTGAACCAGGCCCCTAGTTTTGAAAGGGCTGGTGAGCCAGTGAGCCTGCCTCCGACCCGCCCCCTATCATCCTATTAGGTACATCAGTATCGGGTCCAATTACCACCCTCTCCTTTTTCCTTGAAAATGGTGTAGCAGGAGCTCCATGCTAGGTGCGGGCGCACCTGGCGGAGCAGAAACAATTGCTTGGCTAGCGGTAGATGGAACATGTCTATGACGAGACAACCCCATTAACAATGTGTAATTTTCTCTCTTTTTGTGTGATTCTGGCATTGTGATTTGTCCTGGGCTTCAAAGTACAGAGTCTGTTTTCTTCACTTTTTGTTGGAAGTGTGACCCTGTTTTTTTTCTCTAAAGTACTCCAGTGATTGCCATAACTTGTACTGGTGTGACGTTTTCGGGATGACATTTATTGGGCCATTTAAGGTTGCACTTGGCATATGACAGTCAAAACCTATTAGCTTTGTCAATGCGTGTCCTATTTCTGTGTTCCCAGCTCTGCCTCTCGCCTTGTGTGTGATACAGGTGCCTGCGGTGTTGCAGGCCCACTCGCCTCCGAGCAGTTGCTTAGAAAGCCAGGATGGGGAGAAGCACCTATGCGAAATTGTGGCATTTTTGTATGTACCGGATACCAATGTTGGGAGGGTTCACCTGGAATGAATGGATATTGCCAAGTGTCACTTGATGTGTTGCAAGGTGCTGGGCACTGTTTAGCCACATGAAGGGCAGGAGATGCTGGAGCAGGTGCCTATTGTGTTGGAGTGAATGGCACTGTGGTTCTCAGTATATGATTTCTTTCATCACTATCCTGTACACCTCTTGGTGTACAGGACTAGAAAACCTCCGAAATGTGTCGGACCTGACTAGTGTATGGACAAACACTATCTCAAACTTATCAAAACATAAAGTGAGCTGGACATGGACTCGGCGGTCTGCTGGCTAACCAACAGAACTGCATGATGTGTTTGTTAATCTAAGTAGTGGAGCAAGGATCTCTCTGTCCCCATGAATGGTTATCACATTAAATATAACTGCAACACGCAGACTGGAAAACCAGAAGGTCAAAAATATGAACTTGAACAATTTCTAGAAAAGTAAAATAGGAAATAGTACGGCTAAAAATCCCTATCAGTCTCATATAACAGGGCATCACAGCTAATCTAGAGTCTACTGTTAATATGTGTGTCTACCTGTTTCTGATTTAGAGCATTGTTCAGGGCAATTATGCTGGATCTAGATAACGTCACTTAAAAATCTAGTAACTTATCGCTCAATGATCTATTCTGGTCTAGCCTCTCAACACAAAATGCATCTTAAATCACACTCGGAGCTCTCCTACGGGAATGCTCGCGGATCGATGAAGACGCATTACACCAAGTTGAGAGCTCATCGAGCTGCTCATCTTAGAGACTCACTCGGGGGTATCCACATATCCCAGCACTGTATAGACGTGAAGGGGTATGCCCTATCCCCACACACATTACATTGCAGGTGCGCGCTGCATTGAGTGGTTGAGAGGGTCCAGCACAAAAAAGTCACATTTTCTAAAAGCTCCCTAATTGCCTAACAACTACTCATGGGTAACAGGCCATGACCAAAAAGAAAGCTATTTTTCCATCCTATATCTAGCGTCAAAACCATCAGGAGAGTTCTAGCCAGTGTCGAAACTCAATAGGTTTGATCGATTTACAGCACACTATCCAACTCGCATGGAAACTCCACAGCATGTCCTAGACTGGTTGACAGTTCTAGACCTTGAGGTTGCATACCTGCTGCCTATTCACTCTTCCCACCAGACCTTTTTTTGCTCTTGGTTTTGGATCTTGCAATCTAATAGAAAAAATATGCTGTCATATTTTTGCCCCACTTATTTAATGTCCACTGGAAGGACTTTCATGAACAAAAAAGGGACTTCAAGTTGATACAGATGGCAGTTATTGGTTCTAGTTTGCTGTGGTCCCGCCCGGCGTTATTTCAGAGCCAGCATAGCCTATAAAAGGACACCACACATAACGGTTTCAAGATCAGGACCCTTTTCAAAATATTTCAGAGTGAGCTGCATCTTGATTTGGTAACGTTTTCTGCATATTTGTCACCTAGTCCAAGCTGTTCAAGCCTCACCAATTTGCCTTTAAATACAAAAACAACATAGTTATAACTAGAGTTTTCGTCTTTCTTTTTACTTTATTTGATCGACTTAAAGTCCGTAGAACGTAGTAAAACATCAAACACGAATTACACATCATTAAACCTATACCATAAAACATATGTTATCATGCTTATAGAACAGTCATTAAAATGGAGAAGGCGGAAAGATACTGGAAGAGGAAATCAGGTATATCAACAAGTCCTCATAATCCCGCTCACCCTGCTATGTGGGCGTGTCCTCCAAGCCGTGCGAACGTGACTAGCGATGGCAAAAGCTGTCGCTGAGCTTGTGGTAGAATCGGCCCAAAGAAGGGCCTCTTTCCAATGAGTTATTCGAGCCGCCAGCAAGAGACGCCTGAGATGACTGCGCCTCATCCATAGTACTGCTGCAATATATAGTACACAAACAAAGAACATGTGCCGCACAAGCAATGGCGCTCGCGAGGGTCACTTCCTGCCCATCATCCCAAAGTCCATTTTAGGGGGAGAATGCCAAGGTGGTACTCAATGTAGCAGGTGCACATCTCAGGGGACCATATATCATTTAGAAAAGGTTCCTTTCCCTCAGAACTCCTCAAATCAAAATGAAGGCTTAATCTAGGGTTGGGTAGCGATGCCTCACATTTAGATACCATCACCACTTCATTCACCTATACACCGCGCCTTGAAACACTTGTGTATAGGCGTGTTATAAATGCCATATCATAAGCTTTAGGTGTGGTAGGCAGATCCAAGTTGGAGCCAGAGATCACCACAAACCTCTGACCTGCTTAAACTAAGGCAAAGATGCGGCACCTTTCAAGCCCACCAGCCACCAAAGGGGGCTTTTATAGACTGAGTCGGCCTCAGCTGCCTACACTTTGGTCCGTATGAGGACCGGTCTAGGCGCAATCTCCTTCCTTTTCGTTTTTAGGCACAGTTCTTTATGGGCCGGGATTGCAGTGGAATCGTGGGGAATTCCAAGTAGCTTGTTTTCAAGGTCGTTTTGAGCTACTTGTGAGGAGTCAATCGTGACTTGGCCCCAGAACTCAAAGCATGTTGGGCACACGCGAGGCAGACTTGCACAGGGTCGGAGACTGTATGACCCCTAATCTTAAGGCAAAATGCCATCTGACCTGTTTCAGGACTAGCTCACTTTTCACTTGTTGGGGCTTCCAGAAGCCTGAAGAGGAAAAGCTCACTCTTAAATAGTCATAGTACTGCAAGACTTCCAGTCAACCATCTTGTGCTTAAAAGCACGCTTCTTCTCCACAACGATCTTATTTGTCTTAGAACCATTTATGTCAAAGAACATTTTATAGTGCAGTAATGATAAACATCAGAGCAATTTAATGAGGCCATGCTCTAGTAAGACCAAAAGTACCATATTGTCCATGAACAGGAGTGTTCGCCTGCTCTTGCCAGAAATGAGTGGTCGTCTATCCAAGCAGACTTGCAGGGGGTTGGGAGAGGTCTGTCTTTAAAGGAATAGGAGTTCGATGTTTTCTTGCCTGATGTGCTGCCTATAACTTCCTGACCTCCAGCCCCCAGTCTGCATCACTACCTTTGTTCCAGGCCAGCCCGGTCAGGCCAATGTGCCTTTGCCGTACTCGGATGTCTGCTAGCCTGACCGCTTTCTTCAGGATGGCCTGGACTTGGAATCTACTGAGTGCCTTGCCATCTCTGTGTATCGGTCGGGGCTTGCCTCTGTGGGACCTTTTACGCAGAAACACCTTGTGGAATACCTATTGGGCCATGCAAAGGGTCATCAAGGCAGTACCGATTGATCCACCTGCCCTTCCCGCCTGGTCCGCTTTTGACCTTCTGAGCAATAATTGCCATGATATTGTTAGCTATACTTATATCAGCCTGTGTTCGCCTGTCGGCTGATGTGCTCTGTAGTATCATTTAGCCAGCGGTAGAAGTGTACTGAAAAAAGTAGCGGAACTGTAATCTCGGCAGGGGAGAGGGTAGGCGGAAGCACAGTGCAACATGTGATAAGGTGTTGCGGCCAGGGCATTGCAATATAAGTGACTGGTAACTAAGGCTCCTATTACAACTTTACTCTTGCACAGGGACATGATTGGACAAATCCTCTGTATAGAATGACGAATATGATCGTACAAAGTAGAGGAATGGTGAACTGAAAAAAATGAAAGTAGTGGAACACCGCTCCGACCGTTCCCGCTCACTTTGATCACTGCATTTAGCTGACCCCAAACACCCCGAAAAATGCCAGCACGAAGGCTGAATTCAACCAGGCTATCTCATTAATGCAAATGCGGTGTCATCATCTACCAATCTTAATTATTCAAAACAGAGAGGGCACCTAGCATTAGCCTTCACCCCTTCAAAAGCCAACCCTTTGACGGCAGATTTCACCAAGTTGCTATGGGTTGCTAAATATGACACTGCAGTGAAATGTGATATTGCCCTTGAGGTTCTGTAAAAATGCCCATTCCAGAAAGAGTTTTTAACATCTTTCTCCGTAATATCGATTTTACATAGACTGGTTGCGTTCACAAATATCTCAAGCCACTTACTGTAATGTCTGCCCGCCTTAGGCGACAGTGCATTGTGTGCCAGGTCCAATATTAAACTTGCAGAATTCTCCAAACTTCCTCTGGTAGTGGAATCATTGTTTGCTATCCCTGACTCTGCCATGTATATATAAATGCATTTGTATTATTTAGGCTATCCTTTTATTTTTGTGTGTTTTCTCTACTGTGCATGTCTACATACCTTGATGCGTGCGTGTGTGTTAATCAATGAATTCTTTATAGAGCACCAAACTGCTACTATTCTTTTCGTAATTGTAATTGGTTATTTATAATGCATGTAATACCCAGAGGTTTCTCTGCCCAGACCCGGGGAGCGAACCCGCATTGCTCCATGTTGTCTTGCTTCCAAGGCGAGCACGTGGCCCCTGAGCTATCCTCCCGAGGCATCCTGTTTAAACATTTAAACCCACGAGAACATTCTGACACACTGCCAAGTGAGCTCAGCCAGAGAGGGCTTTGCAAACTGTGCTCACGTCATTCTACTGCTTATGCACCTTCCAAAAAGTCATGGGTGGGCAAACCCAGTTGTATCAAGGCTTCTGATCACTGACGTTGGTCTCTTTTCCCCCCCAACAGGTGCAACACCCAGGACTACATCTGGCACAAGGGCCTGCGCTGTGAGTCCATCATCACTGACTTCCAGGTGATGTGTGTGGCAGTGGGGGCTGCGGCCCTGGTGGTGCTGCTTCTCTTCATGATGACCGTTTTCTTCGCCAAGAAGCTCTACCTGCTGAAAACCGAGAACTACAAACTGCGCAAGCGCCAGTAAGTGAGGGCTAGAAAGGGTGGGGGTTGGAGGGAGCCTTTTTATCAGTGGGAGATGTCCTTTTAATGATTCAGAAAAGTGAGGGTCCACCTTATTGAAAGAGAGAAGCTCTACCTGCTGAAAGCCGAGAACTACAAACTGCGCAAGCGGCAGTAAGTGAAGGGAGCCTTTTATCAGTGGAAGATGTCCTTTGCTGCAGGAATGGTAGTGGAGAGGGTGTGTGTCCCTGGTTGGGAAGGTTCGGGCCCCGTTTAATGACTCAGAAAAGTGAGGGTCCACCTTATTGTTGGAGAGAAGCTCTACCTGCTAAAAGCCAAGAACTACAAACTGCGCAAGCTGCAGTAAGTGAGGGCTGGCAAAGGTTGAAGGAGCCTTTTAACAGTGGGAGGTATCCTTTGCTGCAGGAATGGCAGTGGAGAGGGTTTGTGTCCCTGATAGGGAGAGGACCAGACCCCGTTTAATGATTCAGAAAAGTGAGGGTCCACCTTATTAAAAGAGAGAAGCACGGGAATTGGTGGAAAGTTAGAGATCCGCTTTCCTAATGAAGAGAGCAGGGCTCACTTTACTGATGTCAGCTGTGTCCGCTTAAATTTATGGCGGAGAGATGACCCACTTTACTTAGGGGAAGAAGGAAGGGTAGCCTTTACTAATGGAGAGGGAGGCCCGCATTACTCCTGGGGGCAGGAGAGGGGTAGTAGCGGTGAACACTGCTGCACTCCACTCTTTGGAACAGCGAGGGTCCGCTTTGGATGATGGGAATTTGTGAGTCAGCCTGGCTCTGTTCAATTGAATGATGCTTTTATGTGGTGCTAAGGTATGAAGAAGAAAGTAGTTGCTCACAATCTTTAGCTCTCACACAGGGCTATTGACGGCTATGTTGGGAACTGAGGTATTGGATTTGGAAGGAGAATATTACATGCTATAGTGTGTAACGTCTTAACAGAGTACCTTTACTCCATAAATATACAGGCGTGAATATGTTGCTAGGCCTAATCCCCCTGGCTTCTTCCTGCTGTGCTTCCTGTTGTATAATCAGCACCTGGTCCTAGATGTAGAGGACTTTCCTTTTTGCCTTCTTTTTTGATGTACGGTATTAATACACATATTGGCTTATTATGTTAATTTCTGGGATATTAGCAAAGGATTATGGGCTTGGTGCTATGGTTAGTTTCAGGATATTAATACAGTGTCAAGATCACCCTATGTTTGCTACTAACGTATTAATAATGTATTCAATCGCTGTTATATGTAGAAATATTTGTGTTTTTATACATTTAAATTATAGACTCATTTTAGGGTGACATGACTCAGTTCATGTCCCCAATTTACAGTCCCACCACACAATTGTGGGCAAGAAAACAGGCAGTGATTTTTTTTTTTTTATGAGGTCAAGCTGAACAAAGGTGGTCTTCAGCTTTCTGCCAGGGAAATTACCGCCATATTATAAGCTCAAAAACCATTGGCCAGCAAAACAAACGTTGACCTGCCTACATGAATATTACTGATGGCAACTCACAGAAGTATTCATTTGCATGATCAATTTTATGTAAATCTCAAACACTAGAAAAGGTCATGGTGGGTTTAAAAGGCTTGAAAAAAACATCCCACCTGCTATCTATAAAGCAGCACTGCCATGTAAGACAAACGAAATTTTCTGTAGCAAAAGGCTTGCATTTGAGCTCATTTCTATACCCCCAATGCCTTTCTGATGTAGCTCTGAACTGGAGGTGAACTTCCAGGATGGTTACTAGGAGGCGTTGTGCATTGCGTGACTTGGCTCCAATGCAAAAATACCAGCCATTCTAAAGACTTCCATTGTTTGCCATCCTTAAATTCACAAAAGCATTTCAACATGGGACATAACATTTCAGATATGTTGAGAAAATACTTTCATTTCCCCTATAACACCCACTATTTACAGATCAAAATACTCTCTCTACATTAAATGTGGTGCAAACGATTCTCACATGTGTAGGCAATTGTCTCTGAATATGTGTGTGCAGCTTTCAATGTATGTGCAACTTTCAAGCTATGTGTGTGTGTGTGCGTGCGTGTGTGCGTGTGTGTGCGTGCGTGCGTGTGTGCGTGCGTGTGTGTGCGCAGATTTTAATCTAGTCCTATTCATTTGCCTTCAGATCTTCAAATTTTCAGTTGAAGATGTAATATTCTCCAATAAAAGGTATAATGTTAAAGCTCCATTGCCGTATCAGATTAGGCATAGATCTACCTGTGTATTTCAGCATAAGGGACGACATGGGTTTTTATACTTTGCATGATTTTCTGTGAATGGAATTAATTCCCTGTGCTAATTGCCCTTGCATAACAATCTGATTTATGACTAGGTGCCCATCAGCCACAAATGTGCATAATACCTCATCAGGCAATACATCAGTATTTCATGACGATACTATGGCCTGCACGTGCCCATGCCGACAAAATCCATGAATTCTATTTTAAATTGTGCTTAATTTTACAAAACACTCTGCATTTAAGTTTGTGAGGAATCTGAGGGCATCTTGACTTATTTCCCCAACATATCCTCCTCCCAGCTGGCCAGGGAAAGGCAGTCGCTTTCGGATCCTGTCTCTTGGGGTCGATTTGTGAGGGAGAATCACCTGGGTGGAGGAGACTTGGCCAGTGGAGATGAGGTACCGTTGGGTGAGACACGGTATCCCCCATTACCCTTTTCCAATGAGCCTAATATTCCCAAGGTCTTTGTAAGGTATTATCAATCCCTTCCCTATTTTCCTAGAAAACCTTCTTCCAACACACACAACTTAGGTTCTGAGATGAGGAGGCCACCATTGAAACAGAAGAAAGAGTGAAAGAAGAAACACAAGCAGTCTAGTTGTTGGACCCATTATTACGGAGCCGGGAACTTTAAAACAGGTTCAGCTGAGAGGTATGGGGTGAAGCACAGTGAACGCAAAAGAGAGTTCCAGGTTAGAAGCTGTGGCAGTGAGAAGGCACCTTCCAGAGACGCTGCGAGGTATATGGAGCACGATCCGGTGCAGCGAGTGAGAGGGGCTCGTTGGCAGCTAGAGGCGGAGAGGAGAAAGCATTGCAGCCCAGAGCAAAGGTACCGGGAGCATTGGAGAGGCTCCCGAATGGTCACTGGTGTAGGACTGACCAGAACTCCACAGTAAGCAGCGGGGAAGCCGGAGAGGACGTTGAATGCCAGAGGGAACCCGCAGAAGCAGCCCGTGAATGGAGACGAGTCTCCGGAAAGCCGCCGAAAGGGGAAATCTGACCGTAAGAAATCCAGTGAGTCCGCCTGGGTGAAAAGGGGGCCCTGGACATGGTGGATGGGTGGTTTTGAGGCCAGATACATTTGGTTTTGAATATGGAATTGAATATAAGGAAAAAAGTGACAGAAAGCAAGCATTGCCAAGAGTCAAATACGCCTGCATTACTAAGAGTCAAATAATCTAACATTGTTAAGAGTTAAATAATCAAGCATTGCCAAGAGCCAAGTATAATTAAGCAAGAGAACTAAAATAGTAGCAAAGCCAGTATGCAAGCGAATACATTGTAATGGGAAGGCTCTGTTGGTTTGCAAGTGAAAGCTACTGGAAAAGTGAATTTTAACAAACTCTGTGATAATAAAGCTTCAAAGGCAGTTCAAAGGATATTCAGTCAATCCTTATTGTGAAGCTGAAACTGTGGTAAGAAACCTATGGAACAGAGACAAATAAGCTGTGTCGTTTGTGTGCCATGTAATGGGTGGACCGTGTGGTCCAACAACTGCACCTAGACCGAATGCACCCACCTAAGGAAAAGCTACACTGTGATTGAATAAAGGAAGCATATGTGAACTGAGATTGATTAAATAGAGGAAACCTATGTTAACTGAGATTGATGAGCTGAACTTTATAAATTGGTGACAAGTAACCAAACTCGAAGAGCTGGGAAATATCTCAAGTAACTGTGTTATGTTGGAGCATTAAATATCCCAAGGAAATGTGTTATGTTGGAACATTAACTATTCCAAGGAAATTGTGGTGTTTTAAAACACTGGAAGACTTGAAAGCCAGGGGGAGGGAACCCCTTTGTTGTAAAGTGAACTATTTCAATCATGGGGAAGGGAAAACCCTTTTCCACTTAAGAGCTGGAAGAAGCTCCAAACTATTATTTAGAACACTTCTCATGTGATGCCGACATCCCTTCACATTTTATACAGTTAGATGTGAGAATAAGTATAGGTTATGGACACAGACAAACATTTACTTTGGACCTCTTGACACAGACTATCATTAGTTTCATTTAGGAAGGGAAATCCCACCTTAGCTTTGGTCAAGTTAGGCATTTTCCCACCCCTCCTTTTTTGTTAATACAAGTTTGTACGTCAAACTTCTATCTCTTTGTCTGCGTCTCATTAGTGATGCCTTCACAAATGGTGTTAGTGGTGGGATACACTTAATTGATATAAATTGGTGGACCCTTATGCTTCTTGTAGTCCCGTTTCCCTCCGAAAAGGAAACAATTGTAAAAGGTAAGGCTCAGGAGAAAGTTTCAAACATCGAAACCTTAATTGCCACTCAGTGTCAGATTCTGGTTAAGTGTCAGAATCTAGGATAAGACTCTCAAGTCATATACTAGAGACCAGTGTTTTGCCAGGGGAACACGTGGATGCTGTGGCAGCACCCTGGCTCACAGAGGCCAGAGTTTGGTGAGGGGAATGCGTGGATGCTGTCGCAGCACCGTGGAATGACATTCTTAAATGAACAGAACATTAGCAACTCTGACAGAATTAGTGTAGTTCAAAACTGTGGACAGTATGCAAATGCTCTGCCCTAAGGGATCCTGGGACCTTCATGCCCTGCTTCATCTATGTAGCATGGGGAAGCGCTTGCATGTGTGCCACCACCTGGGTGGCGATCAGGTACATCTCATAATGTGGTAAACTCACCGCATTTTTATGGTGGGAAAGCCACCATACACTTCTTCTATGCCCCGAAACCCCTTCCCCTACACCCCCCATAAAAATGAAGTGAAACAAAATACGGAGAAATGGCAGCAATGAGTTGAGGCAGTACTTCCAAGCATGCGCATGAGCACTTAGATTGCCTGGAAGCGCCTTCAACAGAATGAAACCGCCTTCCTGATATCATTCTGCAGCCCCGGCATCACAACTATCCCAATGTGCCATTTGCAGAGGGAGTTCACATTGCAGAAATACTGCATCCGGTCACCGTTGACAGCCAAGGTGCAGAGTGAACCACTGAGAGCACAGTTCGTATGCCTGGGGAAATGGCACCCACACTGAGAAACCCGGAAGTGAGAATGTTCTTGTGCATCATTGCAGTCCCATTTCCATTTCAGATGAGGTTTTGACATAGAAATTGGTCAGAAGGAGCTATGAAGGGAAGCCGCATTCCATGCCATGTCGGCACATAGCAAAACAGAAAGGTGATGGCTGGAAGGTTTTGAATAAATCATAACCACTGGCAAAGCTCTGGGCAACCCTCCAGACCATCGTTTTTCAGCCTGCCAAGCCATTACAGAAGGGGAAAAACCATATGCAAATCAGGCTTGGTCCTACCCCAAAAGGGGCAGTCCAGCCCGAACTGCTAGGTCACATCCCTTCTGCACGAGACCACAAGCATCCCCAGACATGTTTCAGCCTTGTTGGGCGTCATCAGTGAGGAGTAGCTTGGGTCTCTAGGCCCGGCAGACTCGGGACCCACG
The DNA here is from genome assembly GCF_040938575.1 of Ambystoma mexicanum. NCBI lineage: Eukaryota > Metazoa > Chordata > Amphibia > Caudata > Ambystomatidae > Ambystoma > Ambystoma mexicanum. The sequence continues at coordinate 1,396,805,098 of NC_090923.1, read as the reverse complement.
TCTGGGCATACCCGTCCCACTCGGGGTGACTTTAGCAAAACAGAAAGGTGATGGCTGGAAGGTTTTGAATAAATCATAACCACTGGCAAAGCTCTGGGCAACCCTCCAGACCATTGTTTTTCAGCCTGCCAAGCCATTACAGAAGGGGAAAAACCATATGCAAATCAGGCTTGGTCCTACCCCAAAAGGGGCAGTCCAGCCCGAACTGCTAGGTCACATCCCTTCTGCACGAGACCACAAGCATCCCCAGACATGTTTCAGCCTTGTTGGGCGTCATCAGTGAGGAGTAGCTTGGGTCTCTAGGCCCGGCAGACTCGGGACCCACGTCTGGGCATACCCGTCCCACTCGGGGTGACTTTAGCAAAACAGAAAGGTGATGGCTGGAAGGTTTTGAATAAATCATAACCACTGGCAAAGCTCTGGGCAACCCTCCAGACCATCGTTTTTCAGCCTGCCAAGCCATTACAGAAGGGGAAAAACCATATGCAAATCAGGCTTGGTCCTACCCCAAAAGGGGCAGTCCAGCCCGAACTGCTAGGTCACATCCCTTCTGCACGAGACCACAAGCATCCCCAGACATGTTTCAGCCTTGTTGGGCGTCATCAGTGAGGAGTAGCTTGGGTCTCTAGGCCCGGCAGACTCGGGACCCACGTCTGGGCATACCCGTCCCACTCGGGGTGACTTTAGCAAAACAGAAAGGTGATGGCTGGAAGGTTTTGAATAAATCATAACCACTGGCACATAGTCCATTCAGGTCTGCCAACTCAGAGGAACTTGAACTTTTCTCCTTTGTCTATTGAGAGGATGAAGATGAGCATCACACCGTTCCCGAGGACTCTAGAGACCGGTTTACAGGGTAGGCTGCCTGGTTAGCAAAGGAGCTCGGTTGCACATCTACAACATAGCGCCTCTAGTGGTTCTCAAGCACCATCGCACTCTATTTCTCATGGAGGGGACGGTCGACCGAGTGCTGAAAAAGCTGGACGAAACAAATGTACCTGAAAGGGTTCATAGCCATACCCTCTGTGTTTTTGCCAATTGCTGTGGGCAGAAAATTAAGTGTGGACGTGTGGCTTAAGAGCAAGGTGTGCTGTGAGCGTAACTTTGAACCCACAATTGACAGCTTGGCAGAAGATCTCACTGGGCAAAGGAGTTTCTTGCAAGTGGACTTCTATAACGTCTATCACCACATCCTGCTTCATACAGAGACATTTTGCTTGTGCATGGATGAAGAAAGAAAATCGTGAATGTCTACACAAGGAACTCCAGCACCTCTGAGTCCACATTTACTCCTCAACCAGAAGATATGGGATTACATTTTGTTAAACTGCTTGGAGTGATGCCTCATCACGACTTGGACGGACCGGATCACGAGTTTGGCGGTAATGTCAATCCCCATTCCCCACTGAGCCCATTTGGGAATGCCCCATTCCCCATTGGGCTCAATGGGGAAATTTCACGCTAATACCGCCGGTGGATTTCCCGCCGGCGGTAATAGCGCAAATTGTCGGTGGATTTCCCCCCAGCTCAGAGCTGGGGAGAAATCTGCCGAAGTCCTGCTTTGGCGGACCCTTAAATCCGGCGGTAATAGCGCTACCGCCGGATTTAAGGGTTACCGCCAAAGTCGTGATCTCCAGTATACAGTCAGTTGCATCCAAATCAATCTCAATCTCAATCCCGGGCCAGTCTGGCTCGAAAGAGGCGTTCCAGCCCGACCCTTGTTTTGTGCCAGTGCCTGCCCCAGGCATGGGGAAACATGCAAGCCTCTCACCGCCGTGGCTGCCCACCTGATTTCTGGGTTCACATTTAGCGTGCCACCACGCAGAACCCAAAACGTTTCTGAGGAAAAAAACGAAGGTAGGCTTTGTGTATGTGCCCAGCCCACCACTCACTGCATGACTTCCTATCCTGCCCCTCACGCAGCAGGTCTCCCTGGGGCAGGACAGGGTGTCGCTGGTTAAACGTTAACTAAGCTGATGGAGGAGTCCTTTCCGCTTTCGCTATCAGCTCTCATTTAGGTCAATCTTTTCTGCTTTGAGGCATGGTGTGCATGTGCGCGGTGCAGCGGTGGTGACTTGTTCACCAGGTACATTTGCTGGCCCCTTGATCTATTCATCCACCTCATCACCCATTTGCATATAAATATTCTAATGTATGCACATTTTTCTCATGAATATTAACGAGGGATGTGCTAAAAACCTGTCTGGATTCTGATCCTCGAGGCCTGGAGTTGGACAATCCTGGTCTAAACTGTCTTGCAAGATTGGGACGGTGTGGAATCTGAGTGAAGCTGAAAGCTTTATGCAGAAGAACCTGGGGAATCTGAATGGCCAGTGTCATCTGATGAGGAATCCTAAGGCTGAAACTAGGCAAACGTCTACATTTTCAGCAGGACCACCTACCTGTGTTTCATAAGAAGGGGCGACAATTAGACATTTCTGCAGATGGAGGGGCAATGTCACATGTTTGACAGAAGATGTGAAACAGCTATGTACGTTTTCTTTGTATGCGGGCGTTGGAGGGGGTCTTAAGGTGCACGCAACAGCCACTATTAGGACTCTCTTTAAGCAGTAGTTCAGCTTGGTGGGATGTTTAAGAATGCTTCTTCGATGACCCGCCATTCATCGAGAGTGCAACTGCAGGGCTACATAGCTTCAAAAAGGGAAATGCCTCGATGAAATAGAATGCGCCTACGGTATAACCCTGGTGTAGTGCTGTTCTTAAAATGATGATTGAAAAAGTTTATTTTGGTATGACCTAGCATACAATAAAAACATAAAAACACAAGTAACATCACAATATCCATAAAAACAATAAACAAATAAGATCATCACATGAACTTAAAAACAGAATCACAGACATACAATCAAGCGGTTTATAGTCAAAAAGTCGAAAACTTAATTTCGAATAGCAAAAATGTCGAAAAAAAAATGTCGAATGTAAAAAAGTCGAAAACACATACATATAATAGGAAAAGTCATAATTTCGAAAAAAAAATGTCGAAAAAAAATCGAAACCCCAAAAAGTTTTTTTTTTTTTACACAAATACTAACATTTTTTATGGGGGGGTCCCCCCCAACCCCCCATCCCAAACCCCTACCCCAACCCCCCCCTCCTCCCCATCCTCCCCACCCCCCATAGATATACCTTTAATTATTTTAAAAAAATCTTTAATATAATATTAAATAATTAATTAATTTCTAAAAAAAAACATCCCAAACCCCTACCCCCAACCCCCCCTCCTCCCCATCACCCCCACCCCCCATGGATATACCTTTAATTATTTAAAAAAAAAGTTTAATAAAATATTTATTATTAACACATAAAATCGAAAAAAATCGAAAAAAATTCGACTTTTTTGTTTTTCGACATTTTTATTTTCCAATAAATATTTTCGACATTTTGACTTTCGAAAATATTGTATTCGAAAATATGACTGGACACCCAATCAAGCCTTAATAAAGATTCTCTTAATGATAAGACACACTTTAAAAATGTTAGAACAGCCCACCCTGCCCAAACAGATTCAACCCGTAACAAATAATGTAGTGCAGGCTTGCAGCGTCGCAGGCCACGGCCCGGAAAAAACAGGTTTTAAAGTTTGTTCCAGATTATTGAAAAGTTGGGGTAGAATAAAATGAAATGTGCCAAAACTTCTTTTGGGGCCCCCCATAAAAGACAGGCCTGGTCCTTTTTCCCTTTGGACCAGACCGACATCACAGATCTCAGGTGTACGCAGTTAAAGCAGGCCCTTGAAACAGGAAAACGCTGCGACGGGTGGTTGTCCCCGCTCAGATATTTCTGAAGGCCAGGAGATGTAATCAGTGAATGTAATCTGTTGCCAGGCTTCATCAGCTCTAAGGATGCTCTTCTGACCAGAAGACGCTCGCGCACACCTGCTCTCGCAGAGTTTGCAGCTTTGGATGATAACAGCGCTGATGTATAAAACCAATGGCCTTCCCCTGCATCCGCCAGCAGCGTCCTCACATGCCTGAGCCAGGGAACCTTTGAATAAGGGTCTCTGGGCACCAGATAACTCATTAGTTCTTGAGTCAGGGTAACTCTGATGTTTCTCCAGATTCTGAGCCAGCGATTTACCGTTAGGCCCACAACCGAGTCACCCAAGAACCGACAGCCAAGCGCTTGATGAACTGCAACATTTGGAGCAGACCCCGGCAGCCCCAGAATGGTCTTTAAATGATCTAACTTGATACTATTATCCGAAACCTGAGAGAAGAATATGACGGAAACTGAGGAATTTACAGGCTCCCTCCCCGCATCAGTAGAGTTAGGTATGGTAAGTCCTACTTACTGGTTTATTCAGTACTGAAAAGTTCCCAAAGGGCAATTTTGAAAAAGGCAATGAGATGATCATGGCGGTAGGATTAGTGTGAGGTTTCCTTAATGGAGTGGCTATAGAGAAGTTTAGCCACATGAGTGTATCTGCTGCCCCATGTTAATGCCCCTTAAGCATGCGGGTGTGCCCAATGCCATTGGACGACATCATTGTATGCCGGAGGATGCAAATCCCTGAAGACTGGTTTCTTATTTTGGGGCGCTTTGATGCAGCTGTTCATGCTGGTCGATGTGGATGATACGATTTGTGTAGACACAGTCTGGACTATTCACGACTATCAAGCTACCCACTGATGGAGGATGCATGAAAACGAAGGCACTTAAAAAGGGACTGGGAGGCGTTACATTCACAATGGGGAGATACTCTGGCTTATAAATGCTTACTGTTGGTCATGAAGTCTCATCTCTATTTCTATAGTACTTTGGTATCTAACCAATGACAGAAGTGAGAGCGGCGACTTTCGAAAGGATGTTTATGATTACAATGATGGCGTGGGCGGAGATGGATTAGGAATCTCCATTGTAGGAACTGAAAAGTAATAGTGGGTCCGTGAAACTTGCATGACAAGTGTTACGGCCAGTTTTAAGGCTGCATTGTTTTTTCACAAAAGAGAGAACATTTCTAAAAACTGGAAGAGGCAAAGTCAAACAGTGTGCACCTATTGTGTGACAGATGCAGGGAATGAATGTTCGTCGCATTGGTGAACAAGTATTGGCAAAGCCAACAGTTTGGGCTTTCGTGAAGGTATGTGATAGGCATTTGCTAAGCAATTATATAATGGTAGTACCTGGCCATACGCCCGCAACAGCTACACAATTGAGTGATTACCTGGGCATATGAGGGCAGTACCTGGCAAATGTCTCTCTAATATCTCAAGCCAAAACTAATGGCTTTGTCTTTGCTTGTTTTTAACAGGACTTGAGCATATGATATGATATGGCATTTATAACGCGCCGATACACAAGTGTTTCAAGGCGCGACGAGGCAAGGGAGGGGGAACAGAGGGAAGACAGACAAGTGATCCTACTAGGCCAGGTGCCATTCAGATCATGCAAGTGCATGGGAAGGGGGAAAGGGAAAAGTGGGGCAGGGGGAGGGGAAGTGCAATACATGGGATAATAAAATAATAACAAGTAAAAAGTACAATCAGCAGGTGGCAAACCAGCATATGGAAGAGCTATCAATCAAGTCGCTGGGGGTACACTTGTTTAGGACATGTTTAGTTCACCAGCAGCCATTAACAGGTGTATTTAAGACATTAGCTCTCAGCACACTGCTTAGAAACAACAGTGACGGGCTAAAGTTTAATTTGACTGCTTGATAGAGTGAGCTCAAAGAGGGCCAGGCGGATGTGTTGTCGGGAGGGTGCAGCGGGTAGTGAATAAGAAAGGCCAGAAGGATTAGCATGGTCCGGCGCAGTTAATGAGTGGCTAAATAATCAAATAACAACCACAAGCTGTGTGTCCCTCCTCACATGTCATCTCCCTCCTAACTGTACGCCAGTACTATAGTTTTGGTTTATAGGTGGAGCTTAAGGGCCACCAAATAGCCCAAACTAAAAAAGGGGACAGTTAGATCAAATGTATGAATAACTGGTTTCTGCAGAGACTGCTCTCAGAAAGCAAGAGCTATGACAAATTCGCCTGCTTGTCCCTACGTGTGGCTGGGAGGGCTGGGTACTAGGTCCAGGGGAGGTGTGTGGAGGACCCCCACCTTACAGGGTGTCCCTTTAGGAGACACTCAGTTGAGATCATGTAAAATGGTTTAGACACCCTTGACATAAGAAATGGCTCAGAAGACATGTTGAGGTTTGAGAACACATAAAGAGGCAGCTTATTCGGCAGCAGCACTTCTGAAGATATCCCTAGTCTGAGTGTGAGCAACTGCAATGGCCTGTTCACTCCAGGTTTGCGATAGTGAGGCAGAAAGACACGGCAACAGCTGAGAATATGCCCACTGACAATCCCGTCTGTCACATGCTGCTGGCAGATTCAGAATCCAAGATGGCGGCCCCACACTTAGTCTGTCAGTCTGCGACGCCTCGCAAAATTATTTACACATGAAAGAATCATAGTCCCAATCACGCACTGACAATCCGCAAGTCCCATATCAATATGAGGCTCGGCAGATAAAGACCCGTTCCCCGCCCTAGCAGAGATATAAAAAAGGGATTGACAGACCTGGAGGTGGGGGGTTTTGGAGAAGGATCATGGACGCTGTGGCAGCATAGCCACCCTTGCACAGAAGACAGTCACCAGGTAAGTGCAATCTCAATGCAGCTTTATTGCCACTAGGTCCGCCATAACACGTAGGATAGATATATAAAGGACATACGCTTAATTAGATGGTAGATAACAGAAACACTGGGTTCCCCACACCCTTCATCCAGCTCTCCCTCCAAATGCCACAACAAACGGTTCTCCTTAGAACTCTCACACCTAGAACACACCAACATTCTAGCTGTGATGTCACTTGCCCTGACAACACTGCAAACACAGTGCCATAACACCAAAGCAGATTTCCACAGGCGCATTTGGAGATCACTGAATGAGAAAAAGAGAGCAGGAAGCCGGAGAGAGGTAGAGTGAGAGGAGAAGGAGGAGGAGCAGAGGAGTAAAGAGGAGACGAAAGGGGGCCATCAGTGAGAGGAAAGAGGGCGGTGAACGGCCTGGAGTGGAGAGGAGGTCGAAAGGAGTGGAGAGGCCAGAGGACTATCATGAGGGCAATCAGTCAGAGGGAGGGGAGGGTGAAAGGAGTAGGAGCTGGTGATCATCAGTGAGAGGAAATAGAAAAGGAGTGCAGAGCAGAAGATAGGGAGCAGCACAAGTAAGGAAGTGGGAGTACAGAGTGAAGAGGCTGGAGGAAGATGTCTGGAGAACAGAGTGGTGAGCCGCATGACTGACGCAGGCATGCATCGGAGGCGCGAAGCAGCAATCATGTGGCAAAGAATCATCAAGGAGGTGCAGGAGAAGTGCGAGAACAGTGAGGCGCAGAGTGAGGGAATAAAGGAGGATACCTTCGGTACACGCATGTGGCACGACCTTGAGGGGGGATCTGAGAGTGGTTTGGTGGAGAGGAGTGCCAGGAACCGGAGTCAGAGAGGTGGTCAGGGGAAGCCTTTCAAAACCAGGACGTGGCTTCCTGAATGGTTGAAGATGTGGACTTTGGTGAAAATATGGCTTATCTTGAACCTGCAGCGCATGTCCACAGTATGGCTGAAGACGCCAGACCTGAGGCCCAGGGAGGCAGTCTCACCAAGCAGTGAAGCCCCAAAGGAGGACCCAAAGTAGCAGGAAGATAACAAAACAAGTGTGGGGAGACTTCAAACCTGAGACTGGGAGTGATCCAGAAGGACCAGGAGATCCGCTATGGGGTTTGAGTGTTGGGCCTTTTGTGGAATCCACTTGGCTGCATGAAAGCGCAGAACAGATCTCTAAGAAAGCTATGTGCTGAGTTAGATCTAGCTCAGTCAGGAATCCTAGCAGAGATGCATACATTCAAGCCAAGTGTTTTTCTTAGCAAGAAAATAAGATTATGGAAAAAAGGGGCGTTGTTGAAGATGCCAGGGAGAGTGAATAATCAGGATGTTTGGATGTTTTGACACCTGGTTATGCAGTGTATAGAGCGTCCTTCCGCTGGAGAGTATGCGAGTATCACTGAACAAGCATGGTTCCTTCACCCAGCCGCAGTAAGGGTTTGTGTGTAGCTGATAGGAAGAATGTCGAAGCATTGATGGACTTCATTCATACACTGCCACCCTCTAAACCGATGGGTATTCGTGGGATGCCTTGTGTTGCATGGAAACATGATGCTAGCTGACAGTCTCCCAAAGCACCCACTCCTTTCACTGATGGCGTGAGAACTGCTGGTAGTCAGTCACAATCTTGGAGTATGTCCTTAGCGATTCATAAAAGGGGCCTACACTAAAATCTCCAGGCTTATTCTCATGCTGTACCCAAACCTTTTTGAAGGGAACAATTGTGCCAAGGTCCTGTTAAAGCATTTGGAGAGGTGGGCAGGAAAGGTAGCCACTCTCTGACTACCCAACTGGTGTAATAGCCATGAAGGTCAGGACCTCTGCAACTCAACCACAACACGCAGAGAAGAATATTTCGCACCTTTTTAGATTTTGTTTGCGCCCCTGATGGTGTAGATAAAGGGAAAGTGTGCAGGGGAGTCCGTATGGCCTCCTTACCTTGATAAAAGAACTATATTTGAATTTACAGATACATATTAGGTTCGATGAGTTAGGAAGGTGCTCAGAAAGAAATGAAACAAAGGTCTTAAACATGGCTGCATTCTGACCCCCCTCTTTTCTAATCTCGCTGTATCTTTCATGGGGGCCTATAATTCTGGAACTAGAAATGATCCCTTTATTTGGCAAACAAGGACCTATATATTATGAGTTGTGGTGGAGATGCGGTTCTGTTGGATCTTGCTCCAATTTGGCTGCACGTTTCATTGGTGAGACCCTGCAAGGATGCAAGTAAGGTCCAACAGAACCGTGTCATCGCCCGAAGGGATGACCAAAGCAATGTCAGTGTTTGTTATTTATTCAAAACCTTATGTCCAACACTCAAAAAGCTTTGCCTTTGTCACACTGACTGGGACGAGCCTGCCCAGATGTAGGCGCTGAGCTCGCTGTGCCAAGAGACCCGAGCTTCACCTCACTAAGGATGCACCATGTATCCGAGATGTTGGGGTTCACGTTGGTCTCGTGCAGAAGGGATGTGACCCAGCGTTCCCGGCTAGACTGCCGCTTTTGGGTGATCTGCCTGCAGTATTTCCCCTTCTGTAAAGGCATGGCAGGCTGAGAATGATGGTTTAGGGTGCTGCCCAGAGCAATGCCAGTAGTTGTGATTAATTCCACATATTCCATCCATCACTCTTCAGTTTTGCATCTGATTATTGTTGTCAAGATTTGCCAGAAAATAAACCGAGATACAGAAACAGCATCATGTTGTGGCCAGTCAAGACTTCCGTCAGTCATGGCCGCCTCTTGTACTTTAATAATGTACATGGTGGTTCTTTACCATATCTGATCAGAAACGTTATTAAAAGCACATGGATCTCAGTGCCGACATGTGGTATGAAACTATGGAAACAGCTAATTTATCAGGGATTACAGTTGAAGGCCATGGAGATTAGAAAGAATATACTAATCACTTTGATAAGGGCTGATTCCTAGCTGTTCCTAATGGTTGGGGTAGTGATTAAAACGTTTCTGACATTCGAAGATTCCTAGGTAAAATAATCAACAGTCAGAAGTGATCATATCAATTAACACCCGCATGTGATGTCATGGGCCCTCCCAGTCATTCTGGTAGCTCGAAAGGGCAGGTGTCACCTCATGGTATTGTTTGCATTCAGAGCCTCCTGAAAATCTTAAGGCTTCCATCTTCCCTCCCATGCCATTTGCCCCAGTCCCCCCCACCCCTCACCTTTTTCACCTCACCCAGCCACTTCCTGCACCATCCCAACACAGGCACACTGTTCTCAAGCCACTGCTGGCTCCCAACTCCTGATATCCTGACCTTTCCTCTCCTGTCATGAAAAGGGAGAATGGACTATGGGTTGTTCCATTCTAGCTATATACATGGTGACCATTTTGTTTTGTAGTTTTTTAAAGACGAGAAACAGCAATCACATAGTTTCTCGACCTCTGCTATGCTGTGCAGATGGCCAAAACAACAGACAATCTATTGCACCACAGCCATTCTCCAGAATCCTTGGTCCACTAGCTTATCAGCAGAGCAGCCACAGGAGCTCACAAGAATTGCCTCGAAATGGGCCTCCTGCTCAGTGAAGCTCACGTGATTGTATCTTTGTCCTTTCAAGGCTTGTGGATGTCAACAGAGTTAGAGCCATTGTATCATTGGATTTATCTGCAGCTTTCAACGCTGTCGACAACCAAATTCTGCTATCCAGCAGACATTAGCCACTCCTCCATGTTGGACACACATTGCTAAGATTGCCAATGAAGTGCCTCAGCACTCAGAATTCTCGCACTTCTTTTCACTATCCATATTCTCCCATTTCTGAATCTTTCGGACTTATTTGACATGCAATGCTGTACTGTGAGTATGCTCGGCCCTACAGATAAGGGTTGCATTGGCCATGTTTACTCCCTAAAAATAGGCAAATATTCCCGAAAAAAAATAGGGAGTACAAATATTCCCAAAAAAGAATTGCATACAGACACTTAGGACCTTGTGCCCCTGTTTACACCCACACATCTAAATGGATATGTTTGGCCAGTAGTGCATGTAGTACCACAGGAAGAAACTACTATTAGTACTGGCTGATTGTAAGAAGTGTGTAAATCCACCACTGAGCCTGATTAATTTAAATAAAAGAAAGATAGCTTGTGCTTGGTAGAGATCCCAAAGTGACACTGAGTTCCATAACAAGTTAATGCAAGGAGAAAGTGCCACGAAATGACATGCAATGAATCAAAATCTATTATTCCAATTAAAATGTATTTCGTCACTGTATGAATACAGAAGTCAACATACAAACTAGCTTTCTGCATCTAAAACCAAATGAAACAACTGAATGATCAAACAGTGTAGAGTTCAGGGGACAGAACCACCGGAACAATGAAGAGGAAAAGGCTTAAAAAGAAAAACAGCAGAAATCCATGTTTGCATCAACAGGAAGAAAACGAGAATATAGAGAAAGGGATATGTAAGGACCAGGAAATCAATTATAAGTACAATTGTTACAATGAAGAGCGGCGTTATTTACCATCTGTTATTGCTTCTTAATATGTGTAATAGCACCACTCTTCAAAACCAAATTATATCATCATTTGGTTATTTACATTCATTATGCAAAATCAATTTCATACATAGTTTGCTTGAACAACTTCATCTGTTTACAATAATTCAATTGAGTATACAGTATTTAAAATAAATCTAACTGAAAAAGTCTGCCGGGAATAGGTTAATATACTGCTAAACACTTCTCAAGTTATTTCCACACTGGGGTCTGCCTACGGGTGTGAACTATCACCAGTTGATAGAGGGACCCATTTCAGTACATCAGGGGTCCCACACCATTACACGTTTCGGCGGTCAACAGCCAATGGTCGTGGATGGCTTCATCAGGGCATATTAGAGGAGAGGGCCCTAGGGGGACATTGATTGAGTGTGTCATTGTCATGTTGGAAACAAGTACCTTTCAATTTGGAACTGCCCTTTTTTTGAGCACCCCAGGCTGCTTACCTTATTTAAGCGATAGATGGGGTGTTACATGAACACACTGCCCAGACCAGGGTGGCCATTGTATATGCAGGGTTGCTCCTGCACAGTCACCAAGTCTGTAATAGAGGTGCCTTTATTAGGAATGAGAGTCTAGGCATTACTCTACGTTTCAGCAGTGCTACGGTCTAAAACGTAAAAGTAAGAACAGGAAAACATTTCCTACCTTGTGGTCTTGATGTGAGTGAGTGAGTGAGTGAGTGAGTGAGTGAGTGAGTGAGTGAGTGAGTGAGTGAGTGAGTGAGTGAGTGAGTGAGTGAGTGACTCATATGGATGGTGAAGAGCTAATGTGTTCCTAGCTCAGGTGCACTAACCTGCTGCGGAACAGCATCGCAGTGCACCTGTAAGGCGGCAGATTACAAGGCTGCATCTTAATCCAGGTATGTTGCGGCTCGTAGATTCCAGTTGCTGAAGCCGAGATCGGCCGGTGTGACACATCTCGCAGCCAGGACCTATCTAGTGTTAAAAGACACAAACAAAGCGATGCTCAGTTCAAGGGCAGTGAATCGCTTGATGGTGTGTCTGCACTAAATAGCAGGTAAACTCGAGTAAAATTAAGGCAGCACGCTTACTTCATGAATTGTAGCTGGACGGTTGGACGGCGTCTCGAGAAGTGCCGCTCCTTGTCCTATAGCCGTTATTGATCTGTGGTTATGACAACCTAAATACTGAGTTGTTATAGGTCCAAAGCAGCAACCATGTGCTGATTTTATGCGTAGTGCTGTCATGTCGGGCATTGCAGAGAGTGAAACCAACAGGAGGATAGGTTGGCCGACAATGAATGTTGTATAGTAACCATGGTGAATTTCGGAAGGGGCATGTGCGGGCACTCGCGGCTGCTGTCCACTTAGTGATGTCATTAGAGTGACCGGTGGCACCATGCTATCTTGCCTGAGCCAAATGGCCCACTCCTGGATGTTAAACTAGGGGGAGTGTCCAAGCCTAAAGTTAGAACAAATAGTGTGTTAGTTCATGAACGTAGAATTCTGACCGTGCCGCATGTAGGAGCCAAAGGATGAAATTCTTCATTCAGACAGTGGTGATGAGAATCCAATCTGTCTGTCCAGCGGGCTTCCTTAGCTAGTAAGCTCCTCATCATGTTGGGTGTATCTTTAACTAGATCAAGAATCCACCATTGGATGTCACTAGGTGAGTGTTGGAAATTAATATAGTGATTGACCATGGATGCCCAGATGTTTTTGCAATGGATCTTTGATCTGTGTTCAGACATACAGGCGTGCACAGGCCTTATGGTTTGACTTACATATCTCAGGCCACATGGGCACTCTATGCAGTATACTGCTTGCTTTGTCCTGCAGTTCGTTAAATTGCAAAGTGTCCACGTTCTTTCACCAATGTTAATTGTTAGTGAATTTACATGCTACACAGTTGCCACATGTGAAAGGGCCTGTTATGGTGTGTATGTTCCATAGGCCAGTTCTAGGGGTCTCCTTCATGAACTGTGAATAGGCAAAACGTGGTGGTGGTTCTCCAGGTAGGTTCAATTGAGCCAGTGACCAATATTTTGTGATCATTTTCTTCAGTTGGAAGGTATGTTCCCCATGTGTGATTAAACACGTCATATGTCTATTGGCCAACCCTTCCTGGTTCTGTTGTTGTGGTGTGAGAATGGCATCTCTATCTGTTAACCTCACCTGTTTTTTGGATTTGTTAAGTAATTTCTTGGGCTAGCCTCGGGCTCGTTGTCTAACATCCAAATCGTTTGCATGCTTGTAAAACTCTACAATGGAGGTACAGTTGCTCTTAATCCTTAGGTATTGGCTGTATGGTAATTTTTCTTTCATATGCTTAGGCTGGTTACTGGTGAAATGTAGTAACATATTTGTGTCACTTGGTTTCTGATAGAGGCTGAATGCAAGTTTGCCTTGTTGATGTTTGCTCACTAGATCTACAAAAATGAATGCCTGAGTCCATAGTGAATTGTAAATTGGTGTCACAGTTGTTCAGCCACACAAGGAAGGGATTGGGGCAAATGCTGCACCAGTTGCTGTGCCTTTTGTTTGAAGGTAGAATTGTTTATCATATGTGAAGAAGTTTTTGCACAGAGCTAATGTCATGAGTTAAATAAGGAAAGTGTGCAGGACCCTGGATTGCAAGTTCTAAGTATTAATATGTTCCCAAATACACTCAATAGCAGAGTCTTGCAGAATACTTGTATGATTTCATGTCCATTGTTACGAATAGTTGAGGTGTGGGATTGAATTGATGATTTTCAAAAATGTGTATAGTGTGAGTAGTGTCCCTCAGATATATTTTTGTCATTATTCTCTTTGGTTTCAAAATGGTATCGACAAATTTGCATAGATGTTCTAAAATGAACCACATCCAGAGACAATCAGATGCTGCAGAGGATTTTCGGGGTCTTTATGTATCTTGGGCAGGGAGTGAAAGGTCAGAATCCGTCCTTGAGTGGTTTTTGTATTTTCTTATCTCGGGGGTATAGTTGCAGCTTGGGCCAACCCCCTTTTGGAGAACAACAGTTATATGCTCTATGATTGTGATGCCTGATCACCGCCATGAGTCGTGTCTTTGACACACAATATAAAACACAGGCCACTGATCTGGAGTTCTTAAACCTTCAGCAGGGTGACGCCTCTTTGCTAATGAACCTAGCCAGATTCAACCAGCTAGCAGCCGAAACAGGGTGGCCGGAAGATAAGAAAGCCGCTGTCTTCTATAAGGGACTTTCTGAATCACTGAAAGACACTTTTGCCATTGTGCCGGTGCTTCCTATGGCTTTCCAGGACTTGTTGGATCTCATGCTTCAGAGAGACGCTAGGAGAGCAGAGAGGAAAGGCAAAAGGAGACCACTTCCTCTGGTCTCAGCGTATCCAGACCTGCCTTTACAGGGAGATATGGAACCTTTGCAGATTGGTGAAGCCCGTGGTCTGTTGTCTTCTGCTGAGAGGGAGAATCAGATAAAAAAATCTTTGCATGTACTGTGCCTCCAACTGACACTTTCTACACTCTTGCCCTAAGAAACCAGCCAGACTGTCCGGAAACTCCAAAGCTCTGCTGTAGAGAGAGTACGATTGCAGAGTACCATTCCTCTGGACTCCCCAGGTTTGGGTTCTGTGATCCCATTTACAATTTCAGTCCGGTTTCCCATTTCTTCGGGCAAACCCTGGCAGATGCTAGCAGTTATCGAGATCTACACTATGCTCGAGAGGCAGGAATTCCCGTTATAACCAAACCACAACCAGAGGTAGTGAATGCTGTGGATGGTACAGCCCTAATCTCCGGCTTGGTGACAGAACAAACAATTGAGCTCTCTATGTCTACCCAGTGTGGTCATTGTGAGTGCATTACCTTTGACTTGATCACTGTACCCCAGTTTAGGGTAACCCTTGGCCTTCCCAGGCTATTGGAACATAACCCTACCATTGATTAGCAACGTCATGAAGTGTGTTTTTTGTCTGATTTCTGTGATTCCCATTGTGCTGGTACTGGCTCCCTATTACGGGCCAGTCCTTGCCGGTCTCTCCTTGATTCTGCCTTTATATTAGGGGCTGTTTCGGCCATTCACATTACAGGCCTTCCGAAGGAGTATGACGCCTTTAAAAACATCTTTGATAAAGGTAGGCCAGAGCATCTGCCTCCACATCAACCTTATGACTGCCCCATAGACCTGAATCCTGACTCCAAAATTCCAACGGGCCGAGTGTACTCCCTTACAGTGAAGGAAGATGGAATCCTGAAGGATTATATCGACAAAGCCTTGTTTACTGGTTTCATTCACCCTTTGAAGTCTCCCACTGCATCCCCTTTGTTCTTCGTGACCAAGAAGGCGGGTGACCTGCGGCCATGTATTGACTATAGGGGGCTTAATTCCATCACAGTGCAATACCCCTTGCCGCTTATTTCTGTCCTTCGGGACCAGTTGGTTCTGCAGTCATTTTTACGAAACTGGATCTACGTGAGGCTTATAATCTAATCCGAATTAGAAAAGTGGACAAGTGGAAGACCGCATTTAAGATTCTCTATGGGTTATATGAGTACTGCATCATGCCATTTGGACTCTGTCATGCCCCGGCCACATTTCAGTACTTCATGAATGATGACTTCCGGGACATGCTGAATCAGTACGTAATTATATACCTGGATGACATCCTAATATACTCATATGCCCAGAAGGCGTTCGATGCACTCAAAGCAGCATTAATGATAGCTCCAGTACTACAGCACCCTAATCCTTCTCTGCCCCTCTTTGTGGACGCCAACGATTCTGGCATAGCGGTTGGGGCCATCCTGTCTCAGGAATGTCAGGACACGGGCGTGTTACATCCGGTGCCGTGCTATTCTAGGAAACTGACACCCTGTGAACAAAATTATACTGTCACCGAACGCAAGCTTTTTGCAGTTTCTGATGCCTTCACTGAGTGGAGACATCACCTGTTGGGTGCTAGCCATCCTGTACAAGTATACACTGACCCCTGCAATCTCTTGGTGCTCAAATCAATCAAATGCATGACAGCCAGACACGCTAGATGGCATACATTTATTTTCCCAGTTTGGTTTCACGGTTACCTATCGTCCGGCTCGCTTACACGCTAAGGCTGACACTCTTTCCCGCATGGACGGGAAGCCTCTCACGACTGACCAAGAATGCCCACTCCTGCTTCCTAACCAGGTTTTATGTAGTTGTACTCCACAGACGTCAATCAGGAACACGGTTCAGGAATGGGTTTCATCGGATCCACTTGAACTGACCGAGTACAATATGGACGTTGTCCACTCACTGCCATACATTCAGGGCAGGATTTATATTTAACATTGCAGCCTGCCTTACCGCACTGCAGCAGTGCCACGATTCTGTGCTCACCGCTTACCCTGGTAAGAAAAAGACTATAGACTTGTTACGCAGATGGATGTGGTGGCCATCTATGCACAGAGAAGTCATCGATTACATTTCTTCCTGTGCCATATGCACACAATGCAAGTCATCTTCAAACCCATTGGATTGCTGCAACCACTCCCGGTGCCCCATCGACCATGGCACATGCTGTCCATGGATTTTATCATCAAATTGCCTTTAGTACACAAGTTTGATACTATATGGGCAGTAATGGATTACTTCACCAAGATGGCTCTCTTTATACCGTGTCGTGGGCTTCCCTCCGCTCCTGGTTTGACTGACCTTTTCCTAAGAAACGTTTTCCATTTCTTTGGGCTCCCATCAATCATTGTCACTGATAGGAGTTCACAGTTTACCTCACATTTCTGTAAGGCACTCATGTCTTCTTTTTGGCATCGATGAACGCTACTTACCCCAAACCCCAAACAGATGGTCAAACTGAGAGGCTTAACACCACCCTTGAGCAATACCTCTGCTGTTTATGTCTCCAACACCAGGAATCATGGTTATCTGTCTTATGTTCTGCAGAGTTTGCATATAATAATTCCATACATTCCTTACTGGTTCGTCTCCATTCTTTGCTCTATATGGGCAACATCCTCGGGCCTTTCCGTTGGACCCTGGGCGGCCTCGAGATAATCTGGCTGCCTACTCCTGCGTCCGAAATCTGACTGTTCTTCATCAAGAGATAAAAGAACACTTAGTGAGGGCTCAGGACCGAGCAAAGTCCTTTGCTGATATCCAACGTTCTCCTGCCCCGAAGTATCAGACCGGGATACAAGTCTGTCTCTCCACTAGGAATCTCAAGATCCTGGATAAAAAGGTGTTGTTGCCACGGTTTGTTGGACCCTATAAGATCACAGAGGTTATCAACCCAGTGGCGGTATGCCTTACTCTGCCCCCCCGTTGGAAGGTACACCAATCTTTCATGTGTCCCTGGTCAAACCCTGTCTTCTGGGCACTCGTAGGCATTCTCACCCCTCACCTTTGATAGTGCATGGTTTGAAGGAGGAGTAGGAGGTCAATGCAATCCTGGATATGAGGTCAAGTAAAGGGGTGCAATACTATTTGATTGACTGGAAAGGGTACGGTCCAGAGGACAGGACTTGGGAACCGGTTGATAACATAAATGCTCCCAGGCTCATTGCACAGTTTCATGCCCATAGGGGGGTGTTGGCACCTTTGGTGGAGGATACTGTCAGGGGCGCACCGCGATATCAACGTGTACTACCCATTACATCTCGTCACAGTTCTTTACCAAGCTGGTTTCCGCACACAAACAGTTCCCCTTTCTTCCAACGCTGGCGGTTGCCCTGGCAACGTTGGGGACACTTTCATTGGAGAAGGCGTTGCTCTTCTGTGTATACTGTTACCAAGGATGATGGCCGTTCACGTGGTCATGTGACCAGCTATGACGCCTCACATCCCGCCTCCACATTGGCATAAATATTAAGTGCACCCGGACACAACTGCTTCTGATTGAAGTTGTGTTTCTAATCCGGATTTCTGTTTGTTCGCTACAGTCCTGATTTCCCATTTGTTGACCTCGGCTCTGCTTTTGGACTTGCCTGCGTCGCGTCTTGCACTTTTGCTTACTGTTGTCCCCAGTTTGAAGACCCGGCCTTGCCCACGGAATTGCCTGTCTCATGTTTGCTATCCTTCTGCCAGACAACACTGACCTTCTTCTATGCCTTCGGATTTCTGCCTTCCTGCTGTTTTGGATTGTTTCACTGCCTGAATGCCCCGACCACCTTTTGTTACACAGACTTCTTCTCCACTCCGGAGCTAGTGCACAGGACTAGAGACGCTCTGTGGTACAAAGTGCACCACCCGGTCGCTAGAGCAACCTTGTGTCTTTTAGGAATTTGGTCCCACTAACCGACTCACCTAACTCTCCTATTCCGCTCTCGTTTCCATCTGATGGATTACCTGGACATTCCTCTTGTCACCTTGTTTCCTTCCTGTTCCTCATCTCGGTAAGACTTCTCCATAATGCTACATATTATTTACCATTGCTGCTCCAACTCCGTTCTCTTACTCCTCCCACTTTTTCTTTAGAAATCCCTGGCCTATAAGAATAGACCAGCGCAATGTCCGCTTAGCTGAACCCCTTGTTGACGTCCCGTGCCTAGGATTTATTATCCAAGAAAAGAGGTTAGCCGCTCTCTCTCCGAGTTAAGAATACCATGTGTTTTTCTATTTATGTCCCTAACTCCTGTCTTTTCATTGCAGCTGGTGTCGTTTGAGGTGATCTGTCATCCGCTCTGCACTTTCAATAATTTAGCTTCTCTTTTAGTGCATTTATAACAGAGGGGTAAATTAACAGGAAGGTACCCCTCCTTGTGAGGAGACCTAGACCTGCCGGTCTAGGTTCCTGTTTCCTGACATTGGCCTTGGAGCGACCAGGACTCGCATGGGGCCAGTTCTGGTGTGTCACAACACCATCTCACTTCCTTATCTTTTTTATTTTTAATTAAAAAAAAATGTATTTATCCATTTCCAGACTTCCTTTGCGGGCACACGCGGTCTATCCTTCTGCCCCAAGACCAGACTCTCTTTCCTCGTCTAACATGTGTAGTCCCCAACTAGTGTGACTATCAACCCCCTCACCCTTGTCTTAGTTCAGTCTGCTCAAAGACAATGCTCAACGTTCATCACTTCTTAATCACGGCACTGGGGATCAATCACTGTTCCCTCGAGTTCCATACTCGCTACTTCGCCTTAACTTTTGATAAATCTTATCGATCCTTTCTCCAAACGTTTCCACATCAAATCTTTCTTCTTCTAACGCTACTCTAGATACTGCTGGCGTTACTTCCTTTATTGGAAGAATCTCTTCCACTCTATCCCACAGTATTTTTGGGCTCTGCCTCATTTATTCTTTACGAATGAGACTGGCGTCATGACCTTGCTGTCTCCTTTTCCGTTCTATTTCTTCATCTACTTCCCTTCGCTTTCTTGCATATCTTCTAATTCTTTATTCCTCTTGCCTTTGTTCTTCTCCTCTCCTTACTCCTTCCCTTCTTTCCTCTTCTTCCCTTTGTTTCTATAATCCTTTGCCCTTTCATCATTGTGCTACTTTCTTCTCTCTCTTTCTTTCCTTTCTATCTTTTTCTTCTATCATTCTCTGTCTATTGTCATACTTTCTTTGTTCTTCGGCCCGTTATTCTATGTTCTCTTGCTCCTACTGATATATCTGCTCTCGCCCGCTCACTGCTTTTTCTTTTCTGCTCTATCTTCTTTCAATCCCTTCTCTCGTTCGTAATTTTTATTTCTTGTTCGTCCTTATCTTCTCTTTGTCTAACTTCCTCGATACTTTGCCCATCTATCTTTAAGTAATATCTGGCCTCCCATCCATTCGTTCTGCACGAGGGCTATCTCATCAGCCTTATCCTTCTCTCCTTTCCATCTCTTAAACTCCCTGTCTATTTCTGTCGACAAATTGGACTCTTTTCTTCCTTCTCTTGTATGATCTTATAAATCTCTTCCTTTATCTTATTCGCCTCCGGGCTATCGTCACTACTATTAGCAGGGGGGTTCATATATTGGATTACTATACCCTGTTGCTGCTGTCAGTTCCTTTAAAGGACACACTCCTATTTCTTCCGTAGCAACACCCTTTGCATTTAGTGACGTAAGGGGAGCTGAGGGCTCAACGCCTTCATCCTTATGCTGATTAGGCATCCACTACTCAGGTGGCAGGTCTTCTCTTTCCTCTCGATACATCTTACAGAGCTCTAAACTCACTCATTTTTTCTCGAATGTCTCCCCTGTGTACGCAGCGTACAAGTATGTGGTCATGTGTTGCAATACCGCTTTTGACAATGATCCTCCTTGTGGCCACGGCATGCACATTGTATCTGCCATGCCTTTTACCCATTCCGCACTATACTGTTTGAGCTTGGGTATATGCATGAGAGAAATATCTCCCATAGTGACAAGTCCCGCTTGACTGTCAATACTAACCAGATTATTAGGTAAAACTTAAACTTTGGCTTAAATCACCACTTTTCAACATTTTAAAACAACAAATATGAGCAAGCATCATCAATCACTGCTCAAGCCTCTTATTTCAATAGTCTGTCTATTCTCTTGATTGGCATCTCTATTCTCTTGATTGGCGCCAATCGCTTTGCTATACTCAATCAATGTTGCTCCTCAACTTTTTCAATTTTTTCACAATCTCTTTCGCTCTTCGATAGTTTACTCAACAGCCAACATTCAGTATAGTCAAAACATTACACATTATAAACACTGTTCTCACCTTTTATCTCGCCTTTACTCTATAGCCTATACAAGGTTTGAGACATCACCTTACATAATCCTGATTACACATTTTTATTTTTTGTTTAGCAATTTTTATTAGGCTTTGTAATGGATAAATACAGGATATACTCATCAACAATTACATTATAATACTTGCTAACCAATAGTTCATACTACCTCTAAAACATGTCATCTTCAAAAACATCAAATACACAGTTTCTTATTGGTCCTTAAACTATAAGGTCCCTCGTTATATGGACCACTACAATTGGTTGGCACGCGTGTACCATCTCTGGAACATTCGGTTCACTTAGCAGCACGTAAGCTCAGACCCAGGTGCAAGGAGATGGGCCTGACTCTATCTCCCCACCCAATTAACCCAGCATCTCTCATCACCCAAGCCTTCTGCAATGAAGATTGTCTTTGAGCTTGGCCTTGCAAAGTATCCTTGTCTCTATGAATACATGGGAGTGTGGGCACTCACTATTATTCTTCTAGGACTCCAAGTTCGACTCTATTTCCATCCTTGGCTCACATAACAGGAGACGATTTGGTCCATTTTGCAGGTTTTAAATGTCTTAAATGAATAAAAACGGGCACTCTTGGTGTTCTCTCGTTGAACCTTAACAAGGGATGATTCATCCTTTGCATGTTTACTCCTTTCTAGAACAGATAGCTGACCGTGGCTGCTTGCAGCTCCATGATTTCAGCTTTTCTTGCTGCGACACAATTCCACTTTCTTCTTCATGGGTCTGGCTTACTAAAATTCATGATACCAATATCCAGCTCCTATACAATGGCGGCTTTGTCTGCATTCTATGCACTACGTATAGCCAGCTATTATGATGACTTAGTCTACCTTGCATTTCAGCGTCTGTACAATTCTTGATCGGTTGATTCTCTGCAACACTTTGTGCACGTATGACCTTCTTTTTCATATTTAAGAGTTCACTCGATTCCTTACTTCGTCATTAGTTTCGGTAGGATCCATGCAGCCTCTTCAGCCAATATTCGGAAATGTCATTCATACTCTCTTATGACGTCACAGGCTTCTTTCCTTGCTCTTTTTATATCCCTTCAGGGACTTCCTCCCTCAGATTGTCATCTCTTTGGGGATACATTCGATAGGGTTTTCTCCACGGGTATCTTCTTTCGAATATATGCTGCAGTATTGGCACAACTGTCAAATGCAGCATGATCTCAGACTTCCAACATATAGGAGGTAGGGGGTGAGATTTCCTGCAGAGGCATGCAGCTGCTCCTCTACCCACCTCTATTACAGACTTGGTCACTGTGCAGGAGCAGCCCTGCAGATACGATGCCTGCCCTGGTCCAGGCAGTGAGTTAATGGAACACCTAAACTATCATTAAGACAGGGTAAGCAGCCTGGGGTGCTCAATAAAGAGCGGTTTCAAATTGAAAGGTACTTGTTTCCAACATGACACTGACACACTCACTCAATCTATGTCCCTCTAGGGTCCTCTAATATGCCCTGATGAAGGCATCCACGACCATTGGCTGTTGACCGCCAAAACGTGTAATGGTGTGGGACCCCCCGATGTACTGAAATGGGTCCCTCCATCAACTTGTGATGGCTCATACACGTAGGCAGACCCCAGTGTAGAAATAACTTGAGAAGTGTTTAGCAGTATATTAACCTATTCCCGGCAAACTTTTTCAGCTAGAGTAATTTTAAATACTACACACTCAATTGAATTATTGTGAACAGATGAAGTTGTTTAAGCAAACTATGCATGAAATTGATTTTGCATAATGAATGTAAATAACCAAATGGTGATATAATTTGTTTTTGAAGAGTGGTGCTATTACACATATTAAGAAGCAATAACAGATGGTAAATAACTGGTCCTTACATATCCCTTTCTCTATATTCTCTTTTTCTTCCTGTTGATGCAAACATGGATTTCTGCTGTTTTTCTTTTTAAGCCTTGACGCTCTTACCGGGCTCTCTTTCCTTTTCCTATTCCCATTGTTTCAGTGGTTCTGTCCCCTGAACTCTACACTGTTTGATCATTCAGTTGTTTAATTTAGTTTTAGATGCAGCAAGCTAATTTGTATGTTGACTTCTGTATTCATACAGTGGCGAAATTCATGTGGAGTGGAATAATAGATTTTGATTCATTGCATGTCATTTCGTGGCACTTTCTCCTTGCATTAACTTGTTATGCAACTCAGTGTCACTTTGGGATCTCTAACAAGTGGGATATTATTGATAGCCGCATAAGCACAATCTATCTGCCTTTTATTTAAATTAATCAGGCTCAGTGGTGGATTTACATATGTATATTGTCATTTCTTACCCCAGCCACCATTGAGAAAAGGGGCTCCCCCATCTTTGTGGTAATTGGAAGAAGTGAACAGGTATCTTTTAATGTGTAGGAATAACTTGGTGTGCAAAGGAATTATTCTTACAAAAACATCTCCGTTTACCAGTTAAAGCATGTATACTCGCTTATAAAATGCTCCCATTGGGAAATGGACATATATTTGTACTCCCTAAAACATTATTTTATTCTCAACGTAAGATATTGGGTAAAATACACCCACTTTTAAATCTGGAGTACTGAGTGTGCTGATGATACTCTATCTCCAGTTAAAGTGTACATGGCATCAGCCGTCTCTAAGGCCAGCTTTACCTCTCGTCCATTAGCCAGTGATCATGGACGCTGAACATCAATCCAGATGGAATCCTTTGGAAACTAAGAGCATGACACTGGGCATCCAATTACATGACTAGCCGTGGAAAATCTGCCTGCCATATTTGGGCCTGTGCGTTGTCCATGGCACAAGTGAGAAATTTGGGAATGCAGCCTAAAACCGAATTCTGTTCTAAGACTCAAGACTTTCTGATCGTTTCCCATAAAGTTCAGCGGTAATGCCACCAGGCAACTCCTGTATGGATTTTGCGAATAACGTGTTTCTTGGAGTACCCCTTTATATGATCCCTTGCGACTGCATCAGCTTCAAAATTCTGCTGTGCTGATTAGGGGCTCTGTGCCTTCAGTCCCTGCATCGCTTCACTGACTACCAGTATAGTAGCGTATAACCTTTGAATGAGTATGAAATATATATCACGTTACATTAATACTGTAACCATATTTTTCATAGTATACTTAGAAACAATGCTATGTGATGCCACTTCCTGTTTTCTGAAAGGGTAAAGGTCGTTTTCCATTGCTTCCCGTGATGTCACTTCGGGGTGGGGTCAAATGACATCACTTCCTGTGATGTCAACTGAGGCCACTGAGGAGACTGGATCAGCCTGGCAGATGGCCGCCATTCCTGTAGAAGCACCATCTAAACACCAGAAAGCCTTGTTGAAATAAATGGTCTCCCCACAAATGACGAAACCAAGCGATGACACTTCAGAATATATGGAAAATACATACCTGCGGAGGTGGATCTTATGGCTTGCGCATCTAAAAATCTAGACATGTCTGACCCTGAGAAGTCTTCCATTTCCGTGGACCTCAAAATTAGGCAACTAAAGTATCCACTTCAACTGATCTGGTCTTTCCAGAAAGGAAAGACTTGGAATAGAAGGAGCTTGACAAAACCAGGAAATCCGCGCTTTTTTCCATCAAATTCATAGCCACACAATCTTCAAAGCGGCCTCACTCCTCACAAATCTATCTCGGAAAACTGCCTTAGTTTGAGGACGCCGGTACCTCAAATCAGATTTATATAACGGTGGAGTCCTCCCTAAAACATATGCAACTTTTTCTTTTTTTCTCCTTTGCGCCTCTTCTGTCATCTTTGCTTTCTCCCTCTCTTCCCTCTCTTCTTTCCGTCTCCCACACTCACCTTCTAACAAGATCTGTTATCTACCACAGAAAAAAAAACATGATCATGGGAACATTACAGCAGCTGTGCGCCCACCCAGACCTTTCTCTCCCTTTTTTGTGCCCTCTTCTACCCTCTTCTGTTTCTTTTCTCCCCTTCTTGCCCCCTTCTCCTGCCACGCTGACTGGGAAACAAAGTTATTTAGGGCATGATTCATAGAATCTATTTATTTACTTATTTATTTAATTTAATGTGTTACCGTTTTTTAGAAAGAAAAACTTTTCACATAATTAAATCATATTACAGAAAAGAAGAATTCATAAATTGTACTTAAGACATCCATAAAACAATAAGACAATCGTAAAACCATAGAACCAAAACCCTTGAGAATTAATAAACAGTTACCAGTCCTACTTAACTCTGAAGATATACCACAAATACATAACTTTCTAGATTGCCTAAACAATGAAGATGATCCATGCTACAGATGCAATTGTGTTACATTTCCATACTTAGGTCCCAAAGGGCCTCATACTAACTGTGGCCTCAGTAATGCTTCTGCCCCTAGCCAGACCCTATATAGCGATAGATGTAATCTTGCACTTAACATATTGATACGTTGTAGCCAGAAGGAGAGTCCAACTGGTGAACACATGTTCCATAATGTTTCATATAGAATGCTTTTATAATGGCACAATCCCATTGGAAAACGCTCTGTGAATCAGGCCCTCAAGATTCTAACGCCAACCCGCCCCCAAACAGGCAACCAGTGTGTGTGATCTTGTGCCAGTTAGTGTAAACCCTCATGTTTTAGCTCCCTCCAGAGGCGTTGCTAGGGGGGCTGAGGGGGCTATAGCCCCAGGTCTTTTGGTTGTAGCCTCGGATAGAAGCTCAGATGCTACAGCCAAAATGCTAGCTAGCCCTGAGTCCTGCCAGTCCCGACATTAGCTTAGCCCCTGATATTTTCCAAACCTAGCAACACCCCTGGCTCCCTCCTCTACCAAAAGGGTCCAAGCACATATAAACAATCAAACCACAGTACTAGCGATCAGTATATATAAACACCGACAATGTGCATATCACAGAGAAAGATTCACACGTTTTTTAAGAAAATCGAATGCCTTGGGCTGCTTGAATGGGCGCTCAGGGGCTAGTCAGTGACTGAGCACTTGCCCCTTTGGTCCAACCAGAGCTCTCCGCTTCCACTCCACCCCCTCCACGCTACCCCAGTGGTCCTGTCACAGACAGAGGCACCTCTTCATCGGGGGGGGGGGGGGGGGACTGGGGACAAAGCAGCAGCTGCCTGCCCCGATTGGAAGGAGCCTCCTGCGGGGGCAGCAGCTGCCGGAGACTCAGAAAAGCTCTTTAACCATTGGGAATGAATGATGCAAGGGGCGGGGGGAGGCTGTGATGGGCTCCATTGTGGCAGTGCTCAGAGCCAGCATGCTTACAGGGGGCGAGGGGCTCATTTGCATGTCTTTCAGGCCGCCAAGAAAGCGTGGGCAGTGACAGGCCTTCCGCCCTCTGCTTCCCGAGCCCTCCCTTACACGAGAGCCCGGAGCAGGCATTGTGCTGTACTCGGCAGAATTCCCACCTGTGGATCAGAAGGAGGACGAGACCCGTCCAGCCTGCACTGACGCATAACTTTATTAACGTTGATCCTGCGTATGCCACGCACTAAACTGAATGGCTTCCTGCTGCTTGCATGCTACTGAATCCGGCAGGGTGGCCAGATTCAATGAGCGAAAAACCGGGACGGAGCAACTGACATAAAAGAAGGATTCATTCTTGAAAGTAGGTTATTTATAACGCGCTACATACGCAGAGGTTTCTTAGCAGGGACCCGGGGTTCGAACCTGTGGTGCTTCGTGTGGTCTTGCTTCAAAGGTGAGCACGTTGCCCTGAGCTATCCTCCCAAGACACTCTGATAGCAGCAGCTGAAGGATATGGAGTTTTAAGTGTACCTGGTGGAATAAACGCGTATTATAATTAATTTATCACAAACTACCACTACGTTAATTAATGAAATGCAGCATTTCTTCTGTGCGAGATTGTGCATTCTTGCCTGCCAGCTATGAAGACCTACTACCAAAATCCGGGACCACTGCAGTTTCCAGTGGAAAAATAATCTTGAGAAAGGGGGACAGAGCACCCAATTCCAGGACGGTCCCGGAAAAAACGGGATGGCTGGTTACCCTAACTCAATGAGACTTATTGTATTGGTCGCAGAAGGATTCAAGGCAGTGTTTCAAGTGGGATCGCAAATGTAGGGGTTGCCCGAACGAGTCACAAAACACTACTTGGAGGTGGGCCTCACAAGTCTCTAGTTAGTTTCCGTTACTCGCATGAAAGGAAGTAAAGTCTATTTTAAAAGATATGTAAAATATAATATAATTAATGAGCACCCAAAACATCAATGGAAATAAAAATATTCAAATACAAAAACAATATCAAATACAAAAGAGCAATTCAGGTTCCAGTCCCTCAGTTGTTTTGAAGGAAATCGATAATTCTCATGTATTCATTTTATTATATCATTCTAATTCAAAGACTTCAAAATAAGATGTTCAAAAAATAATAGTAAGTATTGTGCAGACTGAAACTCTGTCGGTGCAGGAGGAAAAGAATCGGAAGACTGGCCTTCTCTGTCTGTGCCCGCAGACTCTTGAACCTCGTCCCGTCAACACCAGACTTCCCCCCAGCCCCACTTGATTCAACACTTCAGGAAGCAGCTCAAGCCCCTCTTCTTGACTCCTACCTGACACCTAGTTCCATACATCCACCACCCCCCCACATAACCTGAGACTGGGCAGTTCCCATAAGTTCCTTGTAAGGCTCTCTGTTGCTTCCCGAAGCTTGGTCTGTACTCAATCAGTAACATAATAATAGTAATCTCAATCATAATCTATATTGTAGATCTGCTTCGAGGTACTACAAAACGAATACCTGAACTCCAAATGTCTGAAACTGATGATTTGTTTGTAATCATGGCTGCCACTGACATCTACTGGCGAACGGTAGCATTGTCACTCCTCTTTTCCTTGATTTAGCTTGGATTTATCTGGTCAGGGGCCTCAACAAAGCCCTGGCACAAGGGCAATGTTCGGATCATGCCAGAGTTGAACAACGACTAGCCTCAGCCCACTTACAGACCTGAAAAAAGATGATTAGACTAGGGATGCAAATCTAGATGACTGCATTCTCATCGAGCAACAGCCAATGTTTAGCGTCAAGGATGGCACGTACAAAAATGATGTTAAGTGTAAGGCAGGATTACTGTTAAAAGGTGACTGTCACCAAAGATAAATACATCACCGGTGTAAAGCGATATGCACGCAACCAATATAATGCAACATTTTAAGGGTCATTTTGATCTTAATGCAGGAAGGTGCCATACTCGTAGGTTTGATACACAAACCTAGGGGGCAGAGATAAGGCCTGTTTCAGCCCACACCAGCCACGACATGTACCAAATCTGCATGAAGCACTGTACGTATTGAGTGTTTACGCGGATGGAGATGCGGGAACCCTACGGATTCCAGCTATTTTTTTGCCCCTAGAGCAACGAGGCGGATTCCTTAGGGATTCATGTTAATGCTACCCAACATATACATACATGGCGAGAGGCATCAGTGATTGGTTTTTGTGCATGGGTGATATGATATGATATGATAAGATATTTTATTTGTATCGCGCTCGTACACAAGTGTTTTAGCGCGCAAAGCAGCACAGAAACACAGGGATTTCTGTGCATAATTTACACCCTTGCAACACTGAAGAGTGTTGGCTGGAGGCTTTTGAAAGAATCCAAAACCATTAGCAAAGCTGTAGGCAAACCTCCAGACTAGTTGTTCAGTATGCCATCACAGAAGGGAAAGACAGTAACCGGAAAACTAACCGGAGGGCATGTGTCGTTGGCTCCTTTTTTGAGAAGGCCCCACCTTTGTTCCCTTCTCTGGCGCAGGCACCTCTCCATCCATCTTCTGGCCCAAACCATGATGTCATAGTCCCACTGTTGCCACCGACTGTTCCTGAAGCTGAAGCCCACTCCCCCCCTTCGCTTGCGCCCATGTCTTTGGATCCTGGGGCCTTGGGTCCAGCTGGCTTGAGTGGGGGAGAGAAGTTCAGCCTTTTGGCCAGAACCGGGAGTGAGCCCTCGTCTGATGCTCCCTCAAGGGTCAGCTCCTTCCTGCGTCTTAGCCCTCTTTTGGCTTTTAAACTTCGCTCAAAAGTAGATCATTGCCTACCAGCCCAACCTTCCTCAGTATCTGTAACCCTGCCAAGCTGTCCCTGGTACCTCCTGTTATCGGAGATGGTAAAAATCTCTTACTAGTGTTGATTAAGGGGATGCGGGCAACCAAGGGGGAGAAGGGTATGGGTAGGGAAGGAGAGGGCTCAGCAGGGGCTGGCCCAGGGGGTCCAAATTTTGACTCTGACAAAGGGTTATATCCCTCGACCCCCTGTCCGTCCCTCGTTGCTTCCGTGGTTAGGACTCTTCCGTCCATGAGGAGTCGACCAGAGGTAGGTCTTCCCCCACTGCTACCCTTACGAAAGGGAAACCATCGACCTAGTCTCAGGGGCTACGCTCCCATCTTTGCAGAACCCCGTGGGGAGAGCTCAGGGCAACATGCACCCAGTGGGGAGAAGGGTTAGTGCTTTAATCCCCGGTCAAGGGAGGCCTTGGTCGGGGCACCACACACATGAAGGCTGTAGTAGGTCCATGGTCCTTCTCCATGGTGTCCCAAAACCTTCCACTGGCACAAGAGAACCAAGGGAAGCCCTGCGGAACACATGTCTACATTGGCTGCGGGCTGTAGGGGAGTGTGGGTTTGTGTCCAGGGGCTCCTTGTTGGAGTGTACCAGACTGTCCAATCTTTCAGCCAAAACAGACATTGTCAAACTGGTTTTTGGGGACGACCATTTGGCAAGGGACGCATTGGAAAAATGTAATGGCCACTGGCGGACACGGAAAAGTGGTATCACTGTCAGCGCACTCCCCATACCTGCTCCTGTGTGCCCTGCAAGTGCCCCCTCTGGTTTCAGTCCCCTTTCAGGGGCAAATCTGACTGCCTTGGGCCTGAGGCGCTACGGGAGCTACCAGAGGGAAGGGGATGAAGGTTCTTGATTATTGGCCATAGGATCTGTTCGGGGGCACTCATGGAGGGTCCGGTCTTCTGCATGGTTGTGTTGTTGTTTTTCTCTTTGTTGTGTTTTTTGCAATCATGTATTAGAATTGTTTTTTAGGATGCACTTTGATGGCCTTTCAGGCCGAATAAAGTTGTTTGACTGACTGACTGCTATGATATGATATGATAAGACAAGACATTTATAACACGCCTATACACAAGTTGCTTGCCAAAATCACGCCATACGAATGACCTAATGACCCAATCCAAAAGGTGAGAACCGTAAACAAACAACATGGGCCTCATTATAAGTTTGCCGGTCCAGAAACAAGGGCGTCGGTAAGCTCACCAGCACCCTGGTGTCTGGACCTGCAAACTACAAGTCGGCCTGCCGGGGCCGCTGTGCCCAACAGGTCTGACACTGCCGAGTGCAGCGGTCACAGTAGGCAGACCTTTCACAGGAGCACCGGCATTGTTAGCAACGGTGCGGGTGCTTCCGTGTCCCCACTCCCATAGTGTTCCGTAGGACTCTATGAGAATGGGGATTTACAAATATACCAGCGCCTGACTTCCTGGCCGCCAGACACATAATGAACCGGTGGCACCGGGAGGTCAGGTGCTGGTAAATTATTCTGAGTCTGGCAACAACACGTTGGTAGCACCGGCAGGGTTACCGCCGGACTCGGAATGAGGCCCCATGTATGTTTTAAATGAACAGAGTGGCTGAACTTAACATAAGACATCCAGCCACTAAAAATTACAAACTATTTTGCACTGAAACATCAAATCACTGTGCATATGATGCCTAATTTGCACAAGACAACAGTGGCAGGGTTTGACGTACTCCGGTAGTTGCAGTTTATTTACTGCCTCGAGGAGCTTCACATAGTGCAGAAGACCTAAGTCTATCTCCAACCCTTCCACCTCTTCACGTTCCTTTTGGGAACGGGGCCCAACATATACAGGACCGTCCCTTGGAATTATCAAGGGCTCTCTATCTCAGACTCCGTTATTATTTCTGAACACCACCCTTGGTCTCCTAATGGCTCCCCATGCTCAATGAGCCTGCTAGTCGAAACATTTTCCCGTGATATGCTCAAACATTCACAAGATCCTACAGGTTAGGCTCCAGTTCAATCCTAGAATTCAAACAAGTATTGAACTCAGTGGTCAAAGTGGGCGGGAGCAGTTAGGAACACCGCTCCTCTACTTTCTCAAATTAAGTTTTAGAGTTCCTATACTTTTGTTTTAAAATAAAAGTGTAGGAAGAAGTTAAATCGTGCACTTCAGTGCACTGCACTGAACGTTCACTTAACAGAAGGTGCATTTGTTTGGGGGTTTGTATTGCGCGTGGGAGGGGCCGTGGCAATGGGGTCTGTTGGGAGCGGTGGCAGGCCAGCAAGGATCATAGTTCCACTACTTCTTTCATACACTTAGACCACTGGTTTAACTCATCGGTGAAACTAAATGAGAACATCAGTTTGGAGCAAAAACAACAAGCTATTGACTTAGCGGAGATCGCTCGAAGACGAGAAAACTGGGAGAGTGAATGTTATGACACCCTTGCAGCTGTGCAGCAGACCCCTCATGGATTATCAACATCTGAGAGAATTGATGCACCCTTGGTTGATACATCTTTGGCGCTTGATGCCCTGTTATCAAAAGACGATATACCTCTGATGAATGTCTGCACTATGGCCCTTATCTCGTCCCTGGTCAGAGCTTTCGACTGGCGAAACACCACAAGGCCAAGATGCTTCCAATGATCGTCCAGAAGAGGGGAAAACCCAGGGGGAAAGGGAACTTGAGCAAGGTCTTCTTCGTTTCCCTCTGCGAGAAGCCTCAGAAGAGGGAACGGTACTCTGATCCACAAAGGGACCACCATTGGACTAGATCCCCCACTCTCTCTTAAGACGGATAGAATGAGCATGATTGAAGCTAATGCAAACAGTCCCCTGCATTCCACATGAGCATAGAGAAGAGAGGGAGTCTATCTCCCAAGTAAATCAATCCTGGAACGCAGGGGGGCAGCATTTCAAGTTGAAAGCTACTTGCCAGCCATAAAAAGTAACTCGCCATCTCTATTCTATACATACACACAGCTCACCAACCCCACCCTCATCTGTTTCTAGTATGGCATGCCTGCCCCGCTGTCTGTGCACCCTTTGACTACATGTCCTTTCAGTACAGCGATAAAACAGATGACTGTGTAAATTGTCACCAACTACATTCAATTGGTGGAGGAGTGACACTCTGACTCCTTCCACCTGCCCTAAGATTTAATGGACAATGTAGGGGCTCCCCAACCCGACTGCCCGTACCCAACATCATCACAGGTGAAATCCTATAAAGATAGCCCCAACTGAAGCCTCTCTAGAGCGCTTCCCTGATGTTTTGAGGAACCTGGAGGATTGTATGTACCTACTGATGGTAGAGGTCCCGGTGATGATGAGTGTGAGAAACCAGAGGACAAAGGTGAAGCCGAGCCCAAGGAACAATGAACGAGCATGCTATCCTACCTCCCGGGTATCAAAATCTAAACCTTGCCGGCGCTTAAGACCTCCGAGCAAAGTCCTTAAGGTTCGAATGGATACAGAGCGCCCTTGCGTCTGCTAATCTGACCCGAACAGTGCCTCGATAAATTGAAGATATTGCGAAGTAATTTGTTACAATTCAGCTGCAGACCAAATACTTGAAGGGTGTTTATCAGTGTCTTAATATAGCATTGTGCCTTTTAGAAGAAGCTCTTGATGATCCAGTCATCAACATAGGGTTGACATAGGATGCTCTTGGCATGCAGATAACCCACCACTAAAGACATGGCCCTTGTGACAATTCTGCGAGCATTCATGAGTATTAAGGAGGTGTGACAAAGTCACTGGAGAGAAAACAGGGGATGGGAGTGGGGTGACCTTGGGGACTTGTGACCGCCGGATTATGTGTGATGCTGGTCCCATAGGCGTATACAGGGAATTCTCCCTATCTTCCATTCTAGCCTGAGCCTCATTTGTAGCACACCTTCTACGCCTCTGGAAACTCTGTGGTGGAGGAATCATTTGCATACGTTTGACAGTAAACATTAGAGGAACCAGCGGCAAATTGCTTGTGGAACCACCTTTGTCGAAGTCTGCAAGCCATGTTTTGCACTTTCACCTCATCCTTTTCCTCAGGTTCCTATGATGTTCTTTCTCCTCCACCTCCTCTCTGTTCTTTTCTTCTTGTCTCTTCCTATCTCCCTCATTATCCTCTCAACCGTCCTCTCCTCTTTCTTCCCTTCTCCTCTCCGCCTCCTCATCTCGCCTCTGTATGCTTCTCCTGTCCCCTTCACTTTCCTCCTCCTCTTTTCCAGCCTCTCCTACTGTCTCCCCTCCACCTCTTCCGGGTTACTCTGATCTTCTCCCTTCTCATTCCTTTCTGTCACTTTCACCTCCTCCTTTTCCTGTGGTTCCGATGACGTTCTTTCTCCCCAACCTCCTCTCTATTCTTTTCTTCTTGTCTCTTCCTAGCTCCCAAATTAACAAGGGGCATCTTGGGAGTCCCTCTGCCGGACATTAGTCCTGGTTGCGAGAGCCTTACCCAGATTCTTTAGCTCACTATCTTTCACAGAGCAGAAATATCCAAAACATATCAGTCTTTGTCCTGCCTTGGGGCAGTCCAGCACCGAAATGCTAGGCAGTTCTCCTCTGAACAAGAGTACCAACTGCAACCCCAGACAAGTGTTTCGGGCTGGTTGGACCTCATCAGTAGGATGAGCTGTGCTCCTTCCCTATCTTCTCAACCGCCCTCTCCTCTTTCTTCCCTTCTCCCCTCCGCCTCCTTATCTCGCCTCTGTATGCTTCTCTTGTCCCCTTCAATTTTCTCCTCCTCACCCCCTCCTTCTCTCTGCTTTGTCTCCTCTTCACCAGGATTTACTCTGCACCTCCTCACCACTTCATTAAACTCTACTCAGCACCTTCATACTCCTCCTAACTTTCACCTTTCTGCTATGTCATGCTTTCCTTAAATATACCAGCACAGTGTCACTGTGTGATCGGTATCGGCTGTGTGCGAGATGCCAGCGTAACCGATGATTGGCTAAAACCCAAACGAACTACCATTGCCCAGGTGACTTGTTTTGTGAAACAGCCCACTGTGCCACTCGGATCACCAAGGTTACAAAGTGGGTGTTCGCCATTTTTAATTTAGGTAAATAGCTGCCTGTGATTGGGACTCTAATTCTTGACGGCCGTCGGACCCCCTATTTGGAATGTCTCACTAGTATGGTTTCTCTATCCCTCCAGACACCAGCCTGCCCCAGTGCATTTATATGCACGGATAGTCATGCCACGTATTTACCGCAAGCGTGGTATTCCTGTTTCAGACTGGGGGACTTGGCGCCTGAGCTCTTTTGCTCAAATAAAGCATTAGTTGCTGTACAGAATCTGAGGTTGCACCGCAACCTCTACCTTCTCTTCCACCGGCACCTCTTAACACTGTAACGCTGCCAGCACTTGTTGGGTTATAGCACCAAATAACTGTGTTGTTTAAGTGGCTACGACATGCCTATCCCAAGATGGCTGCTGGTGACACTTCTGGATTTTCATGCAGACACTTTCTGGTCAAACAAGAGGATGCCATGCTCACCCTCCATAAGACTAGGGCAGACCATGACACAGAGCATTGAAGCACTCTGTGTCTGCTCACCTGGCACACTGCGTTTTGCCAGCTCTCTTTGTTGTCGCTGTTGACCCTCCTTGCCATCTCTGGGGATGTCTCCTTTTTCTTTCTCTTCTCTGGTTTGTGCCTTCTCCTGGCTTTTGGCTTACTGCACAAAAACCCAGACTCATTTAAAAGTGGAAAAGGTCGCTTTAATGTGACAGGCCCAAGCTTACAATTAATGCTCACCTGGCTCCATGGCCTTACAGACTAACGAAATATTTAAACCACCAATTAACTAATTACACATTTTCATTTCCCCCAACAATTAAATAATTAAATAAAGCCATTTCCTCCATAAATGTCCCTTGGACCCTACCATCTCCTTACCCCTTTCCCAGGCGTCCCGCTTTCTTCCTGGGGCCATGCCCCTCCAGGCTCAATACCTGTTCCCCGGGGTGGCCCGCTTGTGCAAACAGCACAACCCCTCCTTTCCCGTGTCATTTCCCCATTGTGCTTCCCTCCCCCCACATCAAAAGGGGCCATGTCCCCGGCACCAGAAAAACCCTCCCCCGAGGTGTTCTTTCTGCCCCACCCCCCCAACCACCTTCCTTTATTTCCAACTCTTCAACCAATCTCCCAGCCAACAGCACAAGTCCGCCAAATACTGACTGTTCCCATAAACCGACAAATGCACCCCATCCTCCCTAAAAATCATAAAGCCCTCATACACTATTTCCTTATGTTCCATCACCTGTACTGCCACAGAGGCACAAAACTTCACCATTTCTCTGTTGATCCCCTTTCTAGCCCGCTCTATAGCACCCTCGCTCCTTGCTCCCCTCCATACTCTTCGCGGCAACAACTTAGTCCACAACACCTCCGCTTGAGGCCACATTTCCCGCACCCAGACCAAATCCCTTTTCATTTTCCTTAGTAGGGCCACCCCAGTATCCCTCACCAAGTCATTCTCCCCAGCGTGAATGATCAACATCTCCGGCTCCCCGTTGCACTCCCGCAACCCTGCCAGCATAGGCAGCAACTGGTCCCAGCGCAGGCCCCCTAACCCGTGCCATCTTACCACCACATCCTTATAGCTACACCCCAGTTGCCTGCCCAGAACCCTTTTCTCCGCTTCTTTCCCAGCCCATTTAACAATTGAATGGCCGACAATCCACACTTGCGCCAACTCCCCCTCCTTTCGCACAGCATCTGAAAAAGAAATTACAAAATTACCACCAGAATACAATACCAAAATCCCACGTTGTTGTCAGCCCCACTTATACCCCCATCCATCAACAATTCCCCTTATGAAAATCCCTGACGTACCCCTTGTACCTCCCAGACTTCCACCGCCCCAAACTTTTCACCTTATCCTCCGTGAAACCCATGCTCTTTCCCTCCGATGCTGCGCCCATCCAGAATGAATGTGTACCAAAATCCTCACCCTTTTCTCCCAACACCCGCAGAGCCTTCCGCAGTACCCCCAAAACTTGTGCCGCTGAAACCGGTGACCCATCCTCATGCTTGAACACCAAGCCTGTCTTCACCCCACACCGCTCCTTCCACAGCCTACCTGCCAGCACTGGGCATAAAACCTTACTCCCCCACCCCAACAAAACCCAGGTACCCTTTCCCTTCTGGTCCGTTTTAGACTTATTAATCCTTATGTCCAAACCCAATTCTGTAATGTGCACATCCTCCCACTGCAGACCCCCAGACCCCACTTTTCACCCCACCAACTCCGACACCCGAAAGGCCCCGAAAAATAACCACGTAAAACATGTCGCAAACAGCTCCCCCTCCCATACCGACCAGCAAATTCCCCCCACTGCCTTGACCAACCTCTGCAGCAATTCCACCGATATCGGCCTCCTCCTGTCCTTATCCCTCTTACTTTCCCTTGCCCATCCTTCCAACATCCTACTCGCCATTTCCCCCCCACTCGGCTGAAAACCCCAAAACCACTTCCCATAAAAAGAAATTCCAGCAAACTTCCCTGCTATAGTCGTTCTTGACCAGCCCCTGTCCATACACCTCAGGAGGAAATTCACAACATCGTCCCTCCTCCTCTCTTCTGCACCCCATGTGCCCTTCCAACTACGCGCTCCCGCCCCCAATAAAATCGTCCCATGCCCTCCTGTATGCCTCCTTAGACGCCCCGGCCAATGAACCCTCCACCAAAGCCAACGCTCTCATCTTCCTATCTTCCACAGCTCTTCGGGAATCTGCTGCCCCTCCTGATCTGCCTCCGGAGCCAATCCATGGAATCTCTTGCCATTGAAAACAAGATAATGCATCAGTGATGCCATTATCCTTCCCTGGCACATGTGTTGCCTTAAACACCACATTCAGTTCCATGCATCTCAGCACAAACTCCCTCATGAGTCTTGCCACCCTCTGATCCTTTGCTGACTGCCTGTTTACCACGTGGACCACACATTCATTGTCCACATTGAAATTCACTTTCCTATCCCGCAAATCCTTCCTCCACAGCTCCAATGCCACCAATAGTGGGAAAAACTCAAGGAATGCTATACTCCTCCCCTCCTTCAACCACAGTTCAGGCCATTTCTCCGCACACCATTCCCCCCCCCCAAAACACTCCGAAACCCCCTGCTCCTGCCGCGTCCGAAAATATCTGTACCTCCCATGTCACCGGGTCCCCATGCAACCACATTGACACCCCATTAAACTTCTCAAAAAAATGCAGCCAAATTCTGCAGTCCTTCCGCACTGACCCTGATACTCTTATCCGGTGATGTGGGCACCTAGCTCCCGCCATAGCCCTCGCCATGTTCCTACAAAACATCCTCCCTGGGGCTACCACCTTACATGCAAAATTCAGATGCCCTACCAATCTCTGCATGTCAACCAGCGTCATTTTCCTGGCCCCCACTGCCTTTTCCAGCAACACCACCAGTTTGCTCACCTTGTCGTGCGGCAAGCGTGAGGTGATACCCACTGAGTCCAATTCAATTCCCAAAAATGTCAATACCACTGCAGGCCCTTCTGTTTTGTCTTCCGCTAACGGCACCCCCAACTCCTCCATTAGCTCCTGGAACAACCTTAGCATCCCTCTGCACTCACCCTCTCTATCTGCCCCGCTAATGAACAGAAAATTGTCCAAATAGTGCAGCACACTCTCCCAACCCGATTTAAATGAAAAAACCCACTGTAGGAATGAGCTGACACGTTCAAACAGCGCACAGGAAATTGCGCACCCCATTGGCAAGGCTTTGTCTATGTATATGCGATCCTCAAACTGCAAACCTAGCAACCAAAAATCCTCTGGGTGCACCGGCAGTAACCTGAACGCTGCTTTGATGTAACACTTGGACATGAAGGCCCCCCGCCCTTCTTTCCTTACCAGCTCCACTGCCTGGCCAACACTTGCATATACCACCCCACATTCTTCCGGTGCAATGAAATCATTCACCGACATGCCCTCCGGCCAAGACAAATGGTGTATTAACCGAAATTCCCCCGGAGCTTTCTTGGGCACCACCCCCAATGGGGATATCACTAGGTCACCCGGCAGGTCATCAAATGGCCCCACGATCCTTCCCGCCGCTATTTCTTTGTTCAATTTTTGCCTTACCACTTCTTCATTTTCTTTGGCTGACTTCAGATTTTCAGCCCACCGGCGCACCCTTGGGCCCTGATACCCCAATCTGAAACCTTGACTGAACCCTTCACTCAAAATCTTCGCCCCAACCCTGTCCGGATAAAATTGCAACCATTTTTGCAGAACCCCCTCCTTAATTAGCGTAAAAGCCTTTCCCCACAACACCTCTGCCCGAACCTCTCCCCCTCCCCCTGACTCCCTGTTGGAAGCACTGCGTAAGCGGGTGTTTTCCACCACACTTGCTACACTCATGTCTGAACCTACACAGGGTCCTAGTGCAGCCGTCCTTGTTGAACGCCCAACATGTCGCTGAGGACTGCCCTCTGCCCCCTCCCCCTGCCCCTTCATGGGCGGGGCGACCAAGAAAGGGCCGGAAGGGCACCGGCAGGCCACTTGCTGTATGCAATGTTGGGGCAGGCCTTGTTGGAGCCATCCATTGCAGCCAAAGATCCATATCTTTCTCCCCCCAAACCGCTTGACTGTCCTCCGCCATTCTCCCTCTAAATTCCTCGTCAGACCTCACCCATGCAAAACCCCCAAAACTCGTGAAAGCCTTCCTAATTACGTCCATATATTTAAGTAGGGCCACACAACGCTCAGGAAATTTTTCACAATAAACACTGGCATAAATGTAAATGCCGACGTCCAATTCTCAATGGTCACCGGTACCCTTGGTCGCGCAGCCAGTTCCCTCTCCTCTTCTTTAGACCCCTCCTTAGCTTTCACTTCCCTATGGAGCAATTTAAAAACATCTACAAATTCCCCCGCCTGAATCTTTTCCCTGGTCGCCGCCATCAAGTGCGCCCCCAAGGGCTTCGTTATCCCCATGTATGGCAATTTTTTCTCCTTTCCTTTCACTTCAACCTCCTTTTCTTTTCCCCCTTGCACCTCGAGCCCCAATGGCTCCACCACCTTGTCCGTCTGAATCTCCACCGAGCAAATGCTCTTCTCAGCCCCCAAGGCTCCAATGGCCTGTACACCAACTTCCTTCCACTGCCCTTGCAAACCCGACCCTTCGTTTCCCATCCCCCCTCCTGGGACCCCTCTCTGCCATGCAGATGACCATTCCCTTTCCCACTCACCTCTTTCTGCACCCGCCGTCTGCTGTCTTGCGTCCACACCAATGCTCCTCATCTCCTTCCTTATCGGGCTCCCACTGCGGGGACAAAACCTGTCAGCAGACTCACAGAGCCAACCTTTCCCCCTCCCGCTTGTCCCCGACCCCCCTGCACCTGTCTTTCCATATCCCAAGCCCAACTTCTTCTCTCCTCCCCCTTACCCCTGCCAACCTATAACCATCCACCTCCCACTGCCCCACATAATCCTCCAAACCCATTTCATCACCCATCAAATACCATTGTGGCTGCGAGCTCGTGCCCCAGTCGAGTTGCTCATCCTCCTGCGAGCCCGGGGGGGTCCACCCCGCCACTCCTTTGACGTCTTCTCGGCGGGGCCGTGGAAACCCCTGCCTGGTCCTCTTCTCTCGGGCGAGGCGCTGCGACCTCCACCCTGCGTTCTTCATTGCTAGGGGCTGCACCCTCTAGGCTCTCACACTGACCGAGTAGGGGCCGCTCTCAAACCCTCTACTTCCATTTGACCAGCGGGAGCTGCGCAGCGCCCTCCGCCCTCACTCATCCTACCCAGGGGGGGGCCGTTCCGCACCCCGCCCTATCCACCTCAATTGATGGGGACCTCCCTCTCCTTCTCCCACCCGCACTCTTCCGTAGGTATTTCCCCCCTCTTCCCCGCTGCCCTTGCACCCCCTTCTGTGCCCCATCCTTAGCACTGCCGTTATTCCCTCGAGCCCCCTCCCTCTGAGCACTCCTTGCTTCCTTAGAGCTATCCTTCATTACCTCCCCACATGGCTGCCCACCCGAAGTCATCTCGTCCCCGGACGCCCTCCTGTTTATCTCCCTCCTCAACCTCCTGCCCCTGGATTCCCACACCTCCCCTCTCCCCGCCGCGGGGGTGCAAGCCACCACTGCCGCGAGAGCCCCATCGGCTGCCGCTCTGCGCTGCGTCCTACCCCCACTTGTTTCCCCCTCACCCGTGACCTCCCCCACCACCCCCTCCAGCTGGGCCCTAGATGCCCTGCTAATTATTGCCAGGGCCTCCCTCAGTGCCCTGGCATCGACCAAACCCTCCTTGCCCGCTCCCCAGCCCAACATTGTGCCACACCAATCTAGTTGTGCACCAGGGGTATTCCCAGTCAGGCTAGCTAACTAAGCCCCCGAGCCAAAACCTACCCGTGGACCAACGCCAAAAATGCCAACCCTGCTAACCTAGCACAGAGTAAAATTAAACAATAATAACCCCTGGTACTAAGAAACCCCCAGACAGAATATGTCCTACTTTGCTTATGTGTATTAATTTATTTTATTTTATTTATTATTTATTTATTTTTTTGAGTATTTTTTTACTCTAACTATTATCTAAAAATATATTTTTTTTTATAACCCTAACAAATCTTTTTTTTTTTAATATTATATTCACCTTGTAACCACCCCAACCCTACTACCTCACCAAGCTCCCCAACAAAGAGCCCAAAACCACAGCACAGGCACCAACTATTGGTGTAGCAATGACCAGGCACACTGCCACCTGGCGGTGCTCAGGCCGCACAGCACGCCTCAGAAAACACACACCGCCCCTTTCATAAGGCTGCACTGCCCCCTTTCCAAAAGGCGCTGACACAGCGCCCACCCTCGGTGCCGAAGCCGGGATACAAACAGCGGAGCTGCGGAGGAAAAGGGGCTAGCCCGCGCTCAATCCCTCCCCCGGCCCCCCACCCTGCCGGCAAACAAACGGAAGACACAACACGCCGACACCCTTTCAGGGAACACCCGGAGCCCTACAGCCCCCCAACCTCCTGCACCGCCCCCGCTATGAGACCCAGAGATAATGGGGACCCAAGGTAACAAGCGAGGGGTGTCTTATCTACGGCACCCCTCCTATAAATGCGCGCGCCCAACTTAACTATACCTCTCCTTTTACTTTTCTTTTTTTAAATTTTTTTTTTATACCTGACCGCCCGCTCTTCCCAACTCCCCTACCTCACCTTACTATTCCTCCTGCCTCAAGGCCCAGCTACTACCAGGGAAGGCTCGGGAGCAGGCAACAGGACTTGACAATCGCCAAGTCCAACCGTCGCCTGCCTCCCGAACCTTCCCTGCCCCCTTAAATACCCCAGAGGGGCGCTCTGCCCCCAGGGCCACTCGCTGGCCGTGTGCAGCGCCAAAATCTTCCCCGGGGGGAAACGCTTTGCGTTCCCCCCGCGACCCCCCTTCTTCTAGTCTGCTCTCCAGTCCATTTCCTGCACCTTTTAGCTCTGCTCCAGGATACCCGACTGCTACATGTTATCCTGCATTCATCTATTGGTCTTCCATAGTCCCACTCCCAAGGTTTTGTGTTTTCTTTTCGTAGGTTTTGTCTGCAGGCTTCTTAACAATATTCCCAGCACAAAAAGTGATATGGCTGTGAGAAGAGAACGCCATGACCTCCAGATTCAAGAAAAAAGGAAGGTTTGGCCACTTTGCACCCAACCCTTGACAAGGGTATGGGGAATTCTCTGCAGTTGGTGCACACAATCACCTCTCCTCTTGACATACAGAAATCTCCACCTGCAAGTGACAGAAAAGAATGAGGAGGGAGAAGACCAGAGTAACCCGGAAGAGGTGGAGGGGAGACAGCAAGAGAGGCTGGAAAAGAGGAGGAGGAAAGCTGCTAAAAGCAAGTCGAGAAAGAAGAGCGTGAGACGGGATAGAGACAAAAAGTGGTAGGTCAAGATCAGTATGAAAGTGGGAGAGAGAAAGTCGACCCAGGAAGGAAAGAAAAGGAAGGGAAGGCCTTCTCGCCCTAGCTGAAAGGTCTCTTCCTGAAGCGGTAGAGATAGGAACCCTCAGCTAGAGTAAGAAAGGCAGGAGCTTGCTTCACAATCAGAATAGTATAGCTGATTGTACCTTAAGTCCAACCAGCAGCACATTTGCCCCCCGCCAGAAAAGACCTACGTGTACTGGGTCAAGGTACCTGGTAGGAGTGTCCAGGCGAATCAAAGTGTGACCCTGATGACATTGCCCATAACCAAGAAAAACCTACAGGCAAGAAAGAAGTCTGCCGGGCACTGTAAGTCCCAGAAACTGTGAGTGACTCTTTTGCTGCTGAGGTGGCCGTTTTGGCCTAAAAGGAAAACGGGAAGAAATGAGAACCAGGATCCTAAGTAGACCAGAGTGTCAATTTTGAGAACTATAACCCTATCCTGTTGGTTCAGTCAAACCCTAATTTCTACTTCATTCGTCCAAATAAAACACTGATGTTTAATTCTTGAAAGGTGGTGAGTGGTCATGCTGTATTTGAAATATTGCCCATGCGCTGTTAACTAGAGAAACTGATGACGAGGTGGACACATGGGAATACAATGGTGGGCGGCCGTCATGTACAGGAAACAGAAAAGTCCCTTTGCTGATCAGGAGGATAACGCAGTGAAGAGGCATCCATTTAACCTTGATGAGCTGTAGAAAATGGGCCATTCTCTTCTGATCCCATACTGTCCCCATACTGTTGGCACCTTTGCATTGGGAAATAGGACAGACTGGATTGCGGTCCCCCATTTGCTGTCCAGAACAGGAGAGATGGCATTCTTTTGGAGCAGCAGCTAGTACCCTTTGACCAAGACTTACCTTTTCACGAGATTGTGGGGCAATGGGGCGCTAGAGAATATCAAACAATGAACAATAATAGTCACTCCTAAATACTTTGATTGCCCAGCCTTCTGAAATTGCAACCTGCTAAAGCTTTCCGGGACTCATGGTGGTTTATAGGGTGGAACTGTATTCCGAATCAGACCCCTTCACTGGCGTTGCTTTCCAGTGAAATCCAGATGACCCTGTGATGCCTTTAGTGGTTGTGAGATCTGGAATTGAGGCCAGCTTCGTGCAGAAGAAAACATAGTTCCCCTTAGATGAAGAATTGGATCACCCGTCACCTCCTTAGATATATGTCTCCTCTTGCCTTCAAAGTCTGCACTTGTTCCCCATCAGGAAGAGGAGATGGGAGAGGAAGATGAGAAGACCAGGGAAGAGGATGAAGAATCGGTTCACCCACCACCTCCTTGGATACATGTCTTCCTCTCGCCTTCGAAGTTTGCACTTGTTCCCCCATCAGGAAGAGGAGGAGGGAGAGGAAGATGAGAAGACCAGGGAAGAGAATGAAGAATGGGCTCACCCACCAGCTCATTGGATACATGTCTTCCTCTCGCCTTCAAAGTCTGT
The DNA here is from genome assembly GCF_040938575.1 of Ambystoma mexicanum. Classification (NCBI taxonomy): domain Eukaryota; kingdom Metazoa; phylum Chordata; class Amphibia; order Caudata; family Ambystomatidae; genus Ambystoma; species Ambystoma mexicanum. The sequence continues at coordinate 1,396,761,877 of NC_090923.1, read as the reverse complement.
GATATTTCGCCATCAGGAAGAGGAGGTGGGAGAGGAAGATGAGAAGACCAGGGAAGAGGATGAAGAATCGGATCACCCGCCACCTCCTTGGATACATGTCTTCCTCTCACCTTCAAAGTCTATGCTTGTTCCCCATCAGGTAAAGGAGGTGGTGGAGGAAGATGAGAAGACCAGGAAAGTGGATGAAGAAGAAGGACGCCCCACTCTCTGACATCTTTTTCTTGTTTGAAACGCTCTTCCTAATTTTCTTAACCTCAATTTTATCCAGCAGGTGTGTGTCTTGTGTAGATGTGATTATCAAGGATTGTATATCGTCTACTGGATTAGAATGGGTTTTTTTACCTAATATAGCGGATTCTGCTATTGGTACATAATGATAGCAAACTGAATGTTACAATGTGTACTGGGTAGCTGTTACGCATTTCAGCATGTAATCTCGAAAATATCAGTGGACTCGCTACTAGAGTCATGTTCATTGGCACCAGAAAGCTCAAAGAATCCCAAAACGCGGGAGCCGGCGGATTGACAACCCCGCTGTTGGCCCGTCTAGCGATCCATGCTTAGCCGATAGACCACAGGCCGGAATCCCTGGAGGCCCAGCCCTCAGCCTCTCTTTCTTGCCCACTGTTGGCCCGTCTAGCGATCCATGTGTAGCCGACAGACCACAGGCCGGAATCCCTGGAGGCCCAGCCCTCAGCCCCTCTTTCTTGCCCACTGTTGGCCCGTCTAGCGATCCATGTGTAGCCGACAGACCACAGGCCGGAATCCCTGGAGGCCCAGCCCTCAGCCCCTCTTTCTTGCCCACTGTTGGCCCGTCTAGCGATCCATGCTTAACCGATAGACCATAGGCCGGAATCCCTGGAGGCCCAGCCCTCAGCCCCTCTTTCTTGTCCACTGTTGGGCCATCTAGCGATCCATGCTTAGCTGATAGACCACAGGCCAGAATCCCTGGAGGCCCAGCCCTTAGCCCCTCATTCTTGCTAGGATCCAGGTGTTCTCACTTCCAACCAACGCTCAGCCCACGCATGCATGCTTTCTGCCCCTACTATATACATCCAAGTTCTCATCTCACCTGGTGCAGGGACCTTCCCCCTCCCCACAGCACCCCATCATTTGGAGATTGATAGAATGAGTCCGAGGCTCACAACGCGACACTTGCATTGCTTCTTCTAGACCCACCATATGTAGCATGTATCTAGGCCTCCCCACTCCCCAGTGTGGACCGAGTGCTCCACTCCTGCCTAGATCAGGCCTTTTGATGAATATTGGGACATTGTCATGGAAAGTAAAAAAGCACCAGTGAAGGAACACAGAGATTCCTTGAAGAAGCTATGCACACCAATGGCATTACCCTGTATATTTGGAAGTCATGTTGACTTCATGGGAGACCTACGACGTGAAAGGTGTGTGATGCAGGGGCTGAAGGAAGTCTGACAAAGCACAGGATCCATTTCTAATACATGGTTCTTGTGGATTAAGGTCATATTATGTCCTGTGTCTGTAACCATAAAAGGAAGTGTGAAAAGATATCTGAAACGTGAAGTTGCAACCACTTTTATTTTAGTTGCTCTTACTTATTGTCACAAACAAAGCCATATTAATGTCTGCTTCAGTCCCATTGCTGGATGCATTGAATAGCTTTACAAATTAATGTAGGTAATACATTAAGCCGGCTGCACAAGACAGACTTTACCTTGCATCTTCAGTGATTACGATAGGTACAGATAAGCAATCCAGTGGTGACGGTGATCATCGGCGTGGGGGGTGATAGCACTCCAAGATTCTGGGGCTCCTTCTTGGGAGAGCAGCGGAAGCCAGCCACTGCTGGGATGCATTTAATCGCAAGGGCTTGAAAGTTCCAGGGGTCAGGAGGCATAGGGCTGAAGGAGCGAAAGCGAGAGACTGCAGGGTGTGATTCAGGGAAGAGCTAGGGAGCGTAGAGTACGAGTGGGTGAAGAGCTAGGGAGGGTAGAGTGCGATTGGGTGAAGAGCTAGGGAGCGAAGAATGCGATTGGGTGAAGAGCTAGGGAGCGTAGAGTGTGATTGAGGGAAGAGCTAGGGAGCGTAGAGTGCGATTTGGTGAAGAGCTAGGGAGCGTAGAGTGTGATTGGGGGAAGAGCTGGGAGGGTAGAGTGCGATTGGGTGAAAAGCTAGAGAGGTAAGAATACGATTGGGTGAAGAGCCAGGGAGCAAGCGTAGAGTGTGATTGAGGGAAGAGCTAGTTAGCGTAGAGTGCGATTGGGGTGAAGAACTAGGGAGCGTAGAGTGCGATTGTGTGAAGAGCTAGGGAGCGTAGAGTGTGATTGGGTAAAGAGCTAGGGAGCGTAGAGTGCGATTAGGGGAAGAGCTAGGGAGTGTATAGTGTGATTGGGTGAAGAGCTAGGGAGTGTAGAGTGTGATTGGGTGAAGAGCTAGGGAGCGTAGACTGTGATTGGGGGAAGAGCTAGGGAGCGTAGAGTGTGATTGGGGAAGAACTAGGGAGCGTAAAGTGCGATTGTGTGAAGAGCTAGGGAGCGTAGAGTGTGGTTGGGTGAAGAGCTAGGGAGAGTAGAGTGTGATTGGGGGAAGAGCTAGGGAGGGTAGAGTGTGATTGGGTGAAGAGCTAGGGAGTGAAGAATGTGATTGGGTGAAGAGCTAGTGTCAAAACCTAGACAGTTCTAACATATAATCCCCTCTTAGCCTGGAGCTAAATTGCAACTAGACTTTCCTCACAAGAGCGCAATCTGCAGGAATATAGTATACCTGACAGACCAGGGGCTTGAGGGAAGTTGCGTTTGGCCTGTTGTGCGGTTGGCTGATAAATAGGTGTACAGCTGGTATCATAATAAATTGAGTAGGTGGTGATGTAATGGACGCCCTAGTTATGTGGGTGAACAATTGTTAGGGTGATGCCTCGATTTAGCGCATTACCTGTCTGGGCTTTCCTGAGTGCATTAATTGCACGTGGGGTGTCTTTCCCTGGGCATGTCTGTTGATTCGGCAGGCTACTCTTCATCGATCTCTCTAGTTGTGGGGCATGACTGGAAGGCGGGGTATGTGGGCTGTGGGGTATTCTGGTCCTCCTTGCTTTCGACGCTGTTGTCTGTGACCACAATTTCTTTCATGCGCTTCTTTCCAAACTCTGCACTGTACATCAATTCCACATTAAATCACTTCCATGGTAGTGGTGCACCCAAAATATGTTATCACTGCCACTTTAAAATTGCTTTGGGATCCCATCACCAGAAAAATAACCTAAGAGATTACATTTTCCAAAAACTATGCTGGAAAAGTATAAAAGGTGCTAGCCTTTTAAACAGAGCAATCTATAGTGTAATATTCCCTGGAAAACAAAATCCAAATTTGAGACATGTGCTTTGATGACGATATTATGTGGTCTTGTTGGTAAGCAACAACGCTGGGAGCGTGACAACCTGGGTGAAATCCTGGTAGCCAAATACTTGGGCAAACTTGCCGGCTTCAAAAACACCCACGGTGTGTTGCATCAGCCCTCTGAAAAAAAGCGACACTGTCCACCTACATGTATCTTTTCATTTGTGCCCTGAAAAGCAGCACATGGCCACAATCAGAGAAAAATAACTGTTCCAGTCTCCAGGGATGCAAACTCTCTTACCACATACTGTGCAAATATTTACGACTCACTTGCACTCTCATTATCTCCCCTCCACACCCCCTATTTGGCTTTCAACAATACTCTTGCTTTATAAAGATGGCTTGAAAAGTACACAAACCATAGTAAGGCACTTACACAAATATATAAATCCTTATAGAAATATGCTAGGCAAAACCTTTACAATTGTGACATTATTCCCCACATCTTGACTGGGAGACTGCAAATACCAGAATCCAATTCAGCAGAAGGCAAAAAATGGTCTCTGGGGTTTAAACACACTCATTGCCTTCTTAGTCATTATGCTGAGAATCAGATCCCCATTGTTGGCCAACTGATTCCTCATTCAAGTGAGGCCGCCAGCCTAAGCTAAAGTCGTGTAATTCTTATTGATTCTCCAAGTACAAGAGAGACTGGGCGGGCAGCTTTGCGCTTACCTCAGCTATGAACTTAGAGGCTATGTCAAACTCTTGAGATTATTACTAGATTTCTTTACTTTTGCTTTTAGCTCTTAATTCTTTATTAAGAGCACTGTTCTAAGATAACTAACTGCATACAACTTCCCGAATGGGAGAGTACAATGGAGTCTGTCTCCTCTTTGCGGACGATAGCTACAGCCTCTTTGATGCCAAGCACTTCTGCGCCTTCTACGCCATTAGAAAATGCCTCTGACCACGTGATAACATTCATCACGCTCACTGAAATGCTCTTGCATTTGCTTCCTGCTGTGCACACATCCAAACATGCAGTTGAATCACGCACGCTTCACATGGAGAGGTTCTTTCCTCTAGCGCGGCTGTTTTCAAACTATGCTCTTGTGATGAAGGACTTGTTCTCGCTGTACGAAGAAATGTACGTGCTCAGAGTTCATGGACGTCCCGCACTGTTTGCGCAGTACAAACTGATATGCGCCCACGTGCTGCAAGCCTTGTCAGGGCTCAGGCAGGCCAGGTCCGAGATCCGGGGAGACATTGGATGCCGTATCTCGGATCGGGCAAGAGCCGGCCCATAGAGCAGCGCTGAATAAATGAGTATCACATAATGGGTTCTTATTAAAGGACGAACCATGTACTTAAAAAAACACATCATCTACAACAAATTCTAAGCATTCTGGAGAAAGAATATTTGCTCAAGTCACCAACTGTGCGGAGGCTAAACACAAAGTGCATTGACAATAAATAAGAGTGCACTATATACAGGAACGTGGAGTTCCTGATATGCATAATTTTGATTGACTCAGGGTTTTAAGGTGTCAAGAATAGTGTTTGGTTAGCGTCAGTCATGTATCCTGACATCGAAGCCTGAGCAGAGATGTAAGGCTGAATAAACAAAAGGTCTAACATCCCCTCTCTCGCTCCTGAAGGGGATTGATATTTTAGCACATATATGCACTGCTGGAAGCCCGTACGCAAGTGTGCACGCAGTGGTGAGTACCACGAGGAAATCCCTCAGTCTGTTTTCCGTTGCCATCAAAGTTGGGCCGCCCTGAAGCCACGCCCCCGAAGTCAAAGGGCTTGGGGAAGCATGCACGCAATGCATCAATTGCGCACCTCACAGAGATCTTCAATGCATGCATGAGACTTCAGCACTTCCCAAGATGCTGGAAGGAAGCAACGGTCATCATATTACCAAAGGCTAATAGTTAAAATTGAAGGCCCAGCCCTTGAGTAGGTTACATTTCGTGACTACCTGGTGGTTAGGTTTAATGACAAGGGATCCTGGACCACACAGGTTGCAAAATCACATATTAGCCTGCAAAATATAGTGGAGGAGTCAGGTCATGCTTCAATAAACATGGCAGAAGAGCGATTTCCCCCGCGCTAAACATGTATAGGACACAGGCCGTTATGTCCGCTTCTTATGGAGCAGAAATCTGGGGCCAGCTAATGTTTCTGAACTAGACAAAGTTGAGAATACATTTTTCAAAAGCACAATCATGCTAGCCCAAGGGTCTCCAAATGCCATTATACCTGAATGTAGACTTGTGCCCTATTAATATTGAGTTCCAAATGAAACCAGTATTAAATTGGTGGAGACTATGGTGCATGCGTAGCCTAGACCTATACCGAGAAACCTAAGTACAATTGATTAATTTGAATGGGTGCAAGGGCTTGTTGTGGGTCAGACATTTGAGTAGGGACGGAACGGGCAGTGTCCGCTATGCACCTCCAGTATGGAAACTATGTCACACTTTTTATTTTTCTGTACAGGCCTTAGTGCACTGAGATCTCTGTATCTAAAGCCAGCCATTAGAGCAGCAGGAGTAATGACTATTGTGGAAGCTATGTTCTGTTTGGCCCATACCTGCGATCCATCTGTCGTCAGCAACGTGGCCAAATGGTACGACGTCCTTTCATTGCGGGATGTTTTTTTGCGGGGTTTTTTACTGCACATTTTCTTTTTATGGAATAAACCCATCAAATTTTTTAGGGGGGGTAGTAAATTATATATTAGGGGTGTGGGTGTTTGGGAAGAATTACAAATAAAAGAAAATGGGAGGTTTGGGGGGAAACACCCGCCAAAATAAATTGTAAAAAACTTTGATGGGTTTTTTCGTAAGAAAATCACGGTAAAAAACCCAGCGAAAAAACATCCCGTGATGAAATGACATGGATCCGGCCAAATATATCCACTGGGCCTGGTTGCTGAGACTTAGATGTTAGTGGTTGCTTTGATTATCTAAGGGAGTCCACTTGTGAAAATGTTTTAAATTGAGTAAATTGGTGTTGTAAGCTGGGTTCTTTTTCTTATGTAATCAAATGCAGGGCTGCAAGTTTCACTCCTTGTTTTTTGGGCCCTCCCCTTCCTGTTTACTCCGTCTGATTGTTATAGTTCTTGAATGCAGTTTATATTTAATGATTGTAACCACTTTTTGTTTTCCCTTTTATCCAATAATATTGTATTTTATACTGAAATGTATATGTTGATTATTGTATATTTTATTTTATGAAATCTTAATGGCTTTGAGCCGAATAAAGAATCAAGTAATTGAGTGATATGCATTAGAGAGCTAAGTAAGAAGCTAAGTCCAGTGGTCATTTTGAGAAGCTGTCTCTGAAGGGACATTTGAGAAGTATGGCGCTTTTGGGTGCTGGTGAAAACCAATATTCACATCCGAGGAAAGACACCCAGCCAATCAGGTGACTGGAGATTCTGGCGGAATCTGCCAGTGTCCATCCGCGTTCCACAAGCCACGCGCACCCATTACCCAGGTGCCGTCATCTTTCTTTTGGTGCTTTGGTGCTGCGGCCTCCATTTCCTCCCACAACTCCACTCCATGCCCCTTTGTCGCAACGTCATCTCAAATAATGGCAAAAAGCGCACTGATGCCCTTGGGCTTGGGCACTTTACAAAGGTAAAAAAACAAATAAATAACCCCCTTCCCTAGCTTCTTACTTGCCTCCAAACCCACTGCCGCTAGAAATTAAAAAGGAACTTAGGCACTTTTCGATTTCTATATTGGCCATTTTGTTTTTGTTTTTTTTTACAGCCCGCAAACCTTCTCCCATCAAAAAACCCTCAAACTATTTACACCCCAGATGAAGCCCCTAGGATTTGAATGCCCAAGATCAGACTGGCAGGCCATTAGCGGCCCAGTACGCCGCCTGCGGCGGGGGTGATTGCTACAGTGGTCAGCGGTAGATGAAAATAGTACTTGTAGGAGGCGTGGAAAGCTGCCACTGATGGGCAGTGGGAGAAGCTGATATTGCTGAGTAGTGTGGAGAGGTAGTATTGATGGGCTGTGTGATGAGCTCGCAATGGTATACACTTTAAGAAGAAGCTGGACTCGTTGTCAGTGGGAGAAAATGGTACCAATAGGCGCTATTGAAATTATTCTTACTCAATCCTAAATCAACACCCCACGTTTTATCAAGCACCTAGAAGTGCTTCAGCTTGTAATATGTGCTAGACAAGGAATATCACTCAGTCATACTCATTTGTATCACTATTCCTGAACACACTTCTTCTGAAAATCTATAAGCTATCTTTCTATGGGCAAAATCCTATTTTTAATTGCATCTCACCTATTTTCTTGGCCCGTTAAGTGTGGGACGTGTTTAAAGTATCCAAGTGGAATAACGATATCGGTGATAATAAGGATAATGTCATGGTTCCTTAAATGGCTCTATTAAAAAATAATTAAAACCTTTCTTTTGAACCCGTGTTTTTATGCTACTTGTTACGTAAGAGGGTTTTACGGTAGCTATGTTAAACTGAACTTTGCATGTGGCTATATGTTATGTGAAATGTTATTGTTCATTATGTTATATCCTACATGATTTGCGCCATGCTATTTCAATTGGGTGTATTGTATATTTTATGCATACCATGTTATGTGTTCTGTCGCCATTGTTATCTTGTGGTATTGCTGTGCCATCACACGTTCTCTGTTAGTGAAAGGTAACGGTCAAATGACAAAACAAACCTGTATCATTCGAAAGTGAACGCTAACCTAACACGCCCTTTTCTTCTCCTCCTTCGCCTGCACCTACCTCAGCAGATATCGGACCCCCTCCGAGCTCCACAACGATAACTTTTCTCTGTCCACCATCGCGGAAGGCTCCCACCCAAATGTAAGGAAACTCTGTGACACCCCATGTAAGCTCTCCCCCCACGCCCGCGCGCTGGCGTACTATGATAACGTTATCTGTCAGGTAACTCACCTTTTTGTGTACTCACCTTCTGCATGTTGTACCCTCGCCTATGCCCCTCTCCCCATTCCCCCCGCCCTCCGCCGTCGCTGCACCGGGGCTGATTTAGAGTGCTGCTCTGAGTTTATAACTGGGTCCTGTCATTATTTTAATTTTACTTAAGATTTACTTAATTTTGATTTTTTTTGTTCATTTAGTATTTATATTCATTATATATTTTTATTTGTACTGTACTTCATTATACTTTTGTTTTTATTTACATTTTATTTCATTTGATGTTATTGTAGTTGATTTTTATTTTCTTTACTCTTCATTTGAATTATATTTATTTTGATGAATGTATGTTTTTTCTTTTGTTTGAATTGTTTGATTATTTTGATATTAACGTTGTTTTAATATTCCCCATTATTTTACTTATTTTTGTGTTGACTTTAGATGTTTTTGTGGAAAACGCCTGTTTCCAAGTAGCGTTGCTCCCCCTCTGTGGGGTGAGCCATCTCCAGGTGCCAGGGCTTCAGGGCTTTGAAAGGGGAAGGCTGGAGGGAGCTAACGGTGGCTCTCCTTCATAGCACATCAAGCTCCTCACACTCTCTTTGCACTCTGAGCTCCACACAATCTCCCCCCAAGTACCCCAAGCCCCTTACTTGATCGATGTGTCCCAAGCACCTCACACTGTCTGTCCTTGTGCTCCAGGTTCCTCACACCGTCCACCTGCGTCCAGCTCCTCACGCTGTCCACGTCCGTCAAGCATCTCAGACATCCATGTGTGTCAAGCTCCACACAATGTCTCTACATGTGTCTGCGCTCATCACATGGCCTGTCCACATGCACAACCTGCTTGCAGGGTTAATGGAGTTGAGGATACAATGTGCTGGTATCTGGCAAGAAGTGTGCAGTCGAAGTCATGGTACTCATCATCACCTGGGAAGGAAGAGTTGACGTCACCTTATTCTCCCTAAACAAAATTCTCTAAGCCAGAAGAGAGCAGAGGAAGCAATCTTGCTCCCCCTCAGCCCCCCATCCCCTTACCACAGGGCGAAGCAGCTATCACCATCTCAAACTCCCTCGCCCAGGTGACTGACTCTCTTGTCATGTCCACATTGGATGGCCTGCAATGTTAGGTGGATGGTGCCACATTTGATGGCCTGCAATGTTAGGTGGATGGTGGCTGTGGCAGAGCTATCACCATCTCAACCTAACTCGCCCAAGGGACTGACTCTCTTGTGATGTCCACATTGGATGGCCTGCAATGTTAGGTGGATGGTGCCACATTGGATGGCCTGCAATGTTAGGTGGATGGTGCCACATTGGATGGCCTGCAATGTTAGGTGGATGGTGCCACATTGGATGGCCTGCAATGTTAGGTGGATGGTGCCATATTGGATGGCCTGCAAGGTTAGGTGGATGGTGCCACATTGGATGGCCTGCAATGTTTAGTGGATGGTGCCACATTGGATGGCCTGCAATGTAAGGTGGATGGTGCCATATTGGATGGCCTGCAATGTTAGGTGTATGGTGGCTGTGGCAGAGCTGTGGTCCTTTTAGGCCTGTGAGCGGCTTTCGACACAATATATCTTCCAATTCTCCCCCCACAGACAGGGGCTGCAGGAAGAATTGATGGAATGGATACAATCCTTCCTTATGGAAAAGTTAATCAGTTATCGTCCCACTATTTGATTCGCCTGCAGAAAAATCACCTGCCTGGTTCAACACTGGCTCTTTTGTAGTCAACATAAACGTGCTCCTATTGAATTAATTGGCTGAGGCTATAATTGTACATCTATGCTTGAGATGTGCCTCTTTCCAGAACGCGTCAGAAAGTACTGTATAGACATTTGCCATCCACAGAGCTCCAAATACATTTATTAAAATATACTTACAATGAATCCCACCATGACAGACATCATGGTAGTTGTGGACCCCGTGGACACTTGGCCAGAAGAGATGTTGCCAGCATCGCTGGGAAACGGGCCAGAACCTCTCCCTATGGAAATACGCATATCAGGTTTCTCTTCGACACAGGGCCTCTCCGCGGATAACAGATTCCTGCAGTGTCCTGGGCCAACCTGTTCCATCCAAAGATCTCAAAGCGGATATATCCTTTCTTGGCATCCGCCCATACAGCAGCAGCAATTACAGCCCTGGCTCCATCAAGAAAGTAGATTATGCCACCGAGCTATATTTGGACCTCTCCCCCACCCCTCTATCTGGTCTACCCATTTCATAGCCTGCAAAATGCAGGAGTGGGATGCCCGCCCCGCTAGACGAGACCAAGCAATCATATCTCCTTTACAATCAGAATGTTACACTATTTGCCTGTTAACCAAAGAACAACAGGTATGTCTCTGTGCAACGCTCAACTCAACGGTACTCCAAGTTGGGCCCACATGACTCGTTAGCACTGTTTCTACAGATCCCCATCTTTAAGAAGTAGCTGCTAGAAAGTCCCACTCTTTCAGGGCAGGCACCCTCCTGTTAGGGAAGGGGCAGCAAAAGCCAGCCTACTCTCCTCTACCCAGAAGATAACAGAGTAAGACATCCTACCCTCCTCCACCGAGTAGAAAGTAATGTGAGCCATCCCACTTTCCTCCTCCCAGTAGAGAGAAGTGCAAGCATCCTAATGCCCCCCACCACGTGGAAAGCAGGAAAAACTATCGTTCCTTACCCCACCTATTAGAGAGGAGTGTAAACCATCTTCGCCCTCTAGAGAGCATTGGTAGCCAGCCTACTCTTCTCTAGCCATTAGAGGAGTGTGAGCCACCCTCCACTCCTCCACCCAGGAGAGAGCTTTGGAAGCAATCCTTCTCTACTTTACCCCAGTAGAGAGTAGCGTAAACCATCTCAATCTCCTTTACCCAGTCGAAGGTAGTGGATGACACCCTACTCTAGTGTACCCAGTAGAGGAGTGAAAACCAACCTACTGTCATCTTCCCAGTGGAGATCAGTGAAGGTCATCCTGCGTAGGCCTACCCAGCAGAAAGGAGCAGAAGGCTTCACAATCTCTCCCACCCAGTACAGAGCAGTGGGAGCCATCCTACTCTCCTCCGCTCAAAAGTGAGGAGTGTGTCCCTGTTCATTTTTCTAAACCGAATAGGCTGCAAAGAACGCCATCCTTGGTTCCCTGCTCAAGAGAGAGCAGTAGACATTGCTTCACTCCCTCGCCCAGGCGAGAGAGAGTGGTCAAGGGATGCCACCCATCCTACTCTTGTTCATGCCACACCTGCCCTGGACGGCCATGAGTGCCAATATACAATAGGCCTGTTAGCTGAGGGCATCCTTCAGTGAAGGCGTATCTCTGTCTGCGGACAGTTTCACATTGCCACTCTCTAGGGCACTGATCTTCCGCCTGTGGGGCTGGCCCCCCTAGGTCTGCCGGAAGGATGGCCGCGGGAGAGGCAGGAGGCAAAAGGGAGCACATGACTGCTTTTAATGGAAATGTACACAGATGTTGCATCTGGGCGTGGTGCAGCAACACCATTTTTACTCAGGGGGGAGGGGAGCTTGGCAACAACATTATTACTGAAGGGGGCCTCAACATAAACCAGTTTGAATACCACTGCTCTAGGGCGAGGGATTGGCTCTTCCTATCTGGGGCCCGCCATCAGAGCCACAGGGGGACACAGCATGGCTCCTGCACACTGACTTCTTCCAGAACTTCCAACCTCTGGGGAAACTGCACCGTTCTGCCATATGGACGCCTGCTCCTCATCCCAATCAGGTTATGCTTGTACTCTAAGGGCATGTTTTGATATATCTGCAGCTTCCAACCTAGACAAGGCGTAATAGGGGAAATGTGACGCCGGGGGCAGGCTGTTGGCTCCCATAGCTTCCAACGTAGACAAGGCGTAATAGGGGAAATGTGACGCCGGGGCAGGCCGTTGGCTCCCATAGCTTCCAACATAGACAAGGCGTAATAGGGGAAATGTGACGCCGGGGCAGGCTGTTGGCTCCCATAGCTTCCAACGTAGACAAGGCGTAATAGGGGAAATGTGACGCCGGGGCAGGCTGTTGGCTCCCATAGCTTCCAACATAGACAAGGCGTAATAGGGGAAATGTGCCTCAGGGGGCAGGCTGTTGGCTCCCATAGCTTCCAACCTAGACAAGGCGTAATAGGGGAAATGTGACGCCGGGGCAGGCCGTTGGCTCCCATAGCTTCCAACGTAGACAAGGCGTAATAGGGGAAATGTGCCTCAGGGGGCAGGCTGTTGGCTCCCATAGCTTCCAACGTAGACAAGGCGTAATAGGGGAAATGTGCCTCAGGGGGCAGGCTGTTGGCTCCCATAGCTTCCAACGTAGACAAGGCGTAATAGGGGAAATGTGACGCCGGGGCAGGCCGTTGGCTCCCATAGCTTCCAACCTAGACAAGGCGTAATAGGGGAAATGTGACGCCGGGGCAGGCCGTTGGCTCCCATAGCTTCCAACATAGACAAGGCGTAATAGGGGAAATGTGCCTCAGGGGGCAGGCTGTTGGCTCCCATAGCTTCCAACGTAGACAAGGCGTAATAGGGGAAATGTGCCTCAGGGGGCAGGCCGTTGGCGCCCTCGGAAGATTAGAACAGACACTTTGTCAAGTCCTGACTGTGTCTGGGTATCACTCTGGTTCTGTCTTCTACAGGCCAGTGGGTTAAGCTCCTGCTGCAGAGATCTGCCCGCAACCTGAAAGTCAATTTCTCTGGTCCCTGCAGTTCTGACTCACATGTTTCGCCTTCTGAAGGGGTTGGGATGAGTCCACTCAACTGGATGTTACTACCACCTGATATTTAAGTACCTAGAGGCAAGTCAGTGTGCGATGTGCACAATATAAATGGTTCATATTATTATGATATTGTTATCTGGGAAATGTGTTAAGCACAATGAGACATTTTCAGGATGAATGATTCTGAAAGCAGAGCCAATCGGGTCATTAATGGCCTGCCTGCAGAAGTGTAGGGAGAACTGGGGTATCACAATTGGGAGTTCGCACCTAAGGGGGTGGGGGTATCAATCGAAGCCCCTTGACATCGGGAGAGAATGATTGCCTCAATAGTAGGGTCAAGAATTTGGAGGATCCCAAGATTCCCAGCCAGCCACCCATGCGTTTGGACCCAAAAATCAGCACATAGCTGTCACACACCATCAGTCACACAATGCACTGACTTCTCTTCAACCCACACCACAGTGGAAAACCAATCATTTCGTACATACCTCTGAGCTCACCCGCATTTGGAGGTCCTTACCCTCACTGGACTCATTTCACAATTTTTGCAAGTCCCTTATCCTCCAGAAATTTCAGCGGGCTCCCAGCCCAAAACATGTATTCATTCCAATTGACTTGCACGAGATCACTTGCCAAAAACATCTGATTCGGACCCGCTTGGAGACTGTACAGGTTGAGGGGTATGCATTTATGTTTTGCATGCCAGCAAGATAGCCTGCAGTACTGGGTGCCTGCTGTGGGGTGTGTACTATGTGCAAGTCAGGGGTACTGATCTTGGTAGAGCCCTCTCAGAGTTGCCTACTTCTGAATTGGATTCAACCAATTTCACTGCGTTGGGAAGAAATGCCCAGTGCTGCAGTGCCAGGGTGAGTGCAGTTTGTGGTGAATTTGGTACAAATGGCCATTATGTATGCGTTGGGTAGGTAAAGATGCGGGCGACAGGGTGGGAAAGAAGGGAGGCTGCCCCACTTTGTGGCACTGCGGAAACTCTGAATTAGCCCCAAGGCAGCGGCTTGTTTCAATGTCATACTCCCTCTCCAGTGCTCTGCTTTCCTCTCCCCTTGTCTTGCTTGCACTGCATTTTGTTGTCCCTCCAGAGGGCACTGAGGCGATGCCCACGCCAGCTGGTCTGTCATTGTTGTATGTGATCATCCATTGACCTGCGAATCTCCGTGGTGCTCTCGCCCCCGCCGCCGCTGGCCCCGAAAGACCCATCTGGTGCCACGATCCCAGCACTCGCCACCACTCACACGGACCAAATCAGCGCTGAAACATCTGCACATACAATGACAGATGTTTCTGCCATTAGGACCTTGGAATGAACTTCCACGCGCAAATCCGCTATAGATCACGGTCCCGTGAGGAAGCTGAGCGGTGCTGCGGAATCAAGATGGCGCGGTGAGGGGGGGATGTCATCGCCCCTGTCATGTTTCACTGCCAAGCCTGTGCCTCTGGAAGCCTCCTCGGAGACTTCCAGAGGCACAGCCAAATGTTGGGTTTTGGGCGTGTGAAGGTCGTAGGGCTGGAGTGGGTTGGGTGCTCTGGTCAGAGTGTGGACGCTTGGGGATACCTTGAAACTGTATCATCGGGGTGGCTTCGGTATAAGGGTGAAGAGCACTGATGGCACTCTAAATGTCTAAAGGCTGAAGAAGCAGGCGTGCTCCAGGCTATTTTATGGGGAGCTGGGTGGAGCGGTGGATGTCATTCTACAGGTGCTCCAGTTTAAGGGTTAAAAGCACTGATGGGACTCTGGGTGTCTTAAGTCTGGAATAAATAAGGTGCTCTAGGTTATCGATGAGGAGAAAGGGCGGAGCTGTTGATGTTCTTGAAATGCAATATCAGAGGGCCTTGTGTTATAGCCCCTTATACCCACCGATAGTTTACAATGTGTCTGATAACATGAATTGCTTTGTAAGACTTTAACAGCCTCCAAGCTTCCGGCAGGCGTTGTTCATCGCCCTAGTTATCTGTACGCCTTATCTACCTCGCCAGGATGATGAGCAGCTCCAGGATTGCATCCTGAAGCAGAAACTAGGAAACAGGAACACGGCAGCAGAGCTGCCTATCCCTCCTCTGGCGCAAGGCGCGCAACGGCAACTGATAGCCCTTCCTAGCATACTGCAAGTTCAACGGTCCTGGGTCCAGAGTCGTGCCAGGGATTCTCCTGTAGACGAATTCGATGAACTAAAAAGGCAAACATAGAGAAGAGAACTCTTTCACTGCCCACAAGATGGGCCACTTGCAGATTGAAAGAGATTCATGAATCCTTTGTCCTCCTTCAGCTTGATTTTATCAACTGCTCTTAAAGGGCACGCGTCTCATTTTCCATGAGAATTTAGTCAGTAAAGAATGGACACGAAGGCAGCAAACAAAAATGTAACTATGTGATTGACAAAATAAGTTTACTTCTTGTGACTGAATAAGGTTTGGGCGTGCCAAAAACACACCTGGGAAATTGGCAGATGGGATGATTCTCACAGTCCCTATTTTATATTTGTATTCTTCTCTAGACGATATGATACGATTGGTTATAACGCGCTTAATACCCAGAGGTTTCTAAGCGCGGACCGGGGAATGAACCTGTGTTGCTCCGTGCGGTCTTGCTTCCAAGGCGAGCACGTTGCCCCTGAACGATCCTCCTGAGTGGCACAAGGAATGGAATGTGACAGGAAAGCGGTCAGGGAATGGGTTAGTGCAAGTGTTCGTGAGTGTATTTTCTGTTCATAATTTGATATTTAAGTTCAGTTGCCGCGCATAGAAGGATTTTGCACAACCCCAGCTGATTGTAGACATGCCTGCTGCCTTTATGCCCCTCTATAGGTAACTGTATTCCCAGGGTGATCACAGAGCCAGTCCCACTGGAGATTCACATGTAGTCTCAGGGGCAAGGCCTCACATTGGGCATCTCCGTGTGTTACTGCAGCCAGCATGGGTTCAGTGCCATCCTTCAGTACTGAGATTTCCCGATGTCCTTGGCACAGCCCTAATATGAGGATTTTGGACAGTCCACCCCAGTATGGTTGGACAGCCTGATCCTAAGGGTTAACTGTTAACTGTTGGATTGCCCTACCGTCGGCTCTTGGGTACCCTCCGCCTAAGGTTGTTGGGAATCATTATCCTTGGGTTTCTTGACAGAACCATTCCTAAGGTTGTTGGACATCCCCATCCAGGACAACCATTCTTCCCACCACAGGGCTTTTGGACCACCGCATCCACTAGTCGATGTACAGCCTCATCGTATAGGCTCTGATTGGGTGTTGGATAGTCCTTTGAGTGGTTGGACAGTGCTATCCTACATGTGGGTGTTGAACGGCCATGTACCCATTGTTTTTGGAACTATCCATTCTCAGGTTGTGAACAACTCCCTCCTTTTGTGAATAGTTGCAATTTAGTGGTAATCAGACCACTCCAGTTAGTTTCAGAGAATTACATTGTGGAAAGTAATTACATTTGTATCATGTGATTATTAGTCTGTAAGTGAATACTTTTCGAAAGGAATGTTAAAATGTCTCCTTTCCGCGATGGGAGTTTTTGGGCTATTTCGAATTGGAGATATGGCCTGTTCCCCTTCCGACAGGAAACCTACGGGATAGCGAGCCCAAGCGTCAGATGAATCGTTCACCATACGTACACAGGCCAGTGAGGTGTAGAATCATTTGCCTATACGTACCGGGGTTGCAATGTGATTCTCAAATGCTTCCTTACTTGCACAAAGATGTGTTTGCATAAACATTGTAATGGGCAAACTGCTCCACACAGTGCAGTTACAATGTATTGGCATCCCAGAATCTAAACGCCCCATCACAGTAACCTCAGGCCGGAAGGATAGCTCAGGGGAAACACGCTTGCCTTGGAAACAGGACAACGTGGAGCAACACAGGTTCGATCCCGAGTCCGCGCTTAGAAACCTCTGGGCATTAAGCGAATTATAAATAACCAATTAAAATTCAGATAAATCAGGACGCTTAGGGGAGCCTCAATTTCTACAGAGGACTAAATATATAGAAAGAAAGCAATTTCATATAGAAAGAAAGAGGAGACCACAGTGACATTTCTGGGTTAGTTGAATTTCTTTTTAACAGAAATTAGCTCATGGTGCCCTTTTAAATATGGCGTCATGATGAAACCATACCTATGTCCTTCCTCTCCCATGCCATGTCTGGATCCCGGAATAGTTATTTCAGCTTGTTCTTGCCTTTCCAATAGAAGTAGGCCCCTTTGACAGATTTCTCTGTGCCCCAACACGTGGTGTTTGGGTCACATGACCAGAAAGATAGAAGTGTAGCTTCTGTCAAAGATGGCCTGAACACAACTCTCGACGACAGTTCAACTGTTTTTAATAACATGTTGGAGATGAGGCTCACTAGGGGTTGGCCCTCTCTTTCTCGTCTCCCATGGGTGTTGGATGCTCTAGCCCAGGCATCCCTAAACCCCTAGATGGCCAATAGAGATTGGTAACCCCTACTATCTAAGATCTCACTGACTATTGGTGAAGGCCTGAAGGCAATCAACATTTTTATTTTACTCCCTTCATGTTTTTCGGGGTGTATCCTAACCCGGGATCCCACAATAAGAATAATAACCAGCATTGGTACCTTTCAACCACCCTGGGTACACCCAATTTTCTTCCTTGCGTGCTCTTGTACTCCTTGGCATGGTGTTCTGTACTTCCTTTCCCTTTCTCCCACTCTTGCTTTCTCTACCTCTCTCTTCCTATCTCTAGCCCTCTGATGTTACTCTGCATTATGTGCACTTCTACTCTCCCTCTTTGCTCCACTACTTTCTTCTTTGACTGCTCTCCACTACTTTAACCTCCTAACACTCAACTATTCTCCCCTCCTACCACTCTACTACTCTCAGGCCCTACTACACTCTTCTACTATGTACTACTCTCCATTAATTTCTCCTCGTCCTACTCTCCACCACTCCCCACTACTCCCTCCTCTCACTGTTCCACAGTCTCCTCTAACTATACATCTCTCCACCCACTTCTTCTCCCAGAGTGACCCTCCTTTCACTCTCCCAGTCATCTCAAACAAACTCACTCACACTTCATATATGCTACTTAGTCTCATTCACTCACCTTACACGCACTTTCTCACCCAAGTACCATCTTATCTCACCAACCAATACCTCACCTTGCACATGCTTTCTGCAAGCCTCCTCCACAGTCCTCTGCACTGTCCTTCCACCAACTGGTCTCTTGGCCCACCTTCTCCTCCATTGACCTCACCCGAACAACCGACACTGCATATACCTTCCTGTGCTCCTTTATCCTCTCCTTCCCCTTTCATTGGCTGTCTGCCTCAGCTGGTTCCGCAAGGCCAATTGCTGGCTTCCTCTCCACAAGGGACTGAGTTACATGCATCAGAAACCATCAAGGTGATTACAAGCGCCATCCCCTTTTGTAATGTGGGTCAGTCAGCTTGCTGTAATGGCGGCCCGCTGTAAGCAAAGTAACTTTCAAAGTTTGTTTGTGGGTTGTATGGGCCACCTGGACTGCTGGTCTGCTTCGTGTGGCATTCCGCTGCCTTTCTGTTTGTTGCCGCCTCCGCCACTGGTATCCGCCACAAGGAATCCTAGTATCAGTTGTCATACGGGAGACTGGCCAGCATTTTGTACAGCAGATATGCAGCAAATCAAAGAGGTACTTTCTTCTTTCAAACTGGCACATGTAGATGGGACTGAGACTGAGGCCCTCCCAATTCCCTGGCTCTGACAAGTGCCCTGGTAGGCCTCCTGCACCAGGTTGGGAAGCCCCCACCCCCTTGACAGGGTCATTAAACGAATATCATAAGTTACTTAAACAGTATGAATTCCTTAAATAAGTATAACGGAAGTAGACTTGTATCTGGAACTAAGGGTCAGGGATATAAATGTCCCCTGATTCACCACTTATTCAGCAGCACAGACCCTGGTGTCTGCATGCTGCGAATTCCTCATAGATGGCGCATATTCATCTCCCCACAAGTTGCACCCACTTGCCCCTTGTTATAGCTGAAGAGAACAGTCCACAAAATGCCAGCCAGGCCTCGAGGGTATTGGCCTGCCTGGCCATACCCACCCTCAAATACAAATGAAAGAGCCCAAAACGCATTCTGGGGGTGCCTTTGAGAGGAACGTAATGCAGATCTTGACACATCACATCTGCAGTAAATCTAACAAAAAAGAACACAAAGCTAGATACAGAGCCGTGTCCACCCTCCAGTGCAACGACTGCGTCAGAGGAAACCAACAAAGAGGATTATGGGTGATTGGCCACTGTTGCGCGGGAAGTGCCTGTCGTCTAAAGGGTTAAGAGGCAAGGCTGTAAGGAGAGGAAGAGGAGGAGCCAAACGGAGGAAGAGGCGGGAGTATTAAAAAAGCAAGGGGTGAATGAACCAAGATGGTGTCCCGTGTCCTCTGTCCTTCACCCGTAGGTCCGAAGCCCAACAACTGGCGACGAGGATAAAATAAAAAAACAATTCTTGATACCCAGGACAGGTCTAGGAGCTGCACGTTTTGTTTTGTTCAATTTAAAGGGTTACCTGTGTCCTTGACATGACTCACCCTCAGTCAATATGGTAAAAACTGAAACTGCGACGAGGGAGAGGGACTAAGTAATAATGATTGTGAGATCCAACTGCATTCTCTACCATGAGTGTTTATTCCTGATCAGTTGCTTAAGGCAGAGTAAGCACATGTGTGTTCCTGGTGCACGACGAGCCCCTTTGTGGGTATTTGCACATACAGTTGCACCAACACGTCACGTGCATGCATTGTCTCGGGAGGATAGCGCTGGGGCAACAAGGAGCAACCCAGGTTCGATCCCCGGCTCCGCGCTTAGAAACCTCTGGGTATTAAGCGTGGTATAAATAATCCATTACAAAAAGGACATAAGGAAAGTGGTAGACACGCCAGCATTCTCTTCTGGCACAGCCCACCAGCACTTACGGTGGCCCAGAAGAACATACCAACACATTTCTTACCTAAAAGCATGACGTGTCTTGCAGAGGACTCTTAACGGTGTGGTGGAGCTCTGGTAGCCTTTTGTTTAGTGCCTGGGTCTCATTCTCTAGTTGTATTTATTAATGACAGGAATGTGTTAGAGGTCAGAGCAGTACTGTCATCAGCTGCTTTACATGGGAGTATTTGTGGTAGATTGTGGGCCAGTTAGTGATGGGGTTTGCAATGGGGCACATAACGGGAACTATATGGACACACTAGGTGGCATCATATACAATGTGCACCTTTTGGAACTACTGCCAGGCAGTCAGCAGTAATATGCACCGATGGAGGAAAGGCAGGTGCAGAGTGAGGAAGGATGAGCAGGGATAGAGTATGGAAATCTTCAAAGGATAGGAGAGGTTGTTTGTGGGCAGATTTGGAAGAAAGTACCCTAACCTCCATTGGGAGATAGGATCAGAAAGTATGCACCCATGAAAATATGGGGGCACAACAAGGCCCAGAAGGAACCCAGAAATTGTCAACATCTTGCATCTCCAAATCCTCCACGTGTTCCTCCAAAACTCACACCTGCAAGGCCATGGGGCTATGAAGGGCACACCCAACCGCCAATGGGAATTCCCCGATACCCAGCATTCTGTTCTGCAGGAAGCCAGACCGCAGGGTTACTTTGAAATTCCTCAATTTTAACAAGTCTTCACAATTGCTCAACCCTGCACAGCTGACACTTTTATCCAAGAGCACACGCCTTGGAATGTTTACGTTCCATTTAATCTCAACAGCTATGACAGGTCACAAGGCACAGTGCCATCTTCCCCACAAGCAATGTATTCACCCTGCGCTTGGCAATAGTTGGCCATGAAAGGCTACCCAAATCAGTGCATACCCATAGTCTGCTTTTGGGCTCCATTTACTAAGGAAGTTTGCCATGAACATCACATGGGAGAACTTCCTTTCTGGATGGGGCCACAAATTAGCTATTTAGAGTTTCTTTTTTCTTTTATGTAGTTTTGCTAACTCCCCAGACTTTAAGCTGGACACCACTTTGTAAAAGCTAGCCCTTCCTTCCCTTTATCCAAGTTGTTTACATCTTATTTCAAAACTCTTTTTCCATTAACTGCAGTAAAGTCCCCTAGCAGACCAGGCTCAAACCACGCCGGCAGGTAAGGACACCCGCAATCTCACCACAAAATAACTCTTCTTGTCTTTGCCATGGGATGTAAGGGGACAATAATACACGGAAATGTAGTTCTTCTGAAGGCAAGGAGACTATAACAAACTGAAATATAACTGCCATTTTGGAGAAACCGAGTCATGCAATAAAGTGATGTACGGGTGTCCTGGGAGCCCGGGTGCATGATTTTCTACACCCTCTTGCACCGAGTGAGCAATGGTAATCACCTCCTCATATACTGACCTTCTTTATAGAGTAGCAATCACAAACAGAACTACCCTTTGCTGCCCCAACTGAAGTGAACTCAAGTTCTCATCCTCAGAAGAATGATACAGTGAGTCAGGGCTTGGCAAAATTCAAACCTTTGGCCAGCAAGTAACATGCAGCTCTCTGAATCAGGTTTTGAGCTGGATGGAATATTTACCCAGCTGCTGAGATAGCGGGAGCTCCACTCTCTCCATTGGTGCCCTAAGGTCCTTGAATCAGCCAAGACACATTGGCACCATTGGAACTTAGAAGAGTGGAAGCCCGCACACACATCTAGAATCAAGCAAGTCAGGGGGAGTCAAGGGGAGTGGCCATAGTAAATCCCTCACTGCTTCTTGAAGGCCCAACTCTGAAGCAGCGGCGGGATCCAGAACACAAAAAAAAGATGTGAACACTGGCACCCTTAGTAACGCGATTACTCGTTCTAATTGTTCTTCACAAAAAAGAGGGATCTGAAAAGAGCCCATCGCAGACTAGTGTAGGTCCTGTCACCCTAAAAGTCCAAAATCTCTCTGCTTCTGGAACCCTCCAGAGCAGAGCAATGAACTGGTCACCCACCCATTCTTCCTGTCTGATCAGTTGTAAGCCTGAACAAACATTATATATGAGAACACATGGTCTGTGGGCAATAGGTGCGTGGATGACACGCATCAGTCTGTGCAGACGCACAACTACATTCTGCTTACAGGTGAAATGACTGCTGGCCTGCCAAAGGCTGTCTGGCAAACCAGACAAAGGACAGCCTCGACTGCAGCCCTAGCGTCCTTTCTTAGCAGAGCTGCAAAATCGTCCAGTTCCCCTAAGGAACACTTGATATGATATGATATGATTGTTTATTTATATAGCGCCTATATGCAATGTGTTTCAAAGCGCTTCAAGGCAAGGGAGGGAACAAGGGAAAATACAACCACATTCTTACAGGCCATGAACAGTAAGGATGTGAAATTAACTATCGTACTCGGCCTGACGACATTTCCGATAGTGCGAGAAATGTCCGTTTCATTTGATGTAATGTTCTGCTCTTTAACCCAATACCTAGAGAATCCTTCTCACATTCTAACCACTCCTCAATCTGACTCATTGGAATTCTGCTGCAGGTTTACGTTTGATGTTTTCCTGAGCGGTAATATCTCTGACCTTGACCCAGTCCACAATGAGAGGCGACATCAGTTATTTCAAGTGTTGATGCTTTAGTCTCGGGATCTGCAACCTTTTGCTCGCCAGATGTTTTAGAATACGCTTCCCATCACTCCTAGCCAGCATAGTCAATGATGAGGGATCATGAGAGTTGTAGTCCAAAACATCAGGAGAACCGCTGGTTGCAGACCCCGGCTTTATAAACTCTTCCCTCGCGCCTCACTGGGTACCACCCTCTTGTGTTTGGACCTGAGAGCTGCTGCTGAAAAAGATAAGTACATCTGGACACCATTTGGCTGCTAGTTACTCATGGTCTACATGCCGATTAGCAGCAGGGTCCACGGACAACCCTTCACCTGGCCTTAAATACAACTCTCTCAAGATCCAAGCATCTTCAAGAGTTTGATTTGAGGCAATTCAAACAAAAATGTGATTGCCAAGTTAGAAACTCCATCATAGTCAATGAGGCCACAGAGATTCGCCAGTGGGGGGACTGTACTCCAAGCGGTACTTCTGATAACCTTTTGGGAGGGGAAGTCATAGTATTACAAAAAGCCTACAAACGTGGAAGTCATTCCAGTTTTTGGGGGAGTCAAAATACTTCCATGATAATATTTTGGCAGAATATGACTTCAATGTCAAAGAAAGTGTAAGGTGGGTAAGAAAATAAGTAGAATCTCTTGATTTCTGTTTTTCTGGTCTGAGAACAAAGCAGTAAAAGTCTGTCTGGCCAGAAGGACCAGAGGGAAAGATGCCGGGAGACACTGAAGGAAAATCAAAATACCATTAGAATATTTCTAAATATTTTCAGGGTCCAAAACTGGAAGTCATACTTTAAGCTCAGTGCAATCCAAGCAAGTCTTCGATTTCCTATTTTTATTAATTTTCTGTGTGGCTTTTTCTGGATTAAAACATGTCCAAGAGGTCTTAACTGAAGCACTGACTCCAATGTGTGAGACTCACATCACAAAGGTGTTTATTTATTTCCGATTTCAGTTAGGAAAACACCACCATTCAGGGTATCTGTTTGCCCACAACCACTAAAGACATGTTAGTATAGATGGCAGCGTTAGGTTGAGTTGCCACATTGAGGCTTCTGGTGTGCAGTGTATAGCCTTTACTCATTAAATCATGGTCTGATCACCTCCTTTTACTATTTGTTCCCCTCTCCTGTCCCCCAATCCCTATCTATACCAGGAGGATCCCAGTGCTCCGCACAAGCTGCAGGAGCCTCCACGGTCTGTCCTGAAAGATGACGAAGGCTTCAACATCCAGAACTCCCTCTCACCGAAGGCCGAGAGCGAGAAGTGTGGGCAAGACAGCCCCGAGGTGAACTGTCTGCAGAATAACCTGACCTGAAGCGGGGAGATGCAACTTTCATTGACGCTCAGTGCTCTTAACTGTTGTTACCCTTTATCCCTACCGTTCCCCAAATCCCTGTCACTCCCAGACCTCCCCTGTGAGTCCCATGGCATGCTTTGGTGTATTTTGTATGGAAATTTGAAGCAGAAGGAGGAAGCTGACCCCACCTCCCACCCCCAAAAGCACTGTGTTCCAAGTGGGTGATTTGGTACGTGACCCCCTGTGTCTCCATCATCGCCTGGGCCGTACATGGCCCTGTTCCTTAAATCTTTGCTGTACTTCAACTGACTTTTTTGTACTTTATCAAACTTTTTTTTTAAATACTGTGAGATAAATAACAATAACCAGGAAAATTAAAAATAAAACATTTTTAAATTTACACCAAAATGCTTCATGGTGCTTGAATTATGGAATGGGAGCTAACTCAAGGTGTCTATGTGTGAGGGTGTCCTGAATGCACAAAAGGCCTCCACTCCAGACGGTGCAGGAAGGTAAGCCAGGAAAAGGGTGGATATAGTCATTCTTCAAGAAGTTGTTCATCTTCCCTTGGTCAAAAAGATCTGTGTGCAGTTTGGATGCCGTCAGAGTTGGCCCCGCCTTTTTTTGGTAGCTTGCCTTTGATTGTGCAGGTAATGTGTCAGATAAATATTATTTTCCAATTTCATCCTCCCTGATTTGATCTCCTTTTCCACCTCCCACTGTCCCCAAACTGCTCTTTAATTTAGGCCCCTCCACTTTGTTCAATAATATACCCCTACATCAATTTCCCAGGTATTCCTCCCCCACCCTCTTGTGGCTATCTGGGTTTGCCTTCTCCTGAGAGTTCCATCCAAATACAAAGTGTTTGGAAATCGCACACCAAAACTATGTGTCCATGTACGAAACGTTGTGGCGTGCCATTGCACTGGTGAATTAAGTTTTGCCCTGAGGCAAAAATTGAGCAAATCAACTAATTCACTTATGGAATACAGAAAAGCGAGAAATGAGAATGACACACTTTTAAGAAAGCACATTCTGGAATCCCTGCATGGCAGTGGACTTCAGTGAACAGAGGATAGCACGGGGGCAACGTGCTGGTCTTGGAAGCAAGACCACGCATAGCAGCAGAGGTTTGAATCCCGGATCTTCGCTTAGAAACCATAGTGATTTATGGTATTGGGCGCTTTATAAAAACCCAATTAAATAAATTGGGATTTGAGGGTAGAGCAAGGTTATGACATAGCAACTAGGGGGTTGGGGCAGGGCCCAAATATTTGTTAAAATGCCTGTCCACGTTAGAGCTGCAGCTCTCGGCTCACTGCCGCCACTGCTGCTCTTCATGGTTGCTGCATAGTTGGGGTTGCAGCTGCACCCACAAGCTGGGAGAACAAGGTTTGCAGGTCCCAGGAGGGAGTGGGCAAGGAAGGCTTTCAACACACTTTCTCCCAGAGCTTCAGGATGTGGTTGTGGCCATACCACACAACAACTATCACCAAGATGGATGACCACACTAATATGGGTTCAATCCGCTGTGCCACAACTGAGCACAGACAAGAATCACAGCCAGTTGACAAATTGGGTGCTGACCGCAAGTCACTCCCCACACTCAATTATTGATTCAGTATAAAGGGCAGGACTTGCAAGGGAAATTGTGGAAGTTATAGATTGGAGGTTAGAGAGTTAGTGCTTCATGATCGGTGTGGTGAAAAGGGCGGAGGAGTTCAGAAGGTGGCATAGCAGGAGGTAGACAAGGAAGTGGTACAGAAGGAAAAATGGGAAATCAGGGAAACGTGGATGGAATAACATAAAAGAGAGTGGAGAGCAGGTTAAGGAGGGATGAAATCATCCAGAGGGGAGGAAGGAGGCAACATTAAGGAGAGAAGAAACAAGTGAAGCAGAGGAGAAGAAGGTGGGACGTTACCCAGGAAGGAGCAAGGATGTAGCAATGAGGTGTGTGGAGACAATCAGAGAAGAGGAGGTGAAGAAGGGAAGGAATATCCAATCTGGTACAAACTCATAGGGGGCCAAAGAATCGCAGTCATTTCCCCACATGTGTCACAGCATTTCTATGGGGGGAGGGCAAGCCCCCATACCCACCTCCACCCCTTCCCCTACCCCAAATTACCGATAGACATTAAATTAAAATACCCTAAACTCCCAATCCCCCAAAAGTGCGGAGAAGAAAATGCAGCAAAATGGCCGCAATGAGTTGACCCCTATAATTTGGGCTTGTGTTAAGATGGATTTCTTAACTCTGACCAGGTGGGCAGAAGTTTAGGAGGCCACCCTAGTTTAGTGGAACAGGGAAACCTTCTCGACAAACCAGACCAATCTACGGTAGCTTGGCAGATGGCCAAGACTAAGTCTCAGGTGGGGTGAGAGTGATCAGAAGCCCACAAGGAGAACACACAGTAACACTCCACAGATTACCCTTAGACAGATGTATATCAAAAATACATTTATTATAGGCCTTTATAACAAAAGCCCAATTAAACCACAGTTATTAAGAAAACAATTACTACACTTGATTATTCACTGTGTAACACACATAGAATGATGCGATTAGCCTAAGGCTGATGATAGGGGAGAAAATAACCATGACATGTAACAGAAAGGGGTTAGTTCGGAACATATATCAGTTTGGGCAGTCCTTCATCAACAATCCCTAACTTATGTAGTCCAGCCCTACAAAGTGAGGAGCCTAGCGCTCAAAGTACAGTTGTGCGTTAACAACACACGGCTCTGCGTAAAACAAAACTGGTTCTATTCAGGGTGCTGTAGCTGCTCAGAAAGGGGCTTGAGGTTGATGAAGAATAAGTTCCTATTCCTCAAAGAGGGTCTACCCTTGCAGATAGAGTGACTTTCGGAGTTCAGGAATAGGTGGGGAGCGCAGGTTATCCCAACAAGGTGAGTATCTTTTGAGGGACACTCGTGCGTAAAAAGGGGTGGATGTGCCAAGGGGCCACCGGTAAATTAGGAAAGTACTCACCGACCCTTGACACATTACAGACCAAACATTGGTAGTGTAGCCCACATTGCCTGTAGGTGTTAACCCTGCAGTTTCAGGACGGGCCGGCTCTCAGTGGCTGAGAGACGGGACGATTGTCTGTGGTGGGACAGTAGCCTTTTCTCAGCCCTCGAAGGAAGAAGAAGGATAGTTCTGGTGCAGCACATCTCAGGACATGGTAGATAAGAACTGCAGGCACTTTCAGCGATGGTCACAACAGCAGGGCGACACAGGGACTGCAAATGCTCGCAGCGTGTTGCACTCTCATAAATCGCGACCCAGAGGAGCTAGGACAAGTCTTGGCAGGAGAGGGCCCAGGATGAGAAGCTATCGATTCCCAAAGTATCGAGTCTCAACTTCCTGTGCGATACCCTGGGTTCTAGCTGGATAGTTCACTGGATGGACCAGGAACACTTTCGAAGAGGCTCTCTGCGATGGTAAGTAGGAGGTGCCTAGTGTAGTTGTTCTCACTACTCCAAAGGGGCAAAGCGCCCTTGCAGGCCTTCTTGTTTCAATGAAAAATCAGGGGTCTGATGGGACAACAGCGGGGTCAGGGTGCCAAAGCTTCCTAGCACTTCACCAGCGGTTCCTGAAATCTGCCCTCCCATGAAAGATACTTAACTCCTTATGAAGTTCAGTGTGAACCTCAGTAAATCAACCTGGAATGGATGCAGAGCCCTCTTCTCTCAGCCAAGATTCGTTTTGCGCCCAAATCTCAGATAGCCAATGGAAGATCTGCTATCTAGCAAGTATGCCAGGTGTGGGCCAATCATGGCCCACAGTGGTTCTAGTCATTCATGACTACCAGACATACTGGCACCAGTAGTGTGGATTGGGACCAGACAGTCCCATCCCTCTTCCTGGGCACTAGCACACGTGATATGCAGGAGCCCGCAAAAGATGCGGTTTTCGCGGGAGGCTGCAAGCCCAAATAACGAATACCCGGGTTTCTCAGCCTGGGGAAGGCAAAGGGACAAAATGGCCAAAGGACAGAATAAAAGACTTTGTGGTACGGCCATTTGTAACACTGGCCACAGTCTAGGGCCAAAGGCAGTAAACGTGGTATGGTCCATAAAAACAAAGTAAACATACTTTAAAAGTACACTGCTGTCACCAATTCATTCTAGGCACACTTGTACAACCACCAGAAAATCCTTAGAGGGTGGCTAGGGCCATAAAACAAAAGGACCCGTATGCACGGTACTGTAAGGTACTTGGCACATAGCTAAAAAGTTACCAAGAAATGGCAACATAGTCAAAGACTAAGGGAAACATAGTTTCCCAGTACTGACAGCCTGGACGTGTCTGTTTCCCCATAACATATGAGCAAAATCCCAGAGGAGTGCGGCTGAAGGCTGTGCTCCACTGGAAAAAGTCAGGATAAGTAAGCCAAACAAAAGCAAAACATTTGGGGTTCACAAATGTTGGGAAAAGTGCACCTAGGGGAAATCTTTCCTAACAGCTTGTACCAAAATATTGAGAGCCAAAAGGGAGCGTAAGCTTTAGGAAGGAGGAAGTGACAGTTAACAAAGAGACAGAGGAGCAAAATAAAGCAAGTTTATGGAGTGAAGAAGAGTTAGGATGGGAGGAAGAGTGGTGTAGACAGTTGTCAGTCTTCAAAGAGAGAAGACATGAGAATAAGTTAGTAGAGGTGATGGAAGAAGGAAAAAAAGATCAAGAGAAGGCTGCGATGCTTCCCAGAGGAAAGGATAAAAGTTTGGTGGAAAATCTACAAAGTAATTGCTGCCAGAGACTGTGGTAGAGTCTACGAAGAGCACCCAGGAGACTGTGATTGTAAATTCCCAGGCCTCTAGCAATATTAGCTCAGATCACCAGAAATTGGAGGACCGGCCAATGATCTATTTGCCTTGCAGGCCAGAGGTGGTAGAGGGTCTGTAAAGGAGAGTGACATCCCAACAAGTGCGACGTAAGACACAGATTGGCATTTACCTCACAATACCAACATCGCATCCAGCCCCCGGTCTGCCTGAGAGTAGGATTGATAGGACCAGTTTGGTACTATTCCCGAACCCCAGGACAAACCAACTGCTTAGAAACTATCAGGGCACAAACAAATAGAGCATCTGCATCTCCCACGATACATCAGGTTTAGAAATCCAAAACCGGGAGTTGAATCTCGAATATCTTTAGGGGATTCAGAAAGAGATAAGCTATGAAGAAACATTAGCACATCCAGAGAGACCCCTTAGTCAACACGTATGGACCATTGAATGAAAACAAAAATAACATGTTTGTGAAGGAGAATGTTTTTCTTTCTCCCCTGCAGATGCAACATTTAAAGAGAAAACTATTTTGCACAGGTAGGAACTCATTAGATGTTTTCCTGTCCCTTGCCATGGCCTTTCAATACCACAAACCAACAAAAGAACTCATGTGCAGGGGGACAGCCAGGAGGGAACGCAGGAGCGGAGCCTCAGGCAAACACCAGCTCTGGCATGGGACACAAACTGAAATAAATCCAAAGTGGTGGCAAGCCTTTAAAAGGCTTGCTTGCCATGGCTTGGAACAGGAAGCCAATTAACCAATCAATTTGAAAGTTTGCCTCAGCCAATGGGAGTATGGTGAGAGCTGTACAACTGTTGCTAAGATCTGCAGACAGTTTCTCTGGGCTGGGAGTTGAATGTGTTAAAGAAAACAAAAAAACAAACTGGAGAGTACCAGAGAAGAGGAACCCTTTCAGCCCAGAAGAAGGGAGTAACCAGTGAGGGAGAAGAGCTCCTTTATCCCAAAAAGGGTTTGGGGGGCTCCAGTTATGGGGAAATGTGCCCCTTGAAACCCAGCAGAGGGTGTGCTTCAGTGAGGGGGTGAATAGCCCCTTGAATCCAAGAAGAGGGGTGTTCTTCAGTGAGGGGAGAAGCACCCCCTAAGCCCCAGAAGAGGGGTGTGCTCCTGTAAGGAAGAGGTGAGGTTTTGGGACCCCAGAAGAGAGGAGTGTTCCCTTGAGGGGAGGGAAAGTCCCATGAGACGAGAAGGGGTCCCTGGCCGAAGAGAAGGGGGTGAGAAGTAGCAAAAGAGAGGGTGTTTCTATCCAAGAACAGGGGATGTGTAATACAAGAGGAGAGCCCCTTGAGCCCTAGAGGAGAGGTGTGCTCCAGTGAGGGGTATGAGAGCCCCATACACCCAGAAGAGGTGTGTGCTCTAGTGAGGGGTAGGAGCACCCCATAAACCAACAAGAGGTGTGTGCTCCAGTGAGGGGTAGGAGGGCCCCATAAACCCAGAAAAAGTGTGTGCTCCAGTGAGGGGTATGAGAGCCCCATACACCCAGAAGAGGTGTGTGCTCTAGTGAGGGGTAGGAGCACCCCATAAACCAACAAGAGGTGTGTGCTCCAGTGAGGGGTAGGAGGGCCCCATAAACCCAGAAAAAGTGTGTGCTCCAGTGAGGGGTAGGAGAGCCCCATATACCCTGCAGAGGTGTGTGCTCCAGTGAGGGGTAGGAGAGCCCCATATACCCTGCAGAGGTGTGTGCTCCAGTGAGGGGTAGGAGAGCCCCATACACCCTGCAGAGGTGTGTGCTCCAGTGAGGGGTAGGAGAGCCCCATACACCCTGCAGAGGTGTGTGCTCCAGTGAGGGGTAGGAGAGCCCCATACACCCTGCAGAGGTGTGTGCTCCAGTGAGGGGTAGGAGAGCCCCATACACCCTGCAGAGGTGTGTGCTCCAGTGAGGGGTAGGAGAGCCCCATACACCCTGCAGAGGTGTGTGCTCCAGTGAGGGGTAGGAGAGCCCCATACACCCTGCAGAGGTGTGTGCTTACAGTGAAGCGAGATCAAGAGGAAGAGAGAGGGGCTTTGATCCCCAGGAGAGGGGTGTGTGAAAGAGGGGGAGTCTCTTGGCCCCAGAAGAGGGGTTTAAGTAATGGAGAGGAGGGGAAGACCTTTGGGACACTTGGAAAAGGTAGGAAGCCCTAACATCCGAAGAAAGACAGAGAGGACAGAAACTGGGCTCTAGAAATCACTAAACATGAGACTTTCCTCTCTGGAACTTTCTGTGTGCCTTTTTTATTTGCCATCCTTCAAATATTATCAATCAATATGTTTATTCAGATGAGCTCATCCATCAAACAAGCGTAAATATTATCCTGTTTTTAAGGACTACGCTTCCCAAAAACCTTTGTTACAGCCATCCTGAAACATTTCCATGCAATAGTGCTTAATAAAGCCCTTTGAATCTATTTCCATGTCAGGAGTAGTGTGTTCCCTTGGTCATGTGACAAACCAGAAAGCTACGACTGGCAGATCTCAAGAGGGAAGGGCTGAACGACTATAGCCCTTAGCGGGTTGGATTTGGTCATCGTTGTCATTTCTGTTTCCCATTGACCCACTGCTAGTCCGCCCTAATTCCTTTGTAAATATGCATTGTAAAATTCTGCGCTCAAAATGGTGTGCTGGTGCTTGGCCGCAATATGCCTCACCCATGCAGAGCACCTGGAGATAGATAGCTGCAGGAGTTGTTCAGTCTTTAAACCTGTATGTATGTGTAATTCCACAGACAGAAAGAGGCAATGGGGGACCTCTCCCAACCTCACCGTGTATATTCCTGAGCCTTAAGAAAGTAACTGTGCTGGGCTTTAGCAATGACCAAAGGATAATAGGGAAAACCCTACCCAATTCTTCCCCAGGCATCCCAAACATTGCTCATGGCCAGATTCTATATAGAAAGACCTAATGGCACTCCCAAATGCAGGTGGCTTCCACAGATCAGTGACAACTCCTTGCATAGACCATTCTACCGCTTTTCACTGCAGCATTTGTTATGGGTGGCCAGCAGCCGATACCTTCTATCCTATCGGCCCACCTTCCCCTTACCACCAATCTCCATTCTCCCGATTTTACCCTCTAACCACCCAGTCGCAAATAATACCAGAGGAAGCTGTGGTAAAATGTCCTTATTCGAATGAACTGGAATGGGTACAGGTACATGGTGGCATACTGGCTTGCAGTCTGTGCCTTCTCTGAGGACATCAGTGGCGCGCCCAGCCTCTTTTGACTGGGGTGGCCCAAGTGGACAACTGACCTATGCAGGGGTGGCATGAAGTTCCAGCACACACACACACACACATATATATATATGATCATAGTTTAGGATAATGGTGTGGCACCTGGGGTGGCCAGTCAGATTCCAGGGGTAGCGTGTTCCACCCTAGGCTACTCCCTGGACCTGCCACTGGAGAACATTCAACATTGCCCTGGACCCGGATGTTGGCAGCTCTTGTGGCCTAGCAGAAGCCTTATAGGATTGTTACAGAATTGTGGGAGTTATCTGCATAAGCCAGCCTCTTAATGAAAAAGGATTATAGTGATGTGTGCACTTCCTCTTGCTTTGCTATAGGTGCTGGGGAGCGTGTTAAGTGTGGTGAGGTGAGCTGAGGAGAGAACGAAATCCAGGCCCATCAATGGCTGGATGATTGGGACTGACGTGGTAAGAAGATTATTTGTTTTTCAAGCAATTAGGCCTGAAAGAAAGTCAAAGCAATTTTGTGTCCCCACAGGCTGTCTCGGCCAGTAGAAATCAGGGGCAGTGTCCAGTGGCATCCTTTGACAAAGAAACCACTCCAAGGTCATTAACACGGCACCTGAGAGCAACTTCCCTCGAGCAGAGCAGCGGGCCCTTTATAAGCTCAGTAGGTTTCCATTCAAGCTAACATTCAAGGAAGGGGCTGTAAAATTGAAGCCAATGCATACATCTGTGATTTAAGGCCGCCATAGAGGGGAATCGTAAGGGAGCACCAAGACCCAGAGTGGAGTTAGGTTTGGTGTTAGGCAGAATTCTCTTATAAGGCTAATTTCCCAAACCTAGTGAGTCCCCCAGCAGCTTTGCTGGATTTTTGGGGTTTGTTTTTTCTCCTGCTAAGAGTGAGACTCTTTTCCTACCACTCTTAGGCATGATTTGAGGTATGTCTTTGACCTATTGTGTGCCTATGTGCTATGGGGTCTTTTACTCCATAGGGTATCATCTGTTTTAGTGTATGTGTTACACAGCACCCTCAGTGCAGTAACACAGGGGTGTCATAGTGACCCCCAAACATAGACTCCATACCCTGGGACTGACTACTGTCTCCCAGGGCATATAAAGTCACAATTGGCTTTACTAGTACAAAATTGTGAACAGAACCAGTACAAACCATCATATTGTGGAAGTTCTGGAAGGGGTTAATTAGATTGCCCCTGGGTCTGTTTCCAAGGGGGCACTGTCCAGTCCCCCCTTGTTGAGTTTCTGGCTGGTGGCAGTGGTTACCACGCGAAATATTCCACCAGAATATTTCCTATGGGATTTTTCCATTTTAAACGCACCGCTTTTTTTTGGTGCAATGTTAAAGATACCGCCGGTTTATTTATTTAATATAAAATCACCGGTTGAGTCTTTTTGCCAGAACTCTTTCCCAAAATGGCGTTTGTGTCCGTCTCTGTAACTCCAACCAAGGTCGGGCCCTTTGTTCCACTTTTTGGCGGGCTTCTCCACAGAAGCCCTCCAACTGGTGCCACTCTGTCTGGGTTCCACAGGATGTGTGGGTGGGGGAATTGGCACCCTGGACTGCGTTGCCTTAGCAACTCAAGTCGCACTCTGTTCTGATTGGCCCAGTGGTGAGCCGCCCGGCTCACCACT
This sequence comes from Ambystoma mexicanum, assembly GCF_040938575.1. Lineage (NCBI taxonomy): Eukaryota > Metazoa > Chordata > Amphibia > Caudata > Ambystomatidae > Ambystoma > Ambystoma mexicanum. Next base: position 1,396,728,426 of record NC_090923.1, on the reverse strand, counting down.
TAGCATGTATGAGTGACAGCTAGGCTGTTGAATGGGGTTTTTTCTGCATAAAAGCAGGGCTTTTGGGACTGGAACTTCAGAAGTCGCCACGGGACCTAAGAAATCCAAAGAGGGGAGAAGCTGAGCCATCTGCAATGACAACACCACCGGTGGAGCCCTGCTGCAACGACCTCACCACTTTCCCGATGACAAGTAAAGATCTTCTGCTGTAAGAGTCTTCTCCCTTTGAGCTGGTGGGGACAACCAGTTCGCCATTCGCCTTCCAGAACGTCCCTTGGTCGAATCGCCCGTGCCAAGCATCCCGGCGGCCGGATAGCCAAGCTTCACCACTGTGACCGCGAATAAAAGGAACGCACCTTTTAACCGAACCAACTCCGCGGCTGGTCTCTTCCCTGGGCAGTGCAACGTCTCCAAGTTTCCTCCATGATGAGATCTTCTCCTTCCCTGGTTGAAACCATGAACTTCACCTACTGCCAGGAACAACTGCCACTGCTGGAGCTTCCTCACTCTTTAAGGTACTGTGTTCCGCCTGGCCTCCCTTTCTGCGGATTGCTAAAGGTGACCCTTAAATCCTTGGCTTTCCAACTGGGTTGGCCCCCAGACCTTCTAACTTTATCTTTCGCATCAAACCAACCTCCTTTGAACATTTCTGCAAAGACTTGAGTGCTTTTTAAACTGTGTGATCTTGGGCACATTTCGCCTTGCTCCATTTAAAGTGGGCCTGGCCTATGAACTTTGGCTCTACAGTAGACTCTGCCTTCACTAACTTGCTGTGGTCTTAGAAAAGTGTTGGGAACTGTTTTATTTTCATGACCTACCTTTTTCTCTCCCTTTAGCTTAATTATTGGAGTGCCATCTAAGTAACGCGCTCACATCTGTTTTTACAAATAGTGGTGTTTTGACCTAGACTTGTCTTATAATTATTAAGGGAGGTGTGTATACTTTATCTGACTGTGTTTGAACTTGCTTTGATTTAGAGTGCTTAGTGTATTTCCTAAAGTGTATTTTAAATAAATAATTATATACTTTTGATACCAAGCTCTGGTCAGTGTTTGCTTGCTCTACTGTGTTTTTAGCCCTATTGTGTATCCTCTGTATACTGTCCTACTCATCTTGAGAGAAGTCTGACTGCTCAGCCACAGCTACCAGGTAAATCTGGGTGGTGCAGACTGCTACCAATTGGGTTTACTGCTTACTCCTGTAGTCTTAATCTTCTTGCAGTGTTCCCCAAGGGAACTGCACAGGATTCTGCCTAACATTTGGTCATCAAAGAGCCCTCACAATCAGAAACACTTCATGCTCCTATAGGGGAAGTGGGGTGCTATCTACCGAGTGGGGGTTCAGGATACTATCCATTGCGAGGGCTGATCACAGTGTTTCCTATCAAGTGGGATGTGTGGGACACTTTCAGCGGAGGTCTCGCTTCAGCATGCTGCTGACTGAGAGAGTGCTCCGGTAGCTTACCATTAAAGAGGCAATGCCGTGCCTGGATCACAAAGGGCCAGGGGTTGGGGTTCCCAGTAGTGGAACTATGTGCCCCTCTGCCCCATCCCCTCACCACCACTCCCCGCCAACCCCACACCCCCACATCTACTCTTACTCTCCCTCCCCCAGTACAAACCCCATACTTAGGTCTTGCCTTACCCCACCCCAGAACCCAACACATTGTTTTACAACTGTACTATCAAGACTGAAAGAAACAGACTGAAAGACTGAAAGAAACAGAGTGAAAGAAAATGCATTTATTGCTTTTAGTCATTGTCCCCCACAGCGTGGAGCTTTATGCACCTTCCCCCTTCTAATCACTCACTATTCACACCCCTAAAGGGATATGCCAAGGACTACAGCCACCCCCACCTACCCATTACCTGCACACAAAGCTGTGCCTGCAGCAATTTCACGTGAACTGTACTTAAATCCAAGTGACGAACGCTGATCACTGTAGGAGCAGAGCTATTTGCCGGCTTGGGAATGGGTAGTATATCCTGTTAACTTGAAAATATAATGGTCTTAATTTCCAGGTTATGGCAAAAGTTTTATCACATTTGGATTACATGACAAAGGGACAGCATCCTAGCCGTTAACCCATTCCCAACCAACTAACCCTCTGCACAGGCCAGGTCTGCTCCTTTTATTCATTTTCAGATGCTCGACACCAAACTTTAGTGAAATCCTAAGTGGGCCTTCCGGCACCCTATTCCCTCCTCCCACTAACACAAATGTTTTTATTGTCATGAGTGACTAGGACTAGTCCACCTTCAATGTTCATGTCCATTAGACATCACATGGTGAAGCTCTTCCGGGTAAAAACGGTGGTGCGCCCGTGTGTCCAGTCATGGCCTACCCCGGACGCAGTTCCTGTGCTGATGTGAAGTCCATTGTTAGGGCCAGTTGAGACCGCCTGAATCCACTGGCTCAAGTTCAGTGACCTTACCCCAGTCACCAAAGGCAGGCCAAATGTCCAAGCTCTGCAATTTGGGCACATATGCCCACACCAGATTTGTAGCATCCAGCAATGCCTGATGCCAAAAGTTAACCAAAGTTTATTAGGATTTAAAAGAAAAAGAATAAATACTGGGTTAGGAGTATAGGGGTGACGTCATGACGGGGAAATGAGTTTTCTTCAAAAATCCCAGAGGTACCACCCCCTCATTTCATAGCTTTGTGTGGTAGCAGGCCAGTGCCCATGTAGCCTGTTGTTCTGGAATAGACGGTTGGGGAGGGAGTCAGTTGAAGCGGGGGTTGAGCGTGAGATCGATGTGGGCAGGGGGCCCCTTGGGTCCTGGGTCTTTCTAAATAAATACTAACCGTTTTCTATTCCTCCGACTGCATACTTCATTTTTGGTGACGAGGATGCCGGTCCAGACTGCGTAGATGGCGGCGGTCTCTTCTGAGAGGTGTTGGAGAGGAGGATTGAAGTTGGCGACAGGCGGCAGAGCGTGTGGATACCGCCCAAGACCCCGTGGCCCACTATGAAGGTGAGGGGAGTCCTAATGGATGGTCACCACCATGGGGCTAGGCATTAGACCCCGGAGAGACAGAGCGTGAGCATGAGAGGACCTTAAGCTGCAACAATAATTTGCTCACTGGTTAGAGGAAAGAACCCACACGCGTGATTCGACACAGTGGCCATTTTGATTTCTGCGGTAACTCCATAAACATTATAGAGCTGATCTGCGTTGCTCCACATAACTCTTCCTCGTCTCAGTGGTGGAAGGCAGTGAAATAAGTAGTTCTGCTGCAAGAACATTGGTGTTAGGCAATCTCAGGAACTAGAAGCAGAGGCAAACAAGGGTTGTGACACATCCGATTATGTCGGTCACAATGCTTCCTGTGGAAGCATTCTTGCCTAACCCTGGCACACCAGTTACGCCATGGAATTAATGGAAGCCGTATTGGAGCAATTATTTGGGGGCAGTTGAATATGCAGGGATGTCGCCCACAAAAAAAAAAATGTTGTTGCTGCACTCTTTGGGGAAGGTAGGTCAGAAGAAACACAGGGAATTACCACCTCTAAATGATGCTCGAGGGGTGGATGACATTGATGTATATCAAGTGGCCCTTCTCCAGCTGGACGCCAACTACATTCCTAAAATGAATATAGCAATAGAGCTATAACTTTTATACACGTACGCAGGAGGACACTGAATCAGTGGAAGAGTACATCAGTGCCTTGAGTGGCGTGGCATGTTCATGTGAATTCACAGTCAGGACGGGGACTGATAAGCTCATTAAAGACCAGATCATTATTTGCACGAATAATCCGATAGTGCAAGAAAGGTTATGGATGTGCGGAAATCTGGCGCTTGAAGAGGCTATAGCTATTGCAAATAAGGTGGAAAACACAATTGTGCTCTCAAACTATAATAGAAACAAAATAACAGTGAAGCTGATTACTGCTTGAAGAATGTGAATAAATAACAAGCTCAAGTCAACTTAGTTGACAAAAGAAGTCAGAAGGGTGGTGAAAAGAAGGAGGAACCTCAAAGGGATTCTGATGTTCGTGGTGATAAGAGAAAAGTTGTGGCAACCCCACAGGCGGAGGGAGGCAAATGTTATAGCTGTGGTAGTGTAGGCCACATTGCCAACTCTAAGTTCTGCCCATCCATCAACCAGAATTGCTCGAACTGTGGGCTCAAGGGTCACTTTGCGGCCATATGCCGCAGAAAAAAGGTGTAATGTGTTCCGGATGGAGAGGAAGAATTATGCTCGGATGATGAGGACTGAGTGGTAATGGTGAGGGACAGCACAGAGGACTATTCACGCAAAAAATTGTCCCAGCTGCAAAGTCAGGATTGAAGGTTTGCAGTGAAGGTGATGTTGGACAGTTGTTCACTGTATTCAATTTTGAAAGAAAGCAGGTGGAGGAAACTTCAAGAGGCTGGGTTAAAGGTCTCACTCAAGTGTTCCAATGTCAAGCATCCCCGGTGGATATGAAGGCTCCACGATTACCATCATTGAGATGTTTCAGTGTGTTGTGGAATACAAAGTAATGCTAGCAGTAATCAGCGTTTACGTGGCAAAAAAGGGGTGGACATCCTAGGCTGGAGAGATCAAGCAGCTCTAGGAATTAGGTTGGACTCGAGAAGCCCTGAGCCAGTGTTGTTGGTGCAGGGAAGTGCCACGGATGAGGAGCAGTTTCCTGAGGTGTTTGCTGAGGAAGTGGGGTGTCTGTGTGGGTTTGACCACAGGATCATGTTGAAACCAGAATCTAATCCTACAAACAAAGACATATCCCTATGTCGATTATGGGTGAAGTGGAGTCTGAGCTGGAGAGACACCTGGAGAAAGGCATAATCAAGACAGTTGAAGCGCAGAATGGGTCAGTTCCATAGTGGTGGCACAGAAGAAGAGTGGAAAAATCAGGATGTGCGTCGATCCCCGGGAGGTGAATAAAAACATTGTAGTTGATAAGTTTCCTCTGCCCTTGATAACAGACATGTTGAACAGCGACAGAGATATAGCGATGTTTAAGAGTTTGGACTTGTCAGCAGCGTATCATCAGATACAACTCACTGAAGATTGTCAGTTGCTGACCACATTCATCACACCTTTTGGACTTTTCTTTTTTTTCGCTGTATGCCGTTTGGTTTAGCTTCGGCTGCTGCAGTGGTTTTTCAACATGTGATGAACAGGAGCCTCAGGAGGGTGGAGGGTACACTTGTCTATCAGGATGATATTCTGGTTTATGGGCATTTATCGGTCTTGCAGAGTTTTATAATTCATTTGTGACGGATTCTGCTACTTTGCATAAGCCTATTCAGAGGTTATTGAAGAAAAGGGTGGATTTTGTGTGCGATACAGAATGTCAAGAAGCTTTGGAGTTGATCAAGATAGGGATTTGCAATGCAAAGAACCTGGGGAGTTTTAAGTTGGAATAGTAGTGCATCATCACGGTAGATGCAAGTGTGAAAGGGTTGGGTGCTGTTCTCTTGCAAAGGAATGCAAGAACAATATGTCATGCATCCAGGGCAAACACTGAGAGAGTCACTGGCATGTGTGTGGGGAATTGAGTATTTCAGGAGGTATGTTTGGGGGCAGCGATTTGTCGTTCTAATGGATCATAAACCATTGGTAGAATTGCTCCCGGTTAAGGGCATGTTGAGAGCTACTCCCAGGATTGCTTGCATGTGTTTGAGAGTACAGGAGTATGATTTCAAGGTGGAGTACGTGCCTGGGGTACTTAATCAGGTTGCTGATTTTTTGTCAAGTGCACCCTTAAAGGTGGAGGACACTGATAACCAGGTGTCAATCGAGGGAGAGGAAGAAATGGTGGCTTTACTGGAGGAGGTGTTTGTAGACGAGTATGCTGTTGTCAAGAAGGAGGAATTGAAAAGGGGTGTGGAGGAGGACTGTACTCTCAGCAAAGTGGCAGAGTGGACAAGGTCAGGATGGCCGAGCAAAGGCAAAGTCACTGATGAATTTAAGGGTTTCTGGGAAGTTATGGACCAGTTCACGCTGGAAGATGATCTTCGTTGAGTGGAGGAGTTCTCGTTGTGCCTGTGTGTTTCAGGGAGAAGTTAGTTTACAAGGACCATGAGGGGCCCTCAGGTGTTATGATCACCAAAAGGAGGTTGAGAGAGATAAACTGGTGGACTGCAAAGGACATGGTGGTTGAGAGAGGGGTTGGGGAGTGTGTAGAGTGTCAGAATTATGACAAGGCATTGAAATTGCAAAAGCAGGAACTGCGGCCGGTGCCGTTACCTGTGAGTGCATGGTCACGGGTAGTGATTGACATTTTAGGGCTGTATGAGGTTTTAGGAAGGGAGAGGAGGTTTTTGATTGTGTTGGTTGATTATTTCTCAAGGTGGCCGGAGATGAAGTGGGCCAGGAATGTCACAAGTGTTGAATCATCACATTTTTAGAGCAGATTTTTAGCAGACAGGGTTGTCCTGCGGATGTGATAAGTGACAATGGGACTCAATTAAGGAGTGTGGAGATGGCTAGTTACGTGGAGAAGAGGGGTTTCAAATGGAGCTTTATCTCTTTGTACAAACCACAGTCAAATGGACCGGTGGAGCGTTTCTACAGAGTACTGGTGTGATAGGGCAGGCGATGAGGAATGGAGTTGATGCTGTGGATGTGGTCAACAAAATACTTTGGAATGTGTGGGTGTCGTCCAATGGAGTTACTGGCATAACACCTTTCAGAGTCATGAGAGGCAGGGTGGCCAACACAGGTCTCATTCTGGGTTGGTTGAATGACGTGGCTGGTGTAGTGAGAAGTGATGTGGAGGTGGTAGAGACTCTTAGAAGAAGGACCAAAGTGGTGCAGGAGAAATATAAAAAAAGAGTATGATGCCAGTTTAGGCAAGAGGACTAAGGCTCAAGTGGAAGTAGAAGTGTGGTCGTGGGTGAGAATCAGACGTGGTGTACATGTAGCTAAAGGGCATTCAAAGTTTTCAGAGCCAGGGAAAGGGATTGAACTACTTAACAATGCGGTAAGAGTAGAGGATGGTTCCATTTGGAATTTGGAAAGGGTTGTTGTGATTGAGGCAGCTAGCGTGGAGAGGGCAGTGTCTTATCCTGTGTTGCGAGATCATTGTGGGGAGTTGGATGACATTTGGGTTCGGAGTGGGGAAGGTGCAAGTGGTGGTGTCAGGTTGATGAGGGAAAGAGGTGGTGGTGTTGCAGCTGGCACAAGTGGTGGTGAGGAAGTGGTTAGTTTGAGTGGAAGAGTCAAGGGGAGGAGGAGGACAGAGCCGGTATGGATGAAGGATTATGTCACTCACTTTGAGCCTTTCATTCACAGCTTTTGCTCATGCACATGTCTTTATTGCTTGTTGTTTCTATTGGTTATTGATACAGTTTTTTCCCTTCTCCTCCCTCTTTCTTCATCTCCCTCCCTTTCCTTGGTTTTTCCCATTCTTGTTTGCCTTAGTGGGGCGGGGAGGGTTTTTGTAGCGGGATCGTGCCCATGTAGCATGTCATTCTGGAATAGAAGGTTGGGGGGGAGTCCGTTGAAGCGGGGGATGAGAGTGAGATCGATGTGGGCAGTGGACCACTTAGCTGCAGGGTCTTTCTAAATAAAGACGTGCATGTTTCTCTGCCTCTGACTGCCTACTTCATTTTTCCTTGATCAGTATATCATGTATTTTCATGTTCTCATTTTGACTTGGGGCTGTGCACACCTAAGGACCCCCCTTTTGCCCTTTTAGTGTAAATACTATAACAACTGTAATACAACACAATTTTCATTCTCCTTTTTGAAAAGAGTTGAGGTCTACAGGAATAAGGCCATCAACATTTGGCCTTTAATGGTCCTCTATACTATGATCTAAACTGTTGGAGGGAGCGGTGCTCACCTTTTTTATGACCACATGCTGTGTCAGCATTCATACGCTAATATAGCAAAGGGGGCTCACACGGTTGCACCGGTCTCAACTCCAGCTTTATTCATAACTGCCCTCCTTCCCCCAGTTCCCCGTCACTTCCCCTCCCAGGGTCCCACCCCTGCCTTATCCCTGCCTTCCACATAACAATGTGGATAGAAACTATATGTGAACATGACAATCTTCCCCCTTTTTAAACACTTAGGCAGGCGCTATCCCATCTCTTCAATAAGTCTTATAGGTTTAGTCTTGGCCCGCATGGGGCGGTTTGCCCTTGGCAGTTCTGTGCTGTGGAAGGGGGGTGGTAAATCTGTAGTCCACTCACCATCATCATCTGCGACCTCATCGCCGGATACTTCCTCAACTCCCCTGTATGGGTCATCGGAATCCTCCCGGGCCCACAGGTCCACACAGTCTTCCTGTTCCTCCTCGGAGGCTTCCCAAAGCGTCACTTCACTGCGTCACTCCTTGAAGTGTGACACATTTCTTGTGATAGCCTGGCCTTCATCGTCCATAGCCATGACCATGGTGCCTTTCACCTTCGTGACTGTGAGAGGGCTAGGTGCAAAGCAGGAATCTCCCTTCCATCTCTGGGACTGGCACAACAGCACTCTGCCACCTTCTGCAAAGCTGTGCTCTCGTGCTCCGCTCCTCACATCCGCTGCAGTCATCATATTATGCTTTTCTTTGGCGTCCCTTGTCCTAATCTCCTCATCCTATGGTATGGTGTTGCCCTCTGGGGGCCCTTTGCGGCAGTCGTGTCCATAACTTGCAGCCAAATAGGAGGTCTGCTGGGCATTTGCCTGTGGTGCTGTGGGGAGTGTGGCGGTAGTCACGCAGAAGCTGGTACAGTGTATGTTCGAATAGTCTGTGGGAAAATTGCGCCACCTGCAGTGCTCTCTTAAGGTTCCCCATAAAGCGCTCAGCCATGCCATTGGCTTGGGGCCAAATAGGCGTAATTTTCCCGTGTTTGAAACCCATGTACTGGGCAAAATTAGTGAAGTGCAAACTGGTAAGCGGTGGGCCACTGTCAGACTTGATTGTCTGAGGCAGGGGCGTTGCTAGGGGGGGGCTAAGGGGGCTATAGCCCCTGATCTTTTGGTTGTAGCCCGGGATAGAATCTCAGGAGCTACAGCCAAAATACTAGCTAGCCCCCAGTCCCAACAGTTCTGACATCAGCGTAGCCCCGGGTTTTTCCAGACCTAGCAACTCCCCTGGTCTGAGGGATACCATAGGCCACGAATATGCGGTCCAGGACTGGAATGACCACTGTGGCCACTGTGAATGACACTGTTTGTACCTCTGGGTGCCATGTGTATTCATCCATCACAAACAGGGCATATGAGCCATCTCGGAGGGGTCCAAAAGAGTTGACCGCAAACTACTCCCATACACCACCACGGAGTGGGGACATCAGCAGTGGGTTTGGGCATGGGGCTCACGCTATGGTGCTGCAGATTGCACATGTTTTTAAGGTGCCCTCAACCTGTTTGTCTAGTCCTGGGAGCCAGATCTTCTGCCTCAGTAGCTTCTTCGGTTCATACCAATCCGCTGTGTCCCGACTTGGGCAGGACAATTCGGCAGCCCTTCATGATGATTTGGTCCTCAGTGGTGGTGAGTTCTTCTTGAACGAGCAGCATTGCCTTGACGTCACTCTGCAGCGTCTCCTCTAAGTGTTTGGCTCTGTCCCTTGCATGTCTCATTTTGCCTTGATTGATACATTGTGCCAGGATGGCCAGTACTGGGTCACTTGCTGATTCTTGCTGAAGCGTCTTCCTTGCTATTGGGAAGGGTTTAATTTGGTGGACGATGTATTGCAGGTATGCATTAGAGATGGAGTGCTCTGGAAGTGATGGCCCTGTGGGATGGCGTGAGAGATAGTCAGCCAGATTCTTGTCCCTGCCCAATCTGTGGTGTGTGAAACCTGAAGGTGTCTCCTTTACTAGTCCCCGGGGATCTGTCAACCAGATGGCTAGGACACAGCCATCGCTATTGGATCCTGTTCCTGGGGGTGGTCCATTGAGGGAGCATCCCCTGGATGGGGGGTCCCTGGGGAGTGGAAGTGGGACACTGATGGGTGAGACGCAGTATTCCCCTTCTTCCAACAACTTTTCCCCATCCTACCACATAGGATACTCAGAAACTCTATCGACCTCTCTCTTTTCCGTCACGAACACTTTCGCACAACACGAAAGACAATGGACTAACACCAGAGCCATTTACCTGACATGTCCCAACACAAGAGTCAGGCAAAGTCAGGCAATTGACCAGAATCACACACACCTGATGACCATTTCCCTTCCCCACAGGGATAAAAGGTGGAGCACGAGAGCACACTACGAGCAAGGCAGACCATATGAGGAGACAGCTATCCAAGCACCACAGTTCAAGAGGAGGAGAAAGGTGGCGAGAACCAAAAGGGTGTCTAGGAGAGAACCAACCTTGCCCTTTCTGACCCAGATCCACGAAGCCTCCGTGAAAGGAATTGTAAGACCGCGAACAATAGCCCGGGTGTTTTGCAGCAGATGTTAACGGTACACAGAGCATGCCTACACTGATAATCAGAACACGGAGAGACTTTTGCTACCGTGGTACCAACCTTGACTCCAGAGACAAGAAAAGCCAAGCAGTTCATCAAAGCCGGTGAGTTGAGGGAAGAGCGGATAAGAAACCGAACTGTGTTGAACGAAAGTCGCAAGTGGCAAATTAAGGAAAGTTCAAAGAACTGTTAACATTAAGGGAAAACCAGCTGCAGAGGGGTCCGGCACCAAGTGGGTGCTCATTCGAGAGACTCTGGTTGATCCCACGTTTGTTGATACTACCAATACCAGTAGGCCCTAGGAGAACATTAGCTTGCGAGCCCCAGGAATGACCTGAGGTCTGACACATCCGTTGGGAGGGGGATCTCTTGTAGTGCCTTGACAATCTCTGGGTCCGGCTGCATGCCTTGGTCTGAAAATATGCGGCCAAAGAATTTGAGGATACGCTTGCCAAATTCATACTTGACCATGTTAAGTGTGACATTGGCTGCTTCTAGGGCCCTGCCTACCTTATATAGGTTGTCATTGTGTTCCTGGGTTGATTTGCCAAATACCAGGATGTCGTCACTGTAGTTCACAAACCCTAGGATGTGTTTGATTACCTGGTGGATTTCCTCCTAGAAAATCTCCACAGCCGAAGATATGCCAAAGTTCAGGCGCTTGTAGCGAAACCGCCCCATATGAGTCACAAACGTGGTGTTGTATCTGGAATGCTGAGCTAGCTCCAGCTGATGGTAGCCCTGTTGAGGTCAAGCTTCGAGAATACGGTTGACCCATTGAGGAGGTGGATCATGTCTGTTATTCTCGGGGCTTGATGTCGCTCTCCATGGAAAGCCAGTTTCGGGCGGTGCAAATCTACGCACAGGCAGCTGGAACCCTCTGCCAATCTCTTGGGTACCAGCACGATTGGGGAGACCTATGGGGTGGGCCCCACTGCTGGCTTGATGATGTCGAGATCCAGTAAGCGTCCCAGTTCTTCCTCCACCTGTTTTTTAATGTTTATCGGGATAGCCCTGTAGTGCTGGGCAACTGGCTTGACTTCCGGATCGATGTGAAGTCTCACTTTGCAATTATGCAGTTTGCCTAGGCCTTTGAAGAGGTTCGGGTATGTCTTAATGATGTCTCCCTCTGGGGACAGATATTTGTGGGCCATCATGTTGTATCAGATATGGACGAGTCCCATGTCAACAGCCGTTTTGTGTGCGTAGACCGTGGTAAAAGTACTCTTGCATGGCAGGGGTGTGTTTGAGCCGTAAGGGAAAATGTCGACCTGAAAGGGCCACAGTTTTGGCAGGTGAGGGAGGCGATTGTATGCGTCTTCGCTCAGAACATTCATAGTTGCACCTGTGTAGATGAGAAATTCTGTCTGTATGTTGTGCACTTGGAATGTTAGAATGGGGCTGAGTTCCTTTGCTGTCTCATTTGCATGCGCCCATTCATATTCTTTCCTCCTTTGGCTGTCGTGCGAGGATGAGGAACCGCACCCTGATGGTGAGCATATCTCCACATAGTGGACGCTCCGTCGGGGTCTGTGAACAGTTCTCCTATCAGGAGACCGGAGTGATCTTCTGGGCGGTTGACGGCTGTTCTCACTTTCTGTGGGGCGGTACCTTCTGTGTTAATGACTCGATCTCCTGTCGTCTGATCGGTGAGTGGGATGGTGTCTGCTGCTCCTGAGGGAGGCTGCCTCAGCGGAGGTTGACGGGGCGTTCCTGCAGACTGCTATGAAGTGAGTGGCCGTCACCCCTGCATGATGAGCACTTCTGGGTGAGTGCCGGGCACGTGCCTTCATGGTGGAACCTGTCGCTCTACCTGTAGCTTGATTTTGTTGGCTGGTTGGGTTTGCCAGGTATGATCAGTGTTAGTTTCTTGATGACCTCCTGGTCTCTGATGTCCGATGAGATCTTCACTCGTCCCATGCCGACCACTTGCTGCATGACTGCTGAGTCAGTGCGGGCCATCGCAAACATTTGGTCGAGGGTCTTCTGTTTCTGGAGCAGCTTCCTTTTGAATTCTGCAGATCCACACCCCACAATGACTTGGGAGCATAGTGCTTTGTCATTTGAGTATCGACGGAAGGCACAGTGCTTCATGCGGATGCAGAGTCACATGACATAGTTGTGCATGGTCTCCCCTCTCTCCTACATGGTTGTATGCAAGATATGCCTCTTTTAGTGTGTGGAGCAAAGAAGATATTAAGTACCTCAAAATTTCTTGGTACGTTTCCTTTTCAACATCAACCAATTCATATAGGATGCCTCTCACAGCAGCCCACACTGCTAGGGTAAGTATATCTTTCTTCCTTTCTTCATCCATGAGTCCCATCGCCCTCATGAACACTCTAAAGTCCTTCATCCACCAGACCCACTGGGGTCCCAGATTACCTGTGTCACTGAGGTCGAACGCTTGGGGTAATTGCCACGGGGTAACGTCACCTTAGCCGTGGGGAAAATCTTCCGACAGTCTTGCAGGCATGGTGGCCGGGATGTCTTCCTCCGACATAGTTATCCTCAGTGTGCTTTTCCCTGCCGTCTCGAGCGCTGCTCTGTGTTACTCCAGAAGGGAGGGATTTCCTTTGGGCCTTCTAGTCCCTTCCTGATGCGTGAGGTTGCATGGGGGCACACAGGCTGAGGTGCTGCTCCTCACTCGTTCTGTGGGCCTCCCTTCCCTTATCAGATGCGAGTGGCCACCGGGGTGGGAGAAATCAGGCCGCAATGTTTAAGATCAACGAAGTGGCCCAGGCTGAGATGTGTGTTGCGTGCACCGTTAATTTTTGTGGCCACCACAGGAGGAGTATTCACCGCCGCTTCCTCGCGTAGGGTTTGAGTGAGCAGCGGAGACTCGCCTAGCCTCCTGCTCTGAGGGTAGAAATGCGGCCAGGAAAAGACCACGCCGGGTCCGTCTTTCCTCGTCGCCAATGTTGCAGGGAGCGGTGCTCACCTTCATTCGCCCATGTGCCGTGTCAGCATTCATACGCTAATATGACAATGGAGGCCCACACGGTTGCACCAGTTTCAACTCCATCTTTATTCATAACTGCCCTCCTTCAGCCCAGTTCCCCGTCATTTCCCCTCCCCAGGGCCCCACCCTAACCCTGCTTTCCACATAACGATGTAGATGGAAACTATGTCTGAACATGACATAAACAAGTGCCAATTTCGAAAAGAACACTTTTACACTTGCAAGAGTGCATCCAGTTTATCATGTAAAGCATGTGATTGCTCATGCATTTCTTGGGTAGCAAAGGGTGGGAACATATCGAGGATGGAGCTGTGCAGAGCAGATCTGGAGGGTACAGTATTCATGATCACAGTCCCCTGCCTACTACAACATCTTCGGCAACAGGAATCATTCCCTGCAAGTAAGAAGAAAAACACAGTTATAGACAGTGCTGAGGTGGTAAGGGGTAGTTCAGAGACTGTATTCCTAATAGCACACAAAATGTCAATATGAGTGCATGCAGTGGCTATATGGTGAGCTATGCAGAAGGGCTTTTATGCTCACTAAACACTTCTAATACCTGTAAGCTTTTCTGAATATCTGTGATTTTCTTAACTTCTGATATCAAGCTTAAAATGCCTGGGCACTACACTGGGCCAGCCTTTCAAAAATGCTGTATGGAGACAGATTTCTTCTTTACTTCCGGCAAATATGTATTAAATTGTCTAGCTAAGGACTGTGTAATAAAATGTATGTGGTTTGCAGGAACTCCACACACTTATCCTCACTATGAAACAATAACCGACCCGTCAATGATATCCCAGTTGCTTTGCCACCCCAACAAATCCTGTTACTCACTGATAACTCCTGACCTTTTCCTAGCTTAGTAATACATTGCAGCTGAGGTGGCTGGAGGGGCCAACATTTCCAATTTGAGCAAATTCCCAGTTATATCCACACACGGGCCAGGAACGATTCTACTAGTTGGGGCAAGTTGCCTTTGAGTGGCCCCTTTGCTGTGAAGGTTCACTCTCGCAGACCACACGTCCATCCGCTACACTGCCGTTGTGTTGCACATCGTCTTGTATACTCAGGTAGTCCTGCAGCTCTTCACACGCAATTACCCATTGTAGCCTTCTTTCGGAGTCCAACGCCCCATTTAACAGCTGTATCAGGGTGTTGCATGTTAGCTTGCCGCGAGTCCTGATATTGTGCAATTCGCCAATGTTAGCATTAGTACTGGTGAGCTGTGCCCCAGAAATAAGTCCTGTTGCTTTTTCTAATCAGCCATCTGTATTTTTGCCCCTTATGTGCACCCCAAGCTGCAAGGGCTGTATTGGGCGCTTGCCAAATTTGATCTGCTACTCTTTTCTTTCTTCCTCTGCACAACTCCTCAGTCTGCTGCTGCTGCTGCTGGAGGTGGATGCCAGCCCCCTCTGAACAGTTGGGAAATTGAGTCGTAATCTGAAATGCTGACAAGGGAACAGTAAAGATTAAGGTTGCCAAAATGGTGCTCAAAATAACATACCTAAAACCCGATCTATCTATCTTCCTGGCGGTGTCCTACCAGAGAGACAGATTATACATGTGTTTCTTCATTCGAACGCGGGTGAAACCGGATACTGAATTAGAGTGCAAGTTCTGTTATCTAAATCTGCTTTATTTTGACACAAAGCATGAGTGTGTTGTTTGAGCACACCCTTACTACTTCAGTATTATTCGTAGAGTTCAAAGTAGTTTGTAAAAAGCAGTTAAGCTCCATGGAATTATTATAGTCCTTTGCAAATACTACAATCTGATCTTCAATAATACACTCTCCCGGTACAGCCATGCGATGTAATCCTTGAGGCAGGAGCACTACATCGGCAGCAGAGGGGTAGACAGGGTAAGGCCTGAGTGGTCAAGGCCCACCTACAATCTGTAAATTCCCACTCAGCAGCGCTGTGTGGGCATTTGCAGATGTTAATGTCAGTGTGGTGGGCTCAGCTTCAGGCCCCACTTGTTAGAGAATCCTGGCTGCGCCCCTGATCAGCAGCCCCTCTCTAGTTACCGCTCTACACACTTTCTCTCACCACCACCATTGTGTGTGTCTGCTATCTGTATCAAAAGAAAATCTTCAGGACTTCTTTCCTTCCAAGCGCAGAGAGCAAAACAAGAGGAAACATCCCTCCTGGTCTCGCCCCCTCATTTCATAGTGTTGCCTGATCCATTTAATCAGTATATTATGTATTTCCATGTTCTCATTTTGACTGGGAGCTAAGCACATCCACAGTCCCAAGCAGGATGATCAATAAAGAAAAGCAAACCTGGCCTGCAAGATGGCCCAGCAATGTGTGACACCAATGTGTTTGTAGCAGGGCCCAAGTTCGAATCCGAGTAGGGAGGGGAGCAAATAACGAAAGTACCCTTTCCTGCCGTCCAGCAACGGTGCTCAGTCTGACAAAAAGTAAGGGCTCCTGGGCACAGTTTCCCAAAAAGTACAGGAACGTCGTTCCCTTTAACTTCTACCAAGGACAGTTCTACGTGCTGCACATAAAAAGAAACTAATCAAAGAGCAGCTGAGAGACGCAAAGTGTGGTCGTGGGGGAACTCGAACAATCTTTATGCACGTCAGCGTCTAACGGCTGACACTGCCACAGTGGGACCTGTAATGCTGCCACTCATGCGCACGCATGATGACGCTCCTCGCGCATGCCTCCTAGCCTCTCAAGCCTGGGGTGGGATAGACTAAGGAGATTGGGGAACTATATGGCGCACACATGTGGGGCGCATGCTTAGGGCACTACAGCTCGTCATGTGGGGGGCCCTTCATAATGCTGCTTATCGAGGGGCAAGCTAGTTCAGCAATCTGGCCATTAAGGATACAGTTCAAGGAGTTGTCAGCCCCGAATGGTGTCTATTGAAGGGGTTGTCCAGGGTACTGCCTATTGAGTGTGAAATTTAGGGTCATACCCTTTGACGGGGGGGGGGGCAGTGTTCAGATTTTGCCAGTTGAGGGGACATTTCAGGCAGAGACGTCTTTATGGGAGGGCAAAAGGAGCACTTGCCCCGGGCCCCCACCCTGGAGGGGGCCCCAAGAAGCAGCCTTATTAAAAAAAAAAGTCAGTTTCCCAAAGTCAACAAAATGTAAGTATCACACATCAGGATTTTCTATGGTGTGCTGCTAAGGCTAAACATATTTTCAGTCTGTTGTTGACAAGTACATTTTGTTCTGATCTTTTCATCCTGTAATGCTATGTTCACTGTGGTTTATATAGTTTGCGTGGCACAACACCGGTAGCATTCTCGCATTTCTGTGAGGATTACATTGATCATGTGCAACAGCCAAAGTTGAAATACATATTGACACATTTGAGTGCCCCGATGGTTCAGAGGATACAGTGTGTTAAGCACTCATTGCAGAGATATGGGTTCATATGCAAGATTGCAATACCAAATTCCAGCAAGGCCCGACTCAGCGTTTCAAATGCATTAAGTTGTTAAGCCTGCATGCATATGTGCTTTGTTTTACAGGACCCCAGGTGTTATCACCAATGTACCTGTACTAGATAGCGGTTGCTATAGAAACTAACATAGCGTCAGTATGGTGAAGGTCTAGAAATTGGTTTATTTAGATGGGGAGTTGTAAAACCTAGACAGGCACCTCCAGTGATGACAATAAAGTGTTAGAGGTGTTCATGTATTCAAATTCCAGACTGTGGAACCAAAGCGTTCATGCTTGCATCCTGGCTTTGCCAGCAGACGATAGTGATCCTGACAAATCTTATATCACTGACAGTACTGTACCGCCTTCTATGAAAAGGTTTGCTTCTCACATACTGGTGGCATTGTTTGACCAATTACCTGATCTTTCCTACCATGTAGGCCATTTGAGTGGAAGGGGTTCTAGACAGAAGAAGTAGACCATATATTGCAGGCTTCTTATAAGCATATTTAAGGTCTGCTTATTTGACAACAAAACAGTTTGTTATTGTGCACAATCCAAAGGTTTTTCTGCATGTTTTTAAATACCATTGCCCAAGCCTGTATTTGGGGTGTATTTAAAGCTTTAAAATACAAAAGAGAAACCTATCTGAAATATTTTAAGATCACAACCATTAGTATTTATATTCTTTCCTTGATGATGGAGACAATGTAGCTAGAATCATTCCCATTTTGCATAATATGTTTCCATAACATTTTGTTTTTAAAATGTTTATAATGGGTTATGTGATTTTCATATTTTCCAAGTCAGTTCTGTAAAATGGGATTATTTTAGTTCAGGGTAAAAGTAGAAAAGAAATTGGTAAAGAGCTGAAATTACAGAGTGGGTACGAATCCCAGCTTCACCTCTTAATCAATATGTGAGTCTGGGTATCTCATTTAATCTTGTCTTTCCTCACCTATCAAAATTGCAAGTCCCTAAACCTTTCAAAATTGTCAGCCCTTCAGAGTGATTTCGTTCTTAGGGTATGATCTTTAAAAAAGACTCACTCATTGTTTCACTGGCTATATATATAGTGTTGTTTCCTCTATAATGATAGTGAGCATTGATATATTACACATCACAGCCACCTGTTTCTTTGCTCTTTGGAAAACCATGTCCGACTTCTAATCTGTCTGTCTGGATACAGACACCTTCCGATATCTTCAAATCGTCATCCACTCTCCATGCTATGGCATGTGGAGTTTTATCCTTGCTTCCCATTGGTCGCCCGTACTTGAGCACTTTTGCTGTCTCTGAGGCAGCTAATCTGAGTCTTTTGACTATTCTGCCGGTCTGATAGCACAGCAAGTAGAGCGCTCGCTTTGACATCTGTGCAGAGCCTGCTGATGCAGGTTCGAATCTCGGCAGGGCCAAACTCAGCCTTTCATCCTTCCGAGGTCGATAAATGAGAACCACACACACCGTGGGTAATAATAAGCAGCGCTCAGATACCTGAGGGTTCGTAGCGCTATATAAATGCTAAATTATATAAATGCTAAATTATTATTATTCTGGATTAGGTGCACCTTTGTCATGATCTCTGTGTCCTGCAGTTATACTATGGGCCTCATTACACGGACGGCGGTAAGGGTTACGGGTCACCGTTAATGGTAACGTTGACCGTTAACCCTTACTGCCGAACTACGAGGTCCCTTTGAGGGTTGGGGAATTTAACGCCTGCTTTTTGCAGGCGTTAAAACCCAACCCGCAAATGGACCTTGGTGTTAATTACGGCACTGCAAATTTGCGGTACCGTAATTACCTATGGGGCAAAAATGGGAATGGGGAAGGGCAATGGTGGAAGGGGGAATTACCGCCCCACCAACCTTGGAGTAGGGCGGTAATTCCCCTTTCTGCCAAGGCGGTGCCGGTAATTTACTGGCATGGACCAAGGTGCTAATAGCACCTTGGTCCACCGCCTACCGTGTAATGAGGCCCAATGTGTAGTATACCTTCCACGTGGCTGCTATTGATTAGATGTTTGCTGTACCTATGCTTGAACACAAGTACCCTAGTCGTAGACTGCTGTTTCCTTGAAATGCTACTTGTTTATCACTCTGTTACAACATGAATGAAGAAGGTAAGGTATCTGAAAGGGAGAGTACCAGGCTTATTTTGATCTCTGCGGGGCAGTAAATCAAGCTATGGGTTGTTATCGTCACATGGGGTGCGGCACACGAGATATTCTATATCCCTTAATTCCTTTGGTCTGTTGGAGGGGGGCCCCAGAGGTGTCTGTGCCCCGGGCCCCCAAAGTGCTTAAGATGACCCTGATTTCAGGATGGACTGTACAGGAGACTTCGCATTGAGGGGCCATCTCAGGGGTCTGTTCCAGGGAGGCCCAGGGCACTGCCCATTGAGGAGGCGATAGGTAAGGGGCGTCCCACATATAGGCCAGTTTAGGAAGTTACCCATTCAGAGTGATGCTCGCATGGCTATTGAGGGGTGCTTCGGTGGTGCTGCACCTAGAGGGAGCGGTTTGTGAGTGTGCCTATTGAAGGGGGTGGCACTTCGTAATTCTGTCCTTTAGAGGCGGTTCACACTGCGGCCTATAGAGGGAGCTGTTGATGCACATTAGAGGGCAGATTCCAAGGCTGCTTATTGACGTGGCATCCCACATTGCTGAACAGAGAAGGAACAATTCAGATGTTGCCCACTGGAGTGGAGGGAGGGGCGGGCATGCACCAGTTAGAGGCCAGTTCTTGCTGTGCCTTGGGAGGCAGCAGTTAAGAAAGCTGCCCTTAAAGGGAGTACAGCCCTTGTATGTTTCAGCGTCTTGACTGTGTGAGTTGAGGGCAGATCGCATGTCATACAGGTCTGTCATTGTATGGCACTAGTTTTACTCAGTGGCCCCCTGCTATTAGCTGCCGCAGCCATCTTGGGTAAAGGACATGATTCGGGGATTTCTAAAAAATAAATACAAAATACTGCCCATGAAAGTAGTCGGTGATATCCACCTCTTTTCATGGGCAAAAAGCCCACTATGCCCTTTCCGGTCCTAGACTTCCTGGTAGTGGGGGGATCATACAGCAGCTCCGCATGGGAATAGGGACTCTACCTGGCATGGCTATTCTTCAAGTTACTGAACTTAATCAGGAGAAAAGAGCTGTGCCAGTCCATTCCATTTTGCTACAATAGGTATCAGCATAGAATGGACACGCTCCTAAATTGTTGTCCACAGAAGCAAACCCTTTCATTACTCAACCTCCTGTATGGTAATGCTATGTAGGCAGCCATATTTGTTTGGGTTGGAAACTTCCTTTGGTGTCTCACAGCATGAGTCCAGAGAGTAATCCCAGGAGAGTGGCCTGGGGCTTCTGACTCGTGAAAATAGCTCATATTTATTTGCGTAGGTGATGAGGAACACCCTTATGAAGTCTCCAGTATCCCCGACGCTTGGGTAGGAAGGCCTTCTTCAAATTTTCTTTCAAAATGGTGTCCAAGCATAATATATTCCAGACGTTCTTGGAGGTGACGACAAAAGAAATGGAGGAGGCGCCAGAATAACGGGGCAGCATCCTCTCCTCCCTCCCCCCTGGGTAAGGGGGAGGAGTGCAGGCAAGCCCATAAATCCCGAGGGGCTGGAAGCCCACCAAACGGGCAAAAATGCCAGCGAAAGCGGACAAAGAAAAGGGGCGGGGCAGGTGGCTTATAAGCCGCCTGGTTTGGGCCACTTGCTTATTGCAGCAGAAGGATGCCGACGAACGCTCGTGGACGACCAGTTTAGTTTTGTTTTCCTCCCACCCTGCTTATAGGGCGATGGAATTGCAAGGCCTGGCCGTTACTGTCAATGGCAAGGCAGTGTTTTGGTGACCAGTGGCAAGATACAGACTTCTAACGAGGCGTGGAAAAGCGGAAAGGGTTTTTGCTCTTCTTGAGACCAGAGCCCCTTGGTGGTCTAAGCGGCAGGGGCGGTGGTGGTATCGATGAGAGCTCGGCTTCCCCCGACAAAATGCCACTCCCCCTGCCCAGGAACACCTGCAAGGGCAGGCGGGGATCAGACAAGAATGGTTGGAGGAGCTTTGGCCTACAGTGGACTTGGTTGTGAAAAGGGGAAGCTAGGTTTGGACACTTCAGAACTATTTTCACAAAGTGTGGTTTGCAGTGTTTTGGATTTTGAAGTATAAACAATGTTGTGAAAATAAATCTGCGGCCTTTTATGCCAACAAAGAAAGAATGTCTCATTCTGCCCTTTTTTTCCCTGGCCGGGTATCAAGGGTGGCAAATGGAATGAGCAAGCATGTTGGTACAAATATGGACAAATGCCCAGGTTATGCCAGAGCACGTTTGACTTACTATTGTGCTGAAATTATTTGGACTATCCTGGGAGCAAAGGCTGTGATAAGGACAACCTTATTTAAGGCCCTAGAACATTGTTCTACACCGTCACACGGGTCTGTGACAGAGACGATGCTACCACCGTCAGCTCAGCTCATTTGTCCAGGACACAGGCTGCGAGCCACCATAGCAGTATTTAATTAGGAGGCTGTCCACAGGGATGTCACAGGTATTTTAATAACAGTTTAATCAGTTCTGAAAAGTGCCCAGTTGCTGGATTATTAAATTACAATGCTTTGTTAATTCCCTTCAGGAGGACGTGGCTCTTCACCTCTGCAACTGAGAGGGGCAGGCGGGGTGGAGTAGACGACCCATTGATCAGGACTCGTGGGGGCACAATTGCAAGGTGCAGTGCCCTTCCAGAGCGTTTCAGCCCATTTATTATTGGGACAATTTTGACGATGGCTGCTACAGCGTTACAAATGTCAGTCGTGGAAGCAGGAGCTCTGCTTCAGCAATGGTGATCGAGTAATATAGGAAAATCCCTTCTGAACCCTCCAAGACCGGCATTAAAGTCGTACTCTGATTGTCCACTAGGTGGCACTGCTGCAGCAGTATAATCCATGAGGACCTCAGTCACGGACATGCCCTGACTGCTGCTCCAGTGTCTAGTTACTCCTCCAGGACATCACCCCTTGTCAGACTCCGATTGGTCTCTGGGGCCCGGAGCAGACTGGGAAGGGAGGCAAAGGGGCAATTGCTCCCCAGGCACGCTGGATTGTTGCTCCCTGAGCCAGAGCTGCAAAATGCAAAAAACAAACATCAAAAAAGACATCCTTCACATTCCAGCCTGCTGCCAAGGAGCTGAGTGCTGAACGGCCTGCTCAGGTTCTCTGTAGAAGGAGTGAGACAGTCGTCTTGATTTCAGCAGTGGTTTAGGTGTAGTGAGAGGGAAGAGAGCCTAGGCCACAGGCGGATGTTCATACCGCCCAGCGGCAAACTATACATTTAAATGACAGATTCTGTGACCCAGGATGTTAATGTTGGCTACCACTGTAGCCCATAAGCATGTGGTCTGTTGCAATCCTCAGCCACGTACCACGACTCCTACTTGCCAAGGAAGTAAGTCTCCATCTTTTATTACAGTTTGTCCTTGCTTTGATTCTGTAAGACTGTTTTCTCCTCTGTTCTGGCACATTTCTTGATCACTTGAGTTCATTACAAAAAGAGTTTACTAGCCCCTAACTAATATCCATGAATATTATTAGTGTGGTTATATAAATGGCTGTTGGATTGTTTGCAGTACTCACTTTTGGTCACAGCTGAAAAACATACGCAGGAAGATATAACAGTCTGGTATTACTTATTAGTAGAATAAACCTAAGCGGGTCACATAAAGTTGGGCCATTCTTTTGTGAAATACTGCTGGAAAAAGTTACCAACTGCGCCAGTTGTATATCTGAAATTCACCCATCTTCAGAGTTTATCGCTAGAGTGGGTGGCATTTCTAGAATACCTCTGGAGATATTTCAGAAATACCACCTCCTATGGTGGTAACATAAACATGTGTCTTTTAAAGCATTTTTCCAGCCATATTCACCTTCACTGTGAAGGTGGAAATGGTTTATCTATAGTAGTGGTTCATACCATTTGCTTAACAAGGTCTAGCACTGAGCCGTCACGGGCCGCCCGGCGCCCACTCTGCGGGCGGCGCCTGCCGGCCCCGGGACCGGCATTAGGGGGCCAATATTTTTTGGGCACTGGCACTTATTTTTTTTACAAATTAAGCACTGGACACCTCTTCCAATGTAGTCTTCTGAATGGCCCAGTTATATTTTTTAATATTTCTCCTATTTGCCTTAATCGTCATGATTTTAGTTTTTGACAAATTAATAATTAAACCATGACTCGAAGAGTATTGCTCTAAGGCTGTAAGGCTGTTTTGGAGGCCTATCGCAGTATGATCAAACATCACAATATAATCTGCATAAGACAGCAAGGGTATCAGACATGGTGTGATACGTGGAGGATAGTTATTACAATTCTGTAGCGCTCTCCCTAAATCAGCAAGGTACACATTAAATAATGTTGGAGCTAAGGTACAACCTTGCTTTAGACCATAGTTTACATAACACTGTTCACTTAAAGCACCTTCCTGATTAGTTCTAATCTGGATCCTATTGTCCATGTAAACATCTTTGACAAAATCTAAAACTTGGGTGTACAACTTTCTTTCCTTCATCTTCTTACATAATATGTCTTGATCAACCATATCAAAGGCTTTTGTAAAATCAATAAAACAAATATATAAAGCCCTAGTCTTACTCATCAAAGTAGTACGAATAGAATAGGGTCCAAAGATTTGTTAAGGTACTGAACACCTTTCTAAATGCAGATTGTTGGATACTAAAAATGTTTTCTTCATCTATCCACTCATTAATGTAACCCAATAATAATTTACAAAAAACCTTGGCACTAGAATCAATCATGGCCAGTATTCGGTAACTGGCAGGGGAGTCTCTTGCACCTTTTCTACAGATTGCTATCAGCGAGGGTTTATTTCAGGACACTGGTATGTGCCCTGTGCCAACAATCTTCTGGAAGATAATATACAGAATACGGGCCCACATTTTAGGATTCACTTTAAAAAGTGCATTTGGAAGACAATCCGGCCCGGGGGCTTTAGAGGGCTTTACATCTTAAATTATTGTCTCAATTTGGCCCTCTGTAAATGTAATGCAACGCCTATCAGTTATGTCTCAATAATTACCACTTACTTCTAGCACATTTGCTCTGTAATATAAAGATAATTTATAGCTCTCCCACACATCGTTAGAAATAGGATTGATTTCTCTTATACCTATGGGTGCAGAGTTATATTTGTTAGAAAATGTGCCAAAATGTATTCGAGTCCTTACACTTTAAATAGAATACATGGTCTTTCATTGTGCAGAGGCCACCGTACCTGTATGCATTTTATGCCAATTTTGAAATCTTAATCTGAATTGTTTTATATTTCTTTGTTGAGTCTGCATATCCTTGGCATTTTTCTTCACCCAAGAAATATCTTTCTTCATCTGCTTTTTCTTATTTGCAATTGTGATAAACATTCTTATGTGGTCTATTTGTAACGCTCATTTGTTTTTACCCTTTACAACTTTATCAATAAAAAATATGTATAATCTAATAATAGTTCTCTATGTCACAAAACGTTTGCACATTTTCTTTAATCAATGAATTCAATAACATGCGATTAATTCTATTTAAATTACCTTCTGTCAATTTTATTCTATTTCCACCATTATTAATGAAATAATTACCCTTCATTTGTTCACGTGGTTGCATTGGTTCACAATTGATGGAAAATTCAATTAATACATGATCTTTTAGCTCATTAGGTGTGAGCACAATATAAAATCAATCAAATCAATCAATTGTACTATTTGATATGACTGAAAAAAAAGGGATAACCAAGAACTAGAATCATTTATTATTTCATCATCCCCAGGTCTGATGACCCATATATGGTACTTATTTTCTATATAAAAATAGTCTTGGGAAACAATAACTTCCTTATTAGGGAATCGTGGACGTTGGTAATTTAAATGTCCTATAATATAATATGAACCATTCGGGTGGATACTCAACCCGACAACTATAAATGATTCAATATAAACAATTACCCGTTCTAATTTGCCATTTCCAGGAGGATTATATACATTTAGCAACAATATCATAGAGTTGTCACTGGTCAGATGTTCAACCATAATTGCTAAAACATAGCAAAACATGTTGTGTGGGTAGAAACTCTTTAGCCTTTCAATGAGTAGCCAATCATAGTCATACCTCCACAAGGGTGACCGTATGAATTTTTCTGTGCTTTCCTTTGATATATGTCATAGCCAGGGGCTACAGGATGTAGCATACAAACCAACAATGTTTATTTAGTTTCAAGTGATACTAATGGCTTTAGAAGATGAAAGAGTAACATCTAGCATATTACCATTTTTTTGCCCAATCATATTAGTGGTATGAATCTGTTCAGTGCTACAACCCATGAGATGTCTCTCATTACCAGTCATAACCATACCACCTGAGCATCCAGCCTCCTCATAGTCAAGCCCAGTGTGTTCAACTGAAACAAAGAAATGATCCCTAACAGATTCTTGTTCAGTTACGGTTTCTTTAGACGATTTGTTATCTTTCTCTAGCCGTAGACCAGGGATATACCCTTGGATTTGTTCCCCTTACTATATTGATTTTTTTCCTAACTGTTTCGAAAACTTTGATGGTTTCTTGGCATTTCATATTCTTATGGAAGGATGAAGCCAATGCGTGCTTTGCATCCGTAGGTTTGGGAATGTTCTTATTACCCAATGATATTTGTTTGTTTTACAAAGGTAGCGGGCGCCCCTCTCTCGCAAGAACAGACATGATAACCTGTTCAGTGGTTATTAACCACTTGAGAGTTCGCAGCCACTGCTTTTACTCACTGTGCCTTTCACAGATGGGAAATATCCATTTGCATATCAGTCTTTGTCCTGCCCAGGGGCAGTCCAGCACCGAAATACAATGGCAATTCCAATCTGAACGAGAGTACCACCAGCAACCCCATACACGTGTTTCACCCTTGTTGGGGATCATCAGTGAGGTGAAGCTGATGCCTCTCTAAGCACAGTGAGAGGGAGGCCACGTCTGGTTGCCCCCAGGAGACCTAGGGTTACCAATCCCAGGTTCCTTAAATAATAGTTTTACAAAGGTAGCGGGCGCCCCTCTCTCGCAAGAACAGACATGATAACCTGTTCAGTGGTTATTAACCACTTGAGAGTTCGCAGCCACTGCTTTTACTCACTGTGCCTTTCACAGATGGGAAATATCCATTTGCATATCAGTCTTTGTCCTGCCCAGGGGCAGTCCAGCACCGAAATACAATGGCAATTCCAATCTGAACGAGAGTACCACCAGCAACCCCATACACGTGTTTCACCCTTGTTGGGGATCATCAGTGAGGTGAAGCTGATGCCTCTCTAAGCACAGTGAGAGGGAGACCACGTCTGGTTGCCCCCAGGAGACCTAGGGTTACCAATCCCAGGTTCCTTAAATAATAGTTTTACAAAGGTAGCGGGCGCCCCTCTCTCGCAAGAACAGACATGATAACCTGTTCAGTGGTTATTAACCACTTGAGAGTTCGCAGCCACTGCTTTTACTCACTGTGCCTTTCACAGATGGGAAATATCCATTTGCATATCAGTCTTTGTCCTGCCCAGGGGCAGTCCAGCACCGAAATACAATGGCAATTCCAATCTGAACGAGAGTACCACCAGCAACCCCATACACGTGTTTCACCCTTGTTGGGGATCATCAGTGAGGTGAAGCTGATGCCTCTCTAAGCACAGTGAGAGGGAGACCACGTCTGGTTGCCCCCAGGAGACCTAGGGTTACCAATCCCAGGTTCCTTAAATAATAGTTTTACAAAGGTAGCGGGCGCCCCTCTCTCGCAAGAACAGACATGATAACCTGTTCAGTGGTTATTAACCACTTGAGAGTTCGCAGCCACTGCTTTTACTCACTGTGCCTTTCACAGATGGGAAATATCCATTTGCATATCAGTCTTTGTCCTGCCCAGGGGCAGTCCAGCACCGAAATACAATGGCAATTCCAATCTGAACGAGAGTACCACCAGCAACCCCATACACGTGTTTCACCCTTGTTGGGGATCATCAGTGAGGTGAAGCTGATGCCTCTCTAAGCACAGTGAGAGGGAGACCACGTCTGGTTGCCCCCAGGAGACCTAGGGTTACCAATCCCAGGTTCCTTAAATAATAGTTTTACAAAGGTAGCGGGCGCCCCTCTCTCGCAAGAACAGACATGATAACCTGTTCAGTGGTTATTAACCACTTGAGAGTTCGCAGCCACTGCTTTTACTCACTGTGCCTTTCACAGATGGGAAATATCCATTTGCATATCAGTCTTTGTCCTGCCCAGGGGCAGTCCAGCACCGAAATACAATGGCAATTCCAATCTGAACGAGAGTACCACCAGCAACCCCATACACGTGTTTCACCCTTGTTGGGGATCATCAGTGAGGTGAAGCTGATGCCTCTCTAAGCACAGTGAGAGGGAGACCACGTCTGGTTGCCCCCAGGAGACCTAGGGTTACCAATCCCAGGTTCCTTAAATAATAGTTTTACAAAGGTAGCGGGCGCCCCTCTCTCGCAAGAACAGACATGATAACCTGTTCAGTGGTTATTAACCACTTGAGAGTTCGCAGCCACTGCTTTTACTCACTGTGCCTTTCACAGATGGGAAATATCCATTTGCATATCAGTCTTTGTCCTGCCCAGGGGCAGTCCAGCACCGAAATACAATGGCAATTCCAATCTGAACGAGAGTACCACCAGCAACCCCATACACGTGTTTCACCCTTGTTGGGGATCATCAGTGAGGTGAAGCTGATGCCTCTCTAAGCACAGTGAGAGGGAGACCACGTCTGGTTGCCCCCAGGAGACCTAGGGTTACCAATCCCAGGTTCCTTAAATAATAGTTTTACAAAGGTAGCGGGCGCCCCTCTCTCGCAAGAACAGTGATATTTGTTTGTTAATACATGTTTCCTTTTTTGGGAACTCTTTTTGCCTACTGAGATTGTTGACAGCTGATTGGCCGGTATATAAACGGCTGGTGGAGATATATTGGTATTAATAAATAGGGCTTTAATTAGCCCCAACTGAATCTCATTAATCCCAATCTCTCTCCTATCACCAATACTAGGCATTTGAGAAACTTGGGTGTCTTGGATAACAAATATTCCCATATTAATCTTCTGTTCTGTTGAGACCTGCATCATAGATATCAAATCCGTCAGATTAGTTAAATCTTGTTTTAAATGTGTTGGTCTTTATACATATTATTACAAAGCGCGAATAAAGCTTTAAGTATAATTAGAAATTCAGGTTCTATTCACGGGTCCTCTGGAGTTGATGAATCTGACGAAGGGAAATTCACTTGCTGTCTTGGAGATGACACATAGGCATTTGTCGCAATCTCAGTTCAATCATGTGATTTAGAAAAGTCGGGACAAAGAATAGAGCATTGGTCTTTAGTCGCAGCGTTTTGCTCACTCATACCAATAGTCTGGCCGTGAGTATTTGTTTCAATCTGTAAACCCAGACATAGATTTAAAAGTGAGTTATTATCAATTGGATTGTATGAGGATAAATTAGGGTCAGTAATGATTTCTTTATTCATTGTGTCATTTTGGCAGAGGTAAAGTCTGCAGTGTTGATCCCCATAGTAGGTTTAAGAAAGGCTGTAATTTTACCTCCGTCACTCTCTTCAATCTCATTTAGATCACAGATAGAATTTGTGATACCCGCCTCGGTTGCTTTCGTTAGCTTATTCAATCAATTCTCAGTCCTTTTTTCAATTGTGGCTTGCCGTCAGAATACGAGAGCAAGCAGCACGTTCTTTAAAGTGAAGTAAATAACTGCGGCTCATAGCAGGCATTGCAGTGCACACTTCAGAATTAGCACCAATCCATAAATCAATTCTGGAATTATGCATAAAGAGGCTCACAGATCGTAATACCCAAAGTCATCTCGTAAACATAAACAATAAGATTTTTCCTTCCAAAAGATGCCCTTGTCTTGACAATTTGTGTGTATTTAGGATCAAAGGTCGTAGACCCGCAGTCTCCTATAACGCAACCTGCTTCATCAGAACCTTATCCTTTTACTATTAGAGAACTGATAAGGTAATCCAGAAACACTTTGGCTGTCACAAGCATGTATTTTATTAGCCGGTCCAATTCAGAGTAAGTTCTTTCTCTTTCACATAAAACGGTTCACATAGATATGTTCTTGACTTTATTCCTCAAAAGTTACGAGAAACCAGTGAAGAGAGGAACCAAGCCGGTAAATCAGGGCCACAAGGATACGGTATCTTTTCCACTCAACCGATCTCTTCAAAGTGTCGGGCGGGGGGTATCCTTGGATGCAGCTCTAAGAGTCGTCTGCTCCAGCACTCTAAAACCCCAAACACCAAAGCACACACTGTGCCACCCTCCGCGTCAGTGTGTTCTTATCTAGCAGCGGCTCCTCGTGTTTCATATTACGCCACCCAGCTACTAGCTAGACAGCGAGACAGCACTCACCTCAGCAGCTGCCAGATGCGCGCAGACTGCTTGCTGCCCGCCTTATTTATGTTGTTCTGGTTCCTCAAGGTGGGACTTAACAGAACTGGCCAATGGAATTAATGGATGTCGTTCTCTGGGCCAATCACTGCACATCAATGCTCAAATGCTATTAAAGAGAGTATCGTGTTCACCGAAGATACATTTCTTATTTGAGAAAGCAAAAACACAGTGGGACAGCAAGACAGCACTCGCCTCAGCACTCCACCGACTGTGTGCGACATAATCAAGAGAACCACTGCAATAATACAGGCAACTCCCACAACCTCTATAACACACCCAGCCCAGAACCTCTGTCCAATTTTGGCATATTCCCTAAACATAGCTCACCCTCCCCCGAGATGTCCATTCCGCTATCCTCAAAGGGACACTCAGTTCCCTCTGTGGCCCTGCATGCACGCTCACCAGCCCCGGTATCCTCCTCTGAAAACTGTTATTGGAGATTTTTAATAAGGTCTCCTACCTTCTGTCTAAAGTGTTCTTGGGGGTGTCCAGGAGGAGGCCCTCATGGTTCGGCTGCACACAGCATTGGCCTACAAGTAAGAGACCTGTGCCCCATCTATCAAAGTAAGGGAATGACGCAACCAATTAATTCTTATAGAAATGGACAAGTCGAGTTCCATTTATTAGCTTGCAAGCCAAAAACGGTTAGCCTCCCTTTCCAACCCGCCACCCGAGCCAACCCAACCCTGCCCTTCAACCCACCTGCCCTTATACAATTATCACAATCCGGCCCCACAGTCATGACAACACATCCGGTTGAAACCTTTCACCCTCCTTAGAACAATGAGCTTGTTTATACTGATCCTCAGTCTGTCCTCTACTTTTAGTGGCACAAGGGTAGTCACATGTTGGTCTCCTTGCGGGTCAATTGATTCCATCTGAAGACTTCCAGCCTCCTGCTTTTCAGGTGAGGGGCTTTGGTCCACCAGCTCATGACGCAGTTCCGTTAAGAGAGCCTACCCCATTGTGGGGTCCAGTTCAAACCAGTTCAATCCAAAGATGGCGGCTCTGAGGCATTCACACAGTGGCCCGAGATTCCCAGAAAGAGACAGTTCTTGCACTCTGGTGCATGACCCACTATTGGGCCCCCCGGGACAAGTATTCGCTTCAGCCAGTAGCTCAGAAAATACCCTAAGAAATGTCCACTAGAAATTAAAAGAAAATAGTTAAATCTCGGGCTCTTAGATTTACGGATATCATGCTGCTATATAACACATGGGGCATCGATCTATAATGGATATTCTCATGATCCCACCATATTCATGTCTCTTGCACTTACGTACGGTGCAGACCGTGTGACATCACATATGTACAAACAGGGGTGTTGCTAGGTCTGCAAAAGATCTGGGGCCACACTAATGTCGGGACTGTCAAGACACAGGGCTAGCTATCCTTTTGGGTGTAGCTCCTGACCTTCTATCCGGAGCTACAACCAAATGATCCAGGGCTATAACCCCCTCAGCCCCCCCCCTAGCAACGCCTCTTTGTACAATTTTGTCATTTCCCTGGGGCTGCCGCTGTTGACAGAGTCCATTTGTAAAATATTTATTTTTCTTTTGGGATATTCTTTTTGTAGATACAAGTCTTGTTTGAGAAGGTGTATTAATCCGTTTGAGTAAAGTCACACACAACACCGTGCCTCGCAATAGCCATCCCATAGCTGGAAGTTCACCTACAGTTCAGAGCCAGATGGGCAATGATTGTGGGTTTGCAAACTAGCTGAAATACCAAGCCTTTGCTCCGGGGAAAATGTCTTTGCGATAAGGCAGTGCTATTTTGCAGACAGTTCTCAAGGCTGCAGAGGACTGTAGACCAGTGTCACCCTTATTAGGGATCAACATTGCAATATAGTCTGACAGCCTTGTGGTTGGAGCATTGGGGCATGTTTAGCAAACACCAGGAAAGATGCTTTGTAGATCTGATGTTTAGCCAGTCACATTCAGCTCTTCGTCGCTGAAGCTTTTCCTTGTTCAGCATACTGCAGTACTATGGTTGTTTTGTAATAGATTTTGTTCT
Source organism: Ambystoma mexicanum (assembly GCF_040938575.1). Taxonomy (NCBI): domain Eukaryota; kingdom Metazoa; phylum Chordata; class Amphibia; order Caudata; family Ambystomatidae; genus Ambystoma; species Ambystoma mexicanum. Next base: position 1,396,697,164 of record NC_090923.1, on the reverse strand, counting down.
CGAAACACATTTAGTTGGTGATAAGGAATGTACAGCTGATAATGGCATATTAGGAAAAGTACCCACAAATGGCACAGCGTTTTGTGAATTGCGGTCAGATGTCGGCAAGTGTGACATCAAGGGTGTTATGCTAAAACAGTAACTGGTTACCATGTCCTTGTGGGGATTTTATGGCATACAGTGTTTATATCGAATCTTTTATATAGAATGAACATATATTGAATATTTTATATTGAAACACTTCATAATTAATGCATTTAGGGGGGGGTAAAGGGTTCAATATTTTTGGGAAATGGTCGAGATGGGTTTTTAGGGGTGGGAAACAGGGGTTTGGGCCCCACACGCACCCCCTGACACATTTTGTTTTTAAAGTGCATTCACTATAAAAATGTTCAATATAAAATATTCAATATATATGCATTCTCTATAAATTACTTCGGTATAGACATGTAACCGATTTTATCATAGTTATGAGGTATATGGTGTGGTCTTCTTTAAAAAAAAGAAAAGGCCTTCCAAAGTGGTCCAACCAAGAAAAGGAGGGTGGGGTACCCAGGACATAAGCAAAGGCAATGCAACACACCATCTAAGGTATGGCCCAGGGTTTAGATAGGGAGGCTCACCGACTGCATAATACCCACACCTTCCAATGAATCTAAACGTGCTTGAGATTTTTGGGGTAACTACTTACTCACTGTATTGTCTGTGAAATTAAATCTGTAAGAAAGTCGGTGAAAGCAGCGTCAGGCAGAGGTGGTACATAAAGTAATTTTAGAGCTAGATTTGTGTTACATGAAGTCTGGCATTTGGCATAAATAAGATCAACATTTGTGTGCTAGACTGATGGAGCACTTGCAAGGGGTTGTATACTAATTCACCTTTTCACAATTGACCTCGGGAGAATTGACCTAATTTAGAAGATCAATTAGGACATATACGCAGGGGGAAACCCCGCAACCTCCCACCCAATCCAAAACCCCCTGCAACGCCCCACCCAATCCCCATATATTATTTATAATCCAAAACCAACCCAATACATATATCAAATAACTAAAATAATAGAAAGGTGAATTGTGCAGAAGGTCAATTAAGACCACTATAATTAGGTCAATTATGCAAAAGGTCAATTGTAAAAGGTCAATTTGGGTAATACCCTTTCAAGGTAATTTTAACTGTATATACAATAGCAGCTCCATTGCCACTTTGATTCTGCCGATTTTGGGCCAGTGCTTTTTAGTTATTTGGCACAATATCATTAAGTATACGGGCAGTATCATCATGCCATAGTATGTCCAGGTTCATATCTAATATAAGAGTTCATTAAGGAGATTCATGTTTACATAATGATCTGACATTAATTAGAAGGCATTTTAAATGAGAATTTGTGATTATAGATTTTTAAGGCATCGTTACATCATGGGGAGCTAGCAAGGATTTATTTCATAGTAAGGTTTTAATGTGGGAAGGTCAAGCACTGAGCAGACATAATTGCCTCCAAGTTTTGCTATTGATGCCTTGCCCGGAAAACCATCTGCGATACGTATGGGTACAGACGGGCTGTTGCTCAAGCAGAACTCGGGATGATGATATGGCAGACCTGCTGCACTCACCCACTACACGTTTGGGGGACTACGTTGGGTGAATAGTAGATTTGCCATGTGGTCACCTCATGAGACCTGGGGTGGGCCAATCCCTTGCCGTCTAGTAAAAGCTAGTTGACGACAGCCTTTGTAAAAGGGGCTATGAATCCCAATAACCCTAACTGAACTCAAAGGAGATTAGGTTAAAATAACCAAAAATGGGCGAGGACAGCCTGCACTCTCCAGAGACTTTCAAAGGGGTTTATGGTCATTCCATCAAATTCTTACCATTGAATGACCATTCCATCTAAAAAAAAATGCATCGAAAAAGTTACCATCGAATGCATGTTTTTTCCTTTTTAAAAAAAAAATGGGGGGTCCCCTCTCAGCCCCCCGTTTTTTTACCCTTTAAAACCCATTATAAATAACATTAAACCCTTTCCCTTGAAAAAACATGCATTCCATGCATATTTTTTTCGAACAATTTTGTCGATGGAATGGCATTCGATGGTAATGTTTTCGATGAAATGACCAGATACCCTTCAAACGTCATGGAAGGAACAGAAAGGTCAAAAGCTGGATCCAAGCAACCCTGTATCTAAAGTACACTCCAAGGAATTAAAACCAAAATCTTCCTTCTTCCATTTTGGGTTTGGTTTTCTTCCTTAAGGAATGTTCCTTTTTTGCATTTGATTATGTAATAGACCTGTTGCTGTCATACCCTGGAAGTGTTTGGAATGAATTGTCTGTTATGTATAAATTGTTGATGGTCTTCTTTCTGAAAATTCAATAAACCATTTAAAAAAAAATTCAAATAGATACATGGCCACATGAAAAGTAAAACCCACAAGCTGGCGTAGCAGCGTTCCAAGCATGCCATTCTTAGGGGGGACAAGCCCTCAGAGGGTGCAGCACGGGAGGTGGAGATAATAGTTCTCTCTGGTAGTGTGGTAACCCATGTGACCTTGAGTGGACCAATCCAATGCTGGCTGGCAAAACCTAGCTGGCGGCAGTCACCATAGATTGCCACATCAATTCAAATATCCCCCCAAAGAGATCAAGTTAATATAAGAAAAGAGTCAGCGGGAGACCAGGCATTGGCCAGTGGCCTAGAGAAGTCATACACTGAACAGAAGAGTCAGAAGCTGGGACCAGGCCATCCCGTACCCAAGGTACACTCCAAGCAAATCAAACCAAAGCTGCCATACATGTAGAGACGTATGTCGTAAAATGAATAGCCTAGCTACGGGTGAGGAGCATTGTGTTAGGCTGGCTCAGAACAATTCAAATTCTCACTCCATGCGGATAATTAACAAAAAAAATCATGAAGCAATTTTTCAATTATTAAATTTACCGAGAAAGAGCCTTGGCCGCAGGGGCAACGATGCGCTGTATATTTTCAGCTGGTTGAGGAATTAATCGGGGTAAAGTACCAACTGTTTGAAAATATCTGTGGTTCTTGGATGGTAAAAATGCATCACACATTTACCAATATATGTGTATTCCGTGAGCATTTACAGTAATGTCATACACTGGGAACAGCATCAAAACACATTCCTAGCAAAAGCACTTCAAAATACATATTTCACAAGAAGCAGAGGTGAATGCCCTGCCCGCACGTGACCTTGATTGCGTGTGTGCGTGCGCGTGCGTGCGAGCGAGGCTGCATGGTGAACTAGCAGAGTAATACTGTATAAAATGTGTTATTGTTCAAGCCCCTCTTTTACGACTAACAATTCCGATGTGTGCTAGGAACAAAAGTAACTTTGAAAAAACAAATATGTGCAAAACGTAGATTTCGGTTTGAGGCTATCGAGATGAGGGCAAAAACGGGCAGTTTCTGGGGCAAAGTAAGCAGGGCATTGCTAGGGCATCAAGAACACTTCTAGAGACCCTTGCAAAGCGCCAAATGCTTTCTTGAAGAGGTTCACATTCCAGATCCTGTGCCACGTAGCGTCCAAACATATTATTATCAAGCATTGGCAATGCCAACCGTTTGGGCTTTTGTGTAGGCATGGGAAAGGCACTTGCCAGGCACAGCCTTAGTGATATTAATAATGCATTGTTGGTAGCAGGTGCAAAATGATGCAAGTACCTGGGCATCTAATAGCAGTGCCTGGCAAAAGCTTAAAACGCAGGCACAAGTAAAAAATGTTGACTTTGCCAATGCTTGTATTAAAAAGGACTTTGGTGGCTTTGCCAATCCTTATTTTTAACAGAAATTCAGTGAAGAACGCGCAGAGTGCTTATAAATCGAGTGGCTGACAGCAGGCCTGGTAAGACATTTTTAGTACACCAGAAGCGTGTTTACAACTCCAATTAAGGCCCTGATTCATGGAATCATTTGCGTAGAAAAGAGGGGCCATTGTGCGCCATTCTGCGTGCAAATCTCTGTTCGATTCATGGAATCGAATGCGCTGTACTTTTCTTGGACTTGCGTGGAGTTCGTGCAGACTCTGCACGTCTCTGCGAGCCTTCAAGGGCCTTGTGCAAGATGCTTGCGCAGAGGGTTCTGATCACCAAAAATGGTGGGGAACTTGCTCAAAAATAAGTGTTCCGATGGACGGCCTGCGGCTAGTCCCTCACATGCCCACAATTGCGCGGCACAACAAGTATTCAAATTTTCGATCGCACAACCTCTTGGCCGGGAAATGTCCACGCAAGTCCTTCATATTATCCGCCACCCGAAGGTAGGCTCAAGTACACTTGCGCGTAAGATTCACAGTGCGAAGGTTGGGTTTCATGTCAATTTGGCGGTGCGTGTACTCAACCGGGTTCCGATCTAACTTAGGGGTGTCTGTGCGCAGTTTAGCAGGGTGCAGGAACGGTTTACCAGGGTTCGCACGCAGATTTCCCGAGTAATTAGAGTTACGATTTTTTATACGCATGTTGTCGGGGTGCCAGATACAGTTACGGTGGACCCTGCGCAGGGTCCCCGAGATACAGGCCTACTTCCGGGGAACCCCACGCACTGTTTAAAGGGTGCGTGTATATGCACCCGGGGGAGCGTGCATAGGTAGCTGTTCTGGCTGTTTATGCTTTGCGTGTGTGTATGTCAAGGGTGTTCCGGCAGAGACTCGCGATTACGGTTAATTTGCACAGTAAATTCCATGAATATGTGGGGTGCGCATTTTTCAGACTGCACGCAGGATCACGCATTGTCCTTCGCGGCACGGCCCCTGTTGGATTTCTGCGCACATTTCCATGAATCGGGCCCTAACTCTCAGAAGACTGCTTTCAACAAACACTGGCAGGAACTTTGAATGCAAAGTTTGATGGTAAGGCTTGATTAAAGCAAGCTCATTGAGTTCCCATAAGGAGATGCTTTGGGAAGTCAGAGGCAGAAATGGGTAGGAATTGCCATGGGCAGGCAAAGGGTGGGCAAATAACCAAACAACACCTACAGGCTCTGTGTCCCTCCTCATGTTTCATTCCTCCCTATCTGTACTCCAAAGCAACATAAATTAAGCAACACCTGTTTCACATAACGCACGCACTGCTCCAGGGCCCTTTTAGGTGTAACAAAACAGATCAATTTTCAATGGATCCTTATGTCTTGCTATGCAATAGAAATTGCTCAATGTCTGTTCAGAGTTAATCTGTCAAAAAGATCTCCCCAGATGGAGAATTCGTAGATGATCAGGCCCTCTGAAGCTCTCATTCTTGGAAAAAAGAATATTCTTAAAAGTGCGAATTAATGTGATTTAATGCTTCCAAATTCAAGATATATCGAACATTAACAAGGTTTTCTAAAAACAACAACACACGGACTGCACTTTTGAAGACATCTGGGGGTACTTTGATGTGTGTCACCTCAGGTCTGGTTAACAGACTTGTAAATGGCATTTTGCGGTGTCTTTTGTGTATAAATGAATTTAAGTGCGTTGTCTTTTGTAAAAGTTCAATTAATGTATAGCTTCTGAACGTATATAATACAAATATATATGTATGAAAGAAGCCGGGCCCAAACAACCATCTCAGCTACGGCGCAGAATCCGGGTGTGTCCAAGACTGGTCAGTCCATGTTAATAGAGGAGAAACACCATGAAATGGAGGTCGTAGCTGATACGTAGCTATTCAGCCACGAGGACCCATTTAGCCTGCCCTTTTCTTTGCTTAATGGCGTAGACTGCACTAATTGTTTAACTCTCTCTTCGCTTTCACGCGGAGTGATCACCTGTCTCTGTCGGCCATTTTAAGTATTGGCTCAATGGTGGCACGTTAATCATAACCAAGGGCTCAGGAGGTCAAAATATATCAAGACGCAGGGAAAATAGATATATAGATACCTGGGCCTAATTGCCGATGCCCACGGTGTGCGCCCTACTATCAAAGATATGGGTATTTCCGAAGCGGCGAACGTGGTAAGGGCACACACATTTCAAGGAACAGAGCAGTGAAGTCATCCGCCGCTGCCTTGATTGTGGAGGTACACAGGCACACATTTGGGAGGAGCCAGCCCCAATCAGAGATGGTAGAGTGTGCACGTGCTTCCCCTCTGTGGGGACCGTGCTCCCAAGGAGTCACTGGGTCCATCCTGTCACCCTTTCAACGTGCTCCCCTGTGCTGCCTATGCGCGCCACACACCGAGTGTCGCACATGGGGCCTGACTCCCGGTGCCCTTGCCTTCATAATATAAAGCGTGCGGGCACAACCAGAACGCAAATGAAAGAACGCCTCATTTCAATAGGGCCCCCAAAACTGCTAGCCACAAATCTTGTTTTTATAAACGGTCCTTTGGGGGCGCTCTTTTGTCATGCCGATGTGAGTGAGACGCCTACAGGCAAGCGGCAAAATTGTGCGTTTAGGCAGGTGGTGGTGCAGGATGAGCAATGAGACGCAGTTATTATTTCCAATCTGCGTCACTAACTTCTTAACAGTCTTCTTAATGCGTTTTCTTTTTGGAGATTGACAAACTTATCCGTATTCAGGTCAGGGAGTCATTTCACCAAAATGCCAGGGGTAGCGGAAGTGACATCACGCGACCCTTAACCCTCTGATGACATCACAGGAAGTGATGTCATTTGACCCCCCCCCCCGAAGTGATATCGGGGAAGCGATGGAACACGACCTTTCATCCGTTGACAAAACAAGAAGTGGCATCACATAGCATTGTACACTACAAAAAATATGGTTAGGATATCACTATAATGTGATGTACATTTCATACAAGAATGGATCGCCATATGTATCGTTAAAATCAGAGTGTATAGGCCCATATTACCAAATTACTGTGAATGCAAGCAGACGTCCATGACCAAATGATAATGATGTGTTATTATATAGCACTTGCGCTTAAGCGCTTTATATAGAAAAAATATACACCCAAAATCCCCCAACCTGTATTCATACTCATTTATCGACCTCAGAAGGATAAAAGGCTGAGTTGAGGCGTTTAGGAACAGACTAAATCAGTGACTCACACACTGAAGTGTGCCTGAAATAAACCTTTAATGAGTCTAGCAATTATTGTATAGAATCCCAGAAAGACACATTATTTGGTATTCCTATTCTTTCTTATTTCGGGTCAGTGCTGAAAGTGTTAGACTTGTGCCACTCCTGTTCTTATTTTTCTTTTTTTTAAGGGGTCTGATCAAGAAAGCCAGCCACTCCAGTAGTAAAGAGCCACATGGTGCTGGCCACAGCCCAGGAGTTTGCATTACAAAAAAAAACAACCTTTTTTTTTATAGAGGTCGCAAGGGAGACCTCAGAGGTCGTGGTTGCGACCTCTGGCGACCCCTAAATGACGTCCCTGATCAGGCCGCACCAGTGCAAGGGTTCAAGCCACACAGGCAACGTGTAATTTTGCTTCCCCTGCTTCCTCTCAGTGGGCCAGACTCTATGGTTCAGGGCTCAAAAGTTGCCCCTTGTGCCAGTAGTTTTTTCGCATACAGGTGGTAAGCAACACCTACATGTGCCTAGACAACTAAAATAAAACAGGACTACATAAAATAGCAAAAATAATAATGGTAAAGAATCAAAAGTGTATTAACATTACAAACGGCGTTTTATCATTCGTGCGTACAATTTAATATTAACCTTAGTCCATGAGTTAAATATATCCCATCCAAACAATTCCAAGCCCTATTTGGTGACCGTTTCCTAAAATCAAGGAAATAATTCGACCTCTTCAGTTTAGTGTAACAGAAATACTGGACGGAATTCTTAGGCCAACACCGCCATCTACCGTTCATGGAATGAAGAGGAAATAATTCCACGTCTGCCACTTGGTCTAATGTACGGCGTTCTTAGCCCAACCCCGCCATCTACTGGACAAAAAACCTAGACTGATCATTTTGTGGAAAAAAAAAACTCTTTTCATGTTTATTTACCTTCATTTTGTTCTATAGGCCAACTTTGTTTTGACAAAAAAATGATTTTGTCATTCTAAAGTAGCATAAGAGTTAAAGTTACTCAAAGTATATGGTTGACCATAAGACATTTGCATAGGCATAGCACACAACATCAAACGCATTGAGTCAGTGCATCACAGTGAAAGGGAAATGTAAAAGATAACCAGAAAATTAAAAAAAACAGACAGCCTGTAACGCAACCCCTAAGCCTATGCAAGATCTCTGTAACCAGATGACTGCATATTTCAACCAAAACATCCTAGAGGCGCTTTGAAACACAATTTTTTGATGTATAAGCGTCTTACACATGCACAATAAATAAATAATAAAATAGACATCCAGGGTCACCTTGACAACAAAGGATGCTCCCACCCGCATGCCACTGAGATCCCACCAACACTTTCCGCTACCTCCTCACTATTGTCTTTTCACCTGTCTGCAGAGGACCTACAAGCTACCATTGACTCATGAAACCCATTAGGATCTCCTCAGATTCCATGCTCCCATAATCTTTACAAATCAATCGTGTCTCCAGAGTTAGCACCCATCTTCCTATCCCTCCTCCATTAATCCAATAGCACCTGAAGAGCCCCAGCTCAGTTGAAATCTGCATACATCAGAAGTTTGCTGAAAAAGCCCACAAAAGACCCATATGACCCAACCAGATATCGCCCAATCTCAAACACGCCTTTTATCAGGAAACTTCCAGGACTTTATCGAAACAAACCAACTCCTGAATGAGGCACGGCATGGATTTAGACCATCTAGGAGTACAGAATCATCTCTGTGCTCCATTTGGGATACATTTAAAACAATTCAGATGAAAACTCAGAGTGTGCACTCATCCTGTTAGATATCTCAGTCGCTTTTGACACCACCAGTCACAAGATCCTCCTAAAAAGAATGGAAGATATTGGTATCAAAGAATCAGCTTACAGTGAATCACCTCCTTCCTCACCGGTAGAAGAGAAACCACAGTCTTGGGCCCATATAACTCCTGGCCTCGCCCACTCACCTGCAGAGTGTCCCAAGGATCCACACTCTCACCTTTATTTTCCAACATCTACATGACACCTCTACTTGACATCATCAATAAATATGGTATATCCTGCTGCAACTACGCAGACGAAACACAAATAATTTACACATTTGTGAACCACCCAGCACCAAATGCTCCAGACATTAAATTAAAAACTGCCGAGCACAGATGGATGCATGTATGAGAGCAAACAGACTAAAACTAAACCCTAGCAAAACAGAGCTGATGGTGTGCAATCCTTCAGGTTCTAATTCTACGACAATCCCGTGTCCTACCGAGATGGGACCCTTCCAAAACCCATCCACCATAATAATAAATCTTGGAACGAAAACCAACAACACCCTCACTCTTGTTCCAGAGGTGAAAGCCATCTTCAGAATCTGGTTCTCCCATCTGTGTGTGCTATGCCACATCTTACCTTACCTGACCCAGAGGTCCATGGCCATAATTTCTCTAATACTATCCAACTCGACTATGCAAACAGCAGCTATGTCAGACTCCCAGGTTACCTAATTAGGAAACTTCCAAGAGTGCAAAATGCACGGCAAGAATACTTCTCAGAATGAAGCGATTTGAACATATCATGCCAGCATTACGTACTATCTACAGGCTACCCATAAAAAAATGTTCATTTCGAAACCTTGTTCATCACCCATCTCTCCTACCATGGAGGTGGCCCTTGCTCTTTCAGAAGTAAGTTTCAATACTACAATTCTTCCAGAACACTTTGATCAAGCAATACTGCACTAATGCTAGTCCCCAACTTTAATAAGAAACGGCAAGGAGGAAACGCTTTAAGTTCTGACCACGAGACTGTGGAACACCCTCCTCAAACCCCTCTGCCAGGAGGAGAACCATCTGACCTTCAGGAAAAGCTCAAGACTTGGCTTTTCAAGCAACCACTTTGAAAGAAAAGAAAAATAATAGCACCCGACTAAACACGGTGCACCAGAAACATGGGCTATTTTGCAACAAGCATTTTTGAAAACTCTTGGCACTACCATCTGCAGGAAACCAAGGTGACTCATGAAACCTCTCCTGCTTGGCACTGGTCCACACCTTTAATCTCAGTGAAATCTACCACCAAAAGCCAGGAAGTGACAACACCCTCACCCGCACTCTCCACCCCCCTCATCTTTCAACTAACTCCTCACTACTACAATCTTACATTCTTACACACCCCACTATCCTAGAGACAACCTCCTAAGTCTAGTCTACATAGCAGATTCACAGCCTATCCATCTTTTATCAACAACCATGCGGTTAATATTTGCACTCTGCAATCTGGGGGCTGCCCATATGGCTAACCAGCCCGGTCGGTACCAACCACAAACAACTTAGAGATTTTCATATCGACACACAGGTAAATGGGTACTTCCGACCTGCATCCATCAACACCCACGTTTTCTGCATCTGCCTTCCCACTGTCCGACTAACGCACCGCGCCCTCCTTTCTTACAGAGCCATGCACAGTGAGGCCAGCACTATTGGCAAAAAGGTGCTATTAAAAAAAACACTTTACGTTAAATCACATGACATTTTACACCAATCTCGCAGAAATAAATACACAGGGAGTGAATGTTGAGTCCATTGGGACAACATGCAGCGTGTTTCCTGGCGCTCCAGATTTTGCTCTTGTCAATCCATCCCGTAGCTATAGTTTGAGCTAGTCCTTAGTGAAATATTTAATGAATAAAACATTACTATCATGATAATGTTCCAAGTGTGTAGCTACTGGATTAGTCGAACCATTCATTATGCAGCAATATCATGATCTTGATTATGCAGCGAATATTCCTGACATATTTGAGCATACACTGTTTATGCTGTGGTGTGGTATGGCATGGTATGATATGAGGATTTACAGAGCGCACCTATCACCTTGAAAAAGCATTGTGGCACGAAAGCCATCTCACCAAGACCCAGAGGGATTGAGATGAACCCTAGTGCAGTATCATTGCATCACACGTATACACTTGTCATGTTCCCTGATTGCTGATGCATTTAGTGATTGGTTGATTTCTGATGGATTTAGTGATTGGTGTTTTTTGCTCCTAGCAACCTGGTACATTTAACACTGACCACACGTATGGAAATCTTGCAGAGATGGACGCAATAGCGGATGCTTGGGTGTTCATCCAACACAGAAAATAAAGTGTGATTGGCAGCTCTAGTTCTTTTGTAAAATCTTAGTAACCTCATATACATGTTTACAAAAAACGATTGGGGTTTTTAACTAAATGTTTTTTCGATTATTTCAAAGGCTTACTCTTATGCTTTCTTCGTTCATTCCGTTGGTCTCCTAATGTTTCATCCTTCTCTCTTAAAGTCGAGGTCATTTGAGTGATTATGATTGGCACGGATCACCTCACCATAAGGGATGCTCCATTTTAATTATTGGGGAGAGGGCTCCTAGCTTGCAGTCTTTAATTTGTTCTTGTGGGTGTTTGGCAGCATGTTGTTTCAAGATGGCTTTCCTTGACCTAAATCAAGCATTGGTGTCTTAATGTCATGATGTCTAGACCAAGGTCCCTCTGGTTGTCATGGAGAAAGCATCTGTGTCTCTCAGGCGCTGTTTCTACTCCCAAGATGGCAGATCGCTCTGCCGTGTGATTGCGTCCAGCCCGCTATAGTGTTTCCATGTCAGGCCCAGGCTTCGCTTCCACTTGCTGCTCTGTAAACACAGGACACGATGAACAGCTCTTCGCGTCTCAACGCTTGGTAGGTGGTTATGCCCTGCCTGGCTGAGCACTTTGATTACTCCTTGTCCTTCCCTGTATAGTACTACTTTACTTCTTCGTTACTGTCTGTTCCTTTCCCCCAGAATTCCACTTCCTTCCATGTTACCCTCCTTCGTTTCCTATTCTGCCTTCATCTTTTCCTTGCCTTCTGCTGAACCTTGCCTCTAAAATGGACCCATTAAGGCTGTGGATTATTTGTTGCCTGACCTGGACCTCTATTTCTGGAATTGCTCTATTGGCTATCTGTCATCTGCTCGCCATCTGATCTACAACAGCATCTGAAGACCATCGCTGTACTCAGGTTTTTCCTTCCTGTTGGAAGGTTTTTTCTCCTGTTTTTGGCATTCTTCTCCAGAACCCACCTCACCTGGGAATACCACTAATCGGGCAGAGTGGCGCCCAGAGAGTCTCGCCCCTATCTTCACGACACCGGTATCCGACAGAAGACACATCAGGGATCGTCTACACTCAAGGCATCACGCAGGAAGACACAGGGGAGCCAAGCTATAAACGATACATACTGACACTTACTTTCACTAATGTTGTGTGAACGTAAACTGTGTTTCACGTATATTGGCCCTCATTACGACCCTGGCGTTGGACCAAGGTGCTAATAGCACCATGGTCCATGCGGTAACTTACCGACTCCGCCATGGCGGAATGGGGAATTACCGCCCCATTCCGAGGTTGGTGGGGCGGTAATTCCCCATGCCGCCATGGCCCATCCCCATTCCCATTTTGCGGCTCACTGGAAATGGGGAAGGCGCTAAGTACGGTGCCGCAAATTGCGGCACCGTACTTAGCACCAAGGTCCCTTTGCGGGTTGGTTTTTAACGCCTGCAAAAAGCAGGCGTTAAAGTCTCCAACCCGCAAAGGGACCTCGTAATCAGGCGCTAAGGGATTACCGATACGGGTACCCTTACCGGTACCGGTAATCCCTTAGCGCCAGGGTCGTAATGAGGCCCACTGTGTTTATTGATTAAAAACTCCACTTACCATATTGTGCCATCCCACATGAAAAGATGGCTAGCCATGTACTTTGTGCATAATTTTTGTTTCAATATGACCAGTCTTCTATCTCCTAGCATCACCCCATCAGTAGATTTGCACATGTTGAAGCTACAAGCACCCATGGAAGAACCCCAGATTTGTGTGTAGCAAATGCCATCCAAGAAAAAGACATTTCTGATAAGGCAAAAGTGGGCCATCTCCAGTAGCGTGCGTGATGAACGGCCCAGCCTAGTTGTCAGGACCACCAAGGGGTTGACTCAGGAGGCCACGTGCCACCCCGAGGCAGTGGATGCTGGGCCCGGATATGGTAAAAGGAGGAACCCTTATTCACCCTGCCTAAGCTCCTATAGCATAGCAGAGGACACCCTTAGTGCCACACCATAGGTCAGTCTTGGAGGTCTGGACTCCGCCCACTTCCCCAGTCCAGTGGGGTAGGCCTGCCCTAAAAGCCCTGCCCAAACACGAGGGGCCACTTGCAAGGTAACACTGATGCACCCCCACCCTAATGAGAGAGTCTGAGGTTCTCTCTGAGCAGACTGAGAAATCTCAGCAATAGGAAAAAGTGCTTTCCCTTTAAGGGAAAGGATTTCTCTTGAAAGAAGAGTTTTGATACAGTTTAGGATTCACAAGGTACATCAAAGTATTTTTGTAGTGTTTGTACGCCCTGATGTATGGGAAATCGTTCCAGTACAGAGATGGAAACAAGGGGGGTTTCTCCAAGCTATCAAGGATCACCTAAGATTTATCAGACGGTCAGCTCAAAAGTACCTGCATGCATCACGAGCAGTCTGCTTTCTCTGTCTACTAAGCAACTGCTCACGGATTGGCCTCTTAAGGGTCATCAGGTTTGCAGCTACTGCTCCTGTGGAACCCGGCTGACTCGCCTACTTGGCCACTGGTACCAAACTTGATACCTTGGTTAATATTTTAGTTTGTTTATTCTCATTTTTTATGATATGTTATTTTCCTTTAAAGCAACGGGACACACTCTCTCACTGAACCTGGTGTTTGACTGGATGTTTTTTTCATCTTGCACTCATCGCATTGTTTTTTTTTTTAGTTTTGTATTATCTATTTATTTTTCATTCATTTCTTTTGGTTCTTTGTATGCCGATTGACTCGGCAGGAGGGTGCCTGGCCTCATATAGCGTTCCGGGGTCTGGTGCCCGGTTAACGCTGTTTGTTTTATTTCTTTCCTGCACGCATCAGGATATGCGTGTATATGCTGGTTCCTCGATCCGGAACCACAGCGGAAGCACAACCTTCGCACCAAAGTCACGTTTAAGTCAAGCCCGTTTGTGCTTGTCCGTGCACGGGACGGGCCATGACAAGGCAATCTAACTGTTTCTCTACTCCTAATAGAGTTGCATCACTGCCCCGTGATTATTTATTACAGTTGGCTCTGCCGGATACGGTGTGGCCTTCAGCCTTCGCACTTTGCTCCTCGAGAAGTCACGGTGTAGGTTCACAGAAGGCTGACATTTATAAATGTTTTCTCCTTAACCCATGCTCTCTGGCTTCGCACTCAGGTCCGTGCTATGATCTGATATCTGACCCCTGTCCCAATGTTGTATGCATGACCGAATCCTGGCCCAGGGATTCTTCTGGCCCAGCGATTGTTCACGGTCTACCTGACGAATGTAGCATTATTCGTCTCGACTGGGCGTCTACACACCCTGGAGGCGGAATTGCCGTGATTTACAATGCACAGTTCTTAGTTACTTCATTACCTCTTTCTCATGATATTAAGATGGAGGCTCTTGTCGTACGTTTAACCGTTTTGGCTCAATTACGGTACACATTGTAACTGTTTATCACCCTCCACGCTTTGACTCACTCTTTTATGATTCTTTTTTAGAATTAGTGGCCAACTTTCAATTCCCTAATTTAGTTGTAGTGGGGGATTTTAATTAGAGATTTAACGCTCCTATTAATTTATCCTGCTCACATTTTTTTAATGCTATGACCAATTTAGGTCTTAACATGATATTAGTACATTTGCAGTCTCCAAAAACAGTTGATAGCGAATTGGTCTTTAGTTGATGTTGTTTGCTGAGTGTGACACAATTTTTTGAAACAGAAGTTTCTGGTCACCTTATAGCGCACCTGAAGTTGAAATTAGCTAAAGGTTGAAAAATGTTCCAAAAGTCATATATGTTTTATCATGAGGTGTTTTAATTCAAAGTGATCCTCCAAACGTTATTCTTAAATAATAGTGCCCTCAACACGTGTTTCACCAAATCTATTGGATCATCAGGAGGGATTTGTAACAGAAAATTAAATTCAAATTCATTGATCAAATACAAAGATGCTTCTTGATGTGTCTGTCCATGAAAGAGAGCTCCTGTCTGCCAGAAACTCCATCCTCCATCCTGCACATTGGAGGACAAATCTTAGGTCTTAACATGTAATGGAGCCCACACAACAATTGGGTAAAATTCTGAACTTCATCTTCTCTGTAGCAACTTTAACCACCATCTTTCCAGTTCTGCAAGTAACCTGTAATGACCATTTGAATGTCCCATTCTCAGTTGAACTACAGCCATCTCGATCGGCTTCGACTTCACAAGATGTCTTTTAGGGGTATGCCCTTGAACCCCTTAAGAGTGTTTTTGGTTAGCTGTGTGTTGCCCACAGAGCAGGGTATGGGCTGGTGGCAGCTGCATGCTGACTTGGCAGTGGCTCTGAGTGTTCTCCATTTTGGGTCCCCCAGGCCCTGCCATAGGAATCAATTGATTCCTGCAGGAAGGCAACATGGCCCCTGTGCCTCTTGTTTTCTATTGCCTTTTACCTTGTTTCCCAAAGTCCTGGGAAGCCCTGACTCTGTCCCTTCCTCCTGACTGGGTGTTGGGTGGAAATACCATATATGGCTTTGCGGCTGCCACCTGTCAGACTGACTGGAGCCTTCCCAGCGGCTGTGTGTTGTGGGTACACCGTAGGGGTGGGACCTGTGTGAATGGAGTATGAAGTGAACTCACATTCTGTGTTATGTGTATCTGGTTTCTGTGTATGACACAATGACTGAGACAGTCCTGACTGAAACTGACAGTGTAGTGTGCTGAAAGGCTGGGTACGTACCCCAATCCACATTCTTTCTTATGGGTGTCGGGGTAGAGTGAATGGAGTGAATGGCCTGAATGCCTGCGAGTCTGCTTGGCTGCCTGCCTGCATGAATGCCCTTCTGCATGATTGGTTGACTGAGCCTGGCCAGATTGAATGGTGTACAGATGTGTTTATCTGGGGACCTCTCACTTACCAATATTTTCGGATGCGGAAGTCAAAGCTTTCGCAAGAAGAAGCTGTTCTTTGAAGCCCATCTGGAGAAGTGTGCTGCTGCATTTTCTTTGTGTAATCCAAAAGCTGCTGTTTTCTTCCAAGTACTGATCCAGGGAGGACCTGCAAAGAAGACCTCTCCCCCAGCTACAACGGACCATTGTGCAAACTGCTACTCTTTATCAGTCCTGTGTGCCTGCCATCCGGAGAATTGTTCTTTGTGAATGCTGAAGAGGAGTGCACGGACATCTCGAATCGCAGAGGTCCATTGGTGCCACCCAGGGTTCGGCGGTGCGTTTCATGACTGCTGGAAGCCGTTGCTGTCTACCACCCAGAAGAGGGGTACCCTGGGATAGTGCTGCTGGACACCTGGAGATGTGAACGTTCCAAACTGCCTTAGAACAATTCAAGGGACATCCTTGCCATCATCACTGACCACTTTTTCCCGCCAGGGAGAGTCGATGGGCGCAGAGGGAGGCCTGTCGGTGGATTTCCCACCACCAGAAGCTAACAAAGACTTCCCAAGGGTCCAGAGTTGGTGAAGGTCCGAGGTCCACTCCAGTGGTTGAGTACTGGTCATCAGAAGCCATCCAGAGGTCTGTGCTGCGGCTGCAGCACTGAAGAACCAAATTGAGGAAAATCACGATATTCCGAAACCCGACACCAAAGGTGACCTATGCTCCCGTTGCCGCTAGAAGTCATCGAAAGGTTCCAGGGGTCTTACTCTAATCTGCCAAGCCTTTAAGGAGACCACAGCAAGTTTCATCTTCACAGGACTTCTACAGTCAGAGAAATCATCGACAGCACTGAGAAGAGTGAAAGTAAAACAGTAAAACTGCTGCACTTTGGTTTCATTTTTCTCGTGAACTCAGCATCCCAGTGGCTCCTTCTTCAAAAGCGACCGCAAACATAAATACAACGTTTTTAAAGCTGCGGTTTTATTTCTAAGTTTTCTGGGCTCCTCCAGCCCGGAAAACTTAGAAAAGAACCCACAGCTAGTGCTTATTTAAAAAAAAAAAAAAAAGCACTTACCGAGATTCAGCTGCAGCTTTCCTGCTCTGGTCTCCGGTCCCCGTCCTCCGCGTACAGCACTAATGAAGGGAAAGCCACCCAGCGGTAGCTTTTGTTTACTACAGCTGGCTGGCTTTTCCTTCATTAGTGCCGCAAAAGCAAAAGCCAGCACAGGAGGGCATCCATTTCACAAAATGGATGAGCCCATGTGCTTGCTTTTGCGAATTTTGAGCTGAATAGCTCAAAATTTTACATAGGAAGTTTTCAAAAAGAGAATGCTAGTATTTCTTTTTTTTTATGTTGCCTATCTATTTTTTAAATAACATTTTTTACTAGACCATGCCTTTAAGAACTTGCTTGCATCATCTCCTGAAAGCTTAAGCCTGGCTTCTCACCCATTGCTACCAAATTGAGAGCCCTGGCTGGGGTTCTGTGCCTTTCCCCTACCATATAGAGGGCAGAAGTACAGATACCCCCTCCAGTCTTTACATACACTAATAGAGTGGAAGGTGCCCTAATAAACCCAAGGAACTGTTTCCTCTTGTGGCATCCGTGTCATCTAATTCCATCTCTTTTCCAGGTGTTGTTCCATTTCAGGCATTATGCGACTCTCTGTTAGATTCTATTATATATAAGATTGATGAGATTCACAATAAGATTGTATCTTTCAGTTTAAGAACAGAAAAATCTATTGCAGCTACCAGGATTACAAATTCTGTGCATTCTTGGTCTTTTTTTCCTTTGTTTACTCCGGATGATATTCTGGCTGCCACCCATAGACTAAAATCGGCATCCCCTCTTGACCCCATTCTACTAAGCGTTCTCAAAGATATCATGCCTATGGTTGCCCCTCGTGTTGCTCAAGCAGTGAACTCTTCTTGTACATCTGGCTTAATCCCTGTTGAGCTCAAGCAGGCTTTAGTAAAAAATCATTGCTTGAACCTACTGTGCCAGCAAATTTTCGCAGGATCTCTTTTTCCTTACTTTATGAAGCTTCTTGAATCTCTGATCTCCCAGCTGCTGAGCTCTTTTCTGAAAACCCGCCATTTCTTTGACCCCTTTCAATCGTGTTTCTGTCCGGGCCATGGCACAGAGAGTGTCCTGGTCTCGGTAGTGGATGACCTGGGCGGATGTCCGATCAGGGCGGAATGCGTGCATGGATTTTATTAGATCTTTCAGTAGCATTCGGTTCGGTTGACCACTCCTTCTTGTTGCATCGCCTGGTCTTGGTGGGACTCTCTGGCCGGGTCTTGTTTTGGTTTATATCTTTCCTGACTGACAAAGGTCAAATCCTTTCTCTCTCTTCCTTCCGTTCTCTGCCTACTTCCCTCTCTTGTAGGGTCCCTCAGGACTCTGCCTTGTCCCCCATCTTATTCAACATTTACATCCAGAATTAAGTCGAGCTCATCCACTCCCACTGCCTTTGTTGCTACTTCTACTATGATAACACACAGATCATTGTGCAGCTTAATCTTTCTCATTCTGACACTTCTTCTCAGTTTAGGAGTTGCTTGGAGGCTGTGGGTTGTTGGGTGGGTAACAACTGGCTTAAGTGAATTCTGTGGCTGCTGTGAAGGATCTGGGTGTCAAAATATATGCCTCGATCTCTATGGAGGCACAGGTTAGCACAATCTGTCAAACCAGTCATTTTCAATTAAGTGTTCTCCGGAAGGTTCTGCCCTTTTTGCCTTCACAACCACATGCCCCTGTGGTGGCATCTCTGTTCTTGAATCACATTGATTACTGCAACTCTCTTTTCCTAGCACAACCTTTGTATCTTATTCGCTACATGCAACTCCTCCAGAACTTTGTGGTTAGGGTTGCTACTGGCTGGCCCTATAGTTTTCACATCTGTGCTTCGTTCTCTGCTTTGGCCTCCTGTTTCTATGAGGGCCACTATGAACCACCTGTCATTCAAGCACCATTAGAAGACCTGCTCTTTAAAATGGTTTAGCTCTTGTTATTGGCTGCAGATGCTTGTGTTTATAGTGCCAAGGTGCCTTCTGGTGCGCTTTACAAATGTGAAAATAAATAAATAAATATAAACCTAGACAAGAGAAGAAGAAAAGGCTATATAACTGAGGGACTCTTGTGCCCTTTCCAAAGGCTTGTACTCCTGGTTTCACAGGCTTCCGTAACCAGCGTTCACACTTAATTCAATTGGTTTATCAATGTCTCTCATAGAGCACTGCCAGTGCTCGTCAACCGTTATATTCAACAACTCTCTTGGCGTCTCCCAATACATATATTTTGGGTTTCTCAAGTTCCCATAGCCAGTATTATGACTTGCTTCATATAATTAATTCAGTCCCAGTTGCCTCCCCCCTTCCAGAACCCCCTGGGTATCTTCTCTTGGGTTGGGCTGGTTCACAGGGCTCTCATTCTCTGTTTTCTCAACTCAATCGCAGACTCACTCCCGGCGCCTTTCCGCTTCGGTAGGCTCTGCACACGTCAGCAGATGGGAGCATTCATTCCACCAGGTCTGACTGGCCTCTGTGTTGTTTAGCAGGCCCCAGGCCCAGTGCTGCTTACTCTTCATGGCCACGCCACCAAGCGGGATGGTCTCTTAGACTCCGTTCCTGCAGCAGTTGCTCCATTGCTTGCTACACCAGGCTTCACGTGTACTTCTCGGGCGTTCTCTCGCTTGCAGGCTTCCACTGGCTCCATGTCTCTGTGGCACTCCTTCCCTCGAGGGTGTACCTATGTCAGAGGTCCTCCCACGCATTAAGTTGTCACTCCTTGATTCAAGGTTTCCCTTGGGTTATTATACGTTATCCGAAAACCAAAGAGATATGTCTTTCCTCCTTGACTATGCCGTTCAGGTGAGATCCAGCATTATCTGAAACCAAAGAGATTGAGGAAATGTCACTACTTGGATTGAGAACAGAAGTATTCAAAACTGAAGTAACAACAGTTTTTCCAATTCCCATGTAGGCAGATAATGTTCTCTGGACCGGGAAGTTCCTTATCGGAATGAGGGTCCTTGTCCGCAAGAGGGCAGTCGCTGCCAGTGAGGTCCCATTTGCCCAGACCCCTAGGGAGGGTCTTGCTTAGTTGGCCCGCCTCACTAGCCTCAAAGGGGTGGCTCCCCCCTGGGTAGAAGGGATGAATTCTCTAGATTCGTCACATACCCTCCACCCCCAATTAAGTGTGTGGCTTCCCCTTAGTTTTCCAGGGGGAATAGACTTAAAAAGTCCACATTTCCTTGTCCTTTTCCTTTTCTGTGGTCCACTGTACAGCAAAAGCATTGCAAGTCCAGGAACCACCTCAACACCCGAGCATTAGAGTATTTTCTGATGCTCATCTCTGTTAGTGGAGAGTCATCCGTTACTAGTCTGAATTTTCTCCTAGTTAGTACCGTAGATGTACTACTGCCCATTTTATGATCAAGCCCTCCATTTCTACTGTGGCATACGACTGTTCTCGAGGGAAGATTTTCCTACTACTATACAGTATGGGATGTTCAATATTGTGTTCTTGAGACAGTAGCACCCCCAATCAGTCATTGGAAGCATCCATTTGTAGGATGACCTTCTTATTAAAATCTGGCATTTTAAGTATTGGTTCCTGGCATAGGATGTGTTTCAAGTCCTCCAAACTTTGTTTATCTTCTTTTGCCCAGGTTAGTTTTTGGGGTTGTGAGTTTTTCAACTGGTCAGTGAGATTAGCCGCCAGGGCAGAATAATTGGGGATAAACCTCTGGTAGTATTAATTTAATCTTGAAAAGGCTCGAAGATCTCTTTTCAATTTAGGTGTTGGAGTTTGTTGCACCGCATTCACTTTTTTGGCTTGTGGTTGTATAAGTCCATTCCCGACAAAGTAACCCAAATATTTGCATTTTGGGTTTGCTTTTAACCCTGCTTTTCCGAGGGCACAGGCTATAGAAAAAAGGTGTTGTAAGTGCTCTGGCCAGCTCTCGCTGTATGCAATGATATTGCCCAAATAGGCTCCACAAACCCTCCTTAAGGTCTCAGAATTTTGTCCATGTGTCTTTGGAACGTGGCAGGAGCTCTGTGCAGGCCAATGGGAAGTACCTTCAACTGGAATAAACCTTGGGTTGTAGAAAAGGCAGTATTTTCCCTATCTCCTGGAGTCAGAGGAGATTGATTTGGCTGTACCTATTATCTCAATTAGCTCATCAAATTTGGGCATGGGGTAGTTATCGAAAGTAGATATTTATCTGTCTTCGCTACTAGTATGATGGGGGAAGACCAGGGACTCTCAGAGTGCTTGATGATATCAGTCTTCAGCATCTCTTCTAGTTCGTTCTAAGTAATATTTCTTCTGGCCTCAGGGATTCTATAGAGTTTAACGGTTACTGTCTGTCCTGCAGGTGTTCGAATATAACAAAAGAAATGAATTACTCTACCCAGTTGTTCAGAAAAGACTTCAAGGAATTGTCTTTGCAAATCATTAGGGTCTTCCTGTTGAGAGAGGGGAAGAGGGGTAAAGATTTAGGGATTAAATTCTCTACATCTGATTTGGTAAAGAGGGAAGCCATGGTCACGGTTGCTTTTTCAGTGGAGTCTACCTTCCACTCTTTCAGTGGGTTTATGTGGTAAATTTGTGTTTCCTGACATATATCAGATCATTTAAAGGGCTTTTTTTTCTATGATTTTGTATGGTCCATGCCACTTCAAAATCATTGTGTTCTCTGAGGTGGGAAGGAGAACTAAGACTGATTAACCCATGGAAAAAGATCTTGCTATGGCCTGGTTATCTTAGACTGCCTTTTGATGCTCCTGAGCGTGGCTTAAATGTTTGTTGACTATTTCTCTTACAGCAGACATATGAGCCTTAAGCTTTTGTGCGGTTTGAGAAATTGTTAAAGTGGCCTCCACCCTTTCCTCAAAAGGGGAGTAGCCTAGGGATGCTCGAGGAATCTTTCAGACATAAAAAAGAGCCCAGAGAATTGTAACATCCACATTTCTTCCGTCTAACTCTACCAGCTTCTGTAGGAACCTCTTAAAGGTTTGCCTGAACCATTCCACCAACCCATCGGTCTGTGGATGATACACCAATGTGTGTAGTGTTTTAATGTGGAGTCGTTCTTTAACCTCCAGCGTTATATGGGACATGAAGCTGGTGCCTTGGTCAATAAGGATTTCCTTAGAGAATCCTACCTGGGAAAGGAAGAGTAACAGATGCTTTAGGATCTGCTGGCTAGTGTTGCTTCCAAGGGGAAAGGCCTCCAATATCGAGTGGCATAATCTGCAATCACCAGGATACGCTTATTGCCAAGCTTTGATGTGTTGTGCAAGCCAGAATACATTAACCTGGAATGTTGTCAGGACCGAAGCTGATGATAGCAAGGAGCTCCCTGAAACCCCCTGCCCTCTGATATGAGAAAAAACAGAGAGGCGAGTAGCCGCAGAAAAACCCTCTGGAGATGAAAACTCTGATGACACGATACTCAAAACTCCAAGGGAGCAAATATGGACAGTATCACGACCCCAATGCATCAGCGGAGCAGGATCAAACAGTGGATGTAGAGAAAGGCAGGATATCACAGAGGAAGCAGGCAGCAGCAGGAGTATAGAGTGTCCGTTCTAATAGAGTAGTAAAGTGCTGGACACCTGGTCCCTGCAGACTCTTGTAAGTTACGTCTTCGAACAGACATAACCTGACATCAGCCGCATCATGTTGCATGGAATAAACTAGACCACTGCTTCGATAAACAGACACCATGTTGGAAGCCCTTGGTACGGGAAATAAGGAACCCCAAGTGAGCACTTCCACTGATGCCATACAGACCAATGTCTGCGAAGGGTTGTTACGTGATGTTTCTAGCAGACCCACTATATCCATAGCTATTCTGTAGAAAGGTGCATTGATGATCTGTAGAGGTTTTAAAGGGGCTTGTGGGACCGGAGTAGCTGCAGTCTTCTGACAGATGTCACAAGTCTAGATATTACTCTTTACATCAGCAAACACTGTGGGCCAATAAAACCTATGGACTACTTGGCTCTGGGATTTCCCAACTCCTTGGTGAGTCGCAATGATATAGGAGTGGGCCAGCTCAAGCACTATCCTTCTATGGTTTCTGGGAACCACTAAATGGGGTTTGGGAAGAACATCTTTACCGAGGTTTCCTATGTACAGTAATCCCTTCTTTAGGAGCCAAAATGATCCAGCTTGACAACATCAATTTTCTTCCATCATGACCCTGCCAAAGGTCTCCATGTGGGCTGGATCATTCTTTTGGGCAAAGGCAAGGTTGGGAAATGGTGTAATGTTCTCATTCTCCTCTCTAGCGATCTTTTCTCTTGTGAGATCAACTTCTCCAAAACCCTGTGAACTCTTTCGGTCTCCTGAAGGGTTTCTACCTCTTGATGAAAAGGAAAAATGGTCTACTCTAAAATAACTAGGACTATCTTCTCCCCCCTCTTCACCATATAGGTGTGATTCCTGTCGCTGTGCATCAGGACTTTACCTTTGCCTCGAAAATCAGGGTCTGTCAGTGTAGCAATGACATTGAGGCCATATCACCAACCAAGTACTCATTTTGAGGCTAACCTGATGTATGTGATAGTTGGCAGGGAAAGATTAAGCCCTGTAGGTACTAACCGTCTTTCATTAGAGGGGATTAGAACTTATAGTGTACTGTGTAGATCAAAATCCAAACACTGGTGGTGGCTACAGTGTTTATTTTGCTCCAAGATGTAATTTAACTGACCAGCACGTGTCCCCAACTTCTATCAATTGGTTGACATCCCACTTCTACCACCACACATGGCTCCAGAACAAGGAGTCTGACACACTGAGGACATTTTTAAGACTTTTATTAAATGTACAAAAAAGGCCTAACTCTGCCTATTACTATGGGGATATTCCCTACCTATCAAAACTAGACTAAAGGTGCTCATCGTCAATGTCCAAAGAAAATGTCCTATGTCCAAACCCTACTTCTAACTGTCCCAAAAACTATAACTAAATTACACCAAAATGTTCAGCTTCTGGTAACCTCCCTTTAGCTGGACTTCCTGGGCTTCTTTTCAGGGTTTTTCCATGAACAATAACAAAATTCTTGCAGTTTTCTGGAAAGTGTGTAAGCGTCAATAAAGAATCTCTCTCGAGTTTCTTTGATTGTCTCTTATAAAACTCTGCAGCTCTTGATATAGATTAATGGGTTTTTTCGCCATGAGGTTATGGAACCTTCCTGTATTGTTCTTACACCCTTTTTGATGTGATCTTTTAATCTTCTCCTCGCTTTAGATCCTCTAGACTCTGTAGGTTTCACATTGTCTCTGTGCGTTATATATTTTGAGGCTTTGCCTTTTCTCATTCTCTGTTTTCTCAACTCTATCGTCGACTTGCTCTCAGCATCTATTCGCTTCAGTATGCTCTGCCACATCGGCAGATTGGAGGTTTCATTCCTCCAGGTTTGACAGGTCTCTGTGTTGTTTATCAAGCCCCAGGCGCACTAAGGCTTCAGCTTCAAGGTCACACCACCAAGCAGAACCGTCTCTGTGACTCCGTCCCTGCAGCGATTGCTCCACTGCTCACTACTCCGGGCTTCTGGCATTCTCTTAGGCGTTCTCTCACTCTCAGGCTGCGGCTCTACAGCAATCTGCCCCTCGAGGACAGTCAGAGGTCCTCCCTGCTTAAAATTCTCTCTCCTTGATTCAAAGATTCTCTTGGATTTTTGTACGTTATCCGAAACAAAAAGGATATGTCTTTCCTCTTTGATAATGGCATTTAGACGAGACCCTGCATTACCTGAAATCAAATAGATTGAGGAAATGCCAGAAGTAACAGCATTTGTTTCCAATTCCCATGTAGGCAGATCATGTTCTCTGGACCGGGAGTTCCTTATCAGAATGGGAGTCCTTGTCTCCGAGAGGTGAGCACTTCCAGTGAGATCCCACTTGCCCAGACCCCTAGGGAGGGTCTTGCTTAATGGGCTCACCTCCGTAGCCCCAAACGGTGTGACTCCCCTCTGGGGAGAAGGGGAAAAACACCATAGATTCGTCTCAATTCCCAGTAGCATGGACCCTCTAAAATTACACAGGTGCTCGGTGACCACAACTACGGGCCCGCATGTCTTGCCGTCGGGCTCGTAAGCGTCATTTCGGAATGGGACATCAAGTGGGATTACATTAGAAAACATAACGAATCCAAGCGCTCCATAAATGCATTCACAAAAAGGAGTGGCTAATGCTCCAAACTCATGTAGCTAAAGTTCACTTAAGAAATCTACTGTGGCGTTAAGTTCTTGTAGCGCAATGAAGCACCCTCTAGAAGTTCATCCTTAGTGCGGGCCTCACGCAAGTGTACAACGTGAGCACCATCTTACTAATGTTCCTAGCTAGGTCTCAGTAGATGCATCAGCCCATCCTCAATCAAGCATAGAGAAGGGTATCACTGTAGGATGGGTGTGCTCAAAACCCTTTAATCTTTCGGTTTGGCTGGCAACGTTACTTTCACCGGGCGGTAGAACCCCAAAGTTTAGAAAGTTGGATGTTGTTGTGAAGTAATTCGCACACAGCCAATAAGTCCATTAATAAGATCTTAATATACTTTGGTAATCATTAAGGTATGTTGACAAAGTTAATTGGTAGTACTGCAAAATCATTTATTCTTGAACGCAAGAATAAATCATTTTGCATTACTACCAATGAACTTTGTCAACATACCATAATGATTACCAAAGTACATTACAATATGTAACTCTCCATCCTCAATCAAGACATTAACTGCACTCATTCATATAAGGAGCTTACACAGCATTGAAAATGCTGAGTTATACTTATATTGCCTATTATGAAAACAGTCAAGGTTTATGTGTTTCAGGGAAAATACCCTTGACGTAATCAAGGATGTTTGCGTGGCACAATGCCCATGCTGGGCGCCCTTCCCCAAGGAGGGAGGCACCAAGCGAAAGGCATAGAACCACACGGCTGCCACAATAGCAAATTCAAGTTATGTACTATTGGTAACCAGCATAGTCATATGGGAGAACCTAATGTCAGGACAATATCACATAAAATGAATAACACAAGTGGTCATTTGTAATGAATTTCTAAATTGCATGCCCTAATAGACCTGTGCTCCTTCAGCCTCCTACTGGTTTAATCACGTGGTGAAAATCAGGTTCTATGTGATATTTCCGTACTTTAAAGGCTGAACACAAACAAAAGACATATTTTTTGGCCGATTTTGTGTGGCCTTTAAAATGCGGAAATATCGAATTCTGATCACCCCATCTCCCTGTAAGGGTATCCCACGCACACCCCTACCTTCGCCCCACACTCTCCCGCAGGATTTATTGAAAATCAGGGGTTTTTCCCCCCGAACCTCCTTTTCATCATCCCATCCCCTTCCCAGGGCAACATATTCCTCCTCTTCAACATATTCTTGCAACCTCTCATTTACCCTCTCGCCCCCTGCCTTCCCCGCCACAAACATGCCCCCTCCTCTCCCACATAGACACGCATGTATGAACACACACACATTCACACACACAGGTACATGTGAATACACTTATCCTGCTCCCATGTCTTCCCTCTTCTGCCCGCGTCTATCAACCCCTGTATGCACTCATGTGCAGTGGGGCATGACAGTTTGATTTAGAAAGACCACTCTGTGCGGTCACAGAGCAGTCTTTCTAAATCAGTCTTCATTCTATTTGAGGAATAGACAACGACATTTTGACTCATTACCGAAAATCGGTGTCAAAGGCACTCAACAGTGCCCATATAAAAAGCATACATCAATTCTAGTTGGAGTTACATAGGTAAGACAATTTAGCACGGGTGTATAAGTCTGGAATGTAGAATCAAATCATAAGTAAGCCACCATAAGGCCTATGTCATAACCTAGACGCTAATGGCAAATAAAGTACTTTCAAATATAACAGTTAAGGTCAAAATCCACATTTATGCCTTTCGGAGACAGAGATGATAAATCTTCAATCCAATTACTTCACATTGCTGTAGCCGTTGTAGCAGGTTACTGCCTCTCTTGGATACTGTCACCTGTTCAAGAACAATACAAGGGGGTGAGGGGAGGGATATTACTATGGCTTGACACTTACTGTCTATGATGAAGCAAGCAGGATAAGTCTTATTGCGTGGGTAGACCACCACAGGTTGGTGCAGCCAGCCTTTGTAGCTATAATTTCTTACTTTGGCATGGCATTTCTTACTGGGCATCTATGATAAAGCAACCGTGATTAGAGTTATTACATGGCTAGACGGGCATATTTTGGTACAATCAGTCTAGCTATGATTTTTTACTGTGGCATTTCATTTTTTACTGGGCATCTATAATGAAGTAAACATCAGGGCTATTACATAGCAAGACTTGGATAGTTTGTGCAGCTAGTATAGCTATAATTTCATACTGTGGTATGGCATTATTTACTGGGCATCTCTGATTAAGCAAACATAAGTGTTATTATATGCCTTATTGAAGGATTTCAATCAGGCGACACACACCTTGGTGTCAGTCTAGTATGTAGCGCACAATTGAGATGCCTTTCTCCTTATTTTATGCAGATTCAATTTGAGACGGTACACAAATCGTCTCACACCCCCTTTTTAAAATACCCCGGGTAAGAATGGACCATGAACCAGGATGGTTGGTGAAAATGCAATATTTTATTTACTTTAAGATTCAAAGGAAATCATACAATTTTAATATGGAGCAGCAATCACCAATGGGGTGATAATTACAATGAAAATGGAAGCAATGCACTTGGTGAACCTTCTCCTAGAACATATACAAAGCACAAGTGAATAGGAGCACTTTTTGAATTAGGATAGATAGCACACAAGGTAAGGTTTCCCCCTGCAATGTTCCCTCAACCCCAATTAATCAGATTCTGAGTGGATAGAAAGAAGCAGCAGGTAGTCAGGAATAAGGGGCAGAAAACAGAATCAAAATCCGACTTTCCCTAACAGAATGATTTTAAACCCTTTGCAAAGGCATGAAATGACACTCGGAAATGGACAAATAAATAATTCATGTGCGGTTAACTGTGTGAAGCAAATATGATTTCTCCCAACAACAGGAATGCAGAAACACTAGCAATCACAATGCAATGGATCAACAAGAAGCATACAATTCAAAAATGAGTGGAAAGTTAGAACATGCTGCAGCCGAATGGCACGTTGGAAAGTTTCAATTTTCTCAATTCACGTTTAAAATGACCCAAACCTTTTTTATAAGAACGGGTGAAATACTGAAAATCGCAATGCGGTTTTTGGTCTGGGGGACAGATGCATATCACAGGGACAATATCAAAGTGAAAGAATGGTGGTAGCTGAAGATTTGGAGATTTGCAGGGTGGAATGGGGTTAAGTTTTAGGAAAAATAGAGCAGTTAAAATGAAAACTTTGTTTTTGAAAGAAAGGCAAATGTTACTTAAACTAAATTATCTAGACTATATTGTTAAAGAGGAACACAGTAAGCTCCAAGGTTGATCCGCGAGGTCAACCTTATCACCCCAGTGCTCAACTTTAACTGTGAATTAGTTTGATTACTCAAAATATAACTAAGGGCTTAAGATGTACATCAGATAGAAATGAAAAGAGAGATGGCGCTAGCACTTAGAAATCAAGGACAGGGTGTACAGAGAATTCTAGCAGTTTTAACAAGTTACCAGGGTATAAATAGGATTGATTAGAGAGTGTAATACACACAAAAGGGTCAAGATGGGGAGACTATGAGCCAAATTATAACAATTGCAGAATGGGTTAACAGGCGCCGCTAATGGTGGCGGACCTGTTAAACCCATTCCGCAATATTACGAGGTCCCCTCTGGTTTTACCAGACGTCCTGAGTGGGTCCCGCGAGAGGACCAGGGAGCTAACAATGGGCCGGTCGTAATCGGCCCGTTCTTAGCTCCCGAACCCATTCCCATTGAGCCCTATGGGGGCTCAAATGGGAATGCGGAAGGTGCGGGCCCGGGTTCCCTGAAGGAGGAATTACCGGGCCCTCCGAACTCGGAATGGCCCGGTAATTCCCCATTCAGGGAACCCAAACCCAGACCCGATTTTGGAGGCAGCCATGCCGCAAATAGCAGCATGGCTACCTCCAAAGTCGTTATGAGGCCAAATGTGTTTCTGTGGGATGGGGAGATACTCACATTCCACGCTTAGGTTTGGAATTATGGAACAACCAACTGGGTCCGGTCACCACACGGCGGGCGCACCTTATAGCAAACAGCTGGTCAATGTGGTCACCGGATGGCAAGGACAGCTGGATGGCAGGGTTGCAGCGGGCATGCAGGAAGTGGGCAGCAAGCTGGTCTGATTTCAGGATGCAAAAGGTACCACAGCTTTTCCCTTTTTTAATGGGATCTTAGTGGGTTTTTTCTGGATCAATGGCCTTGCTGGGACAGGATAAGCAATGCTTTGTCCTTGCTGGAGTAGGGTCAGATTAATGGAGCAGATCAGGAACGCAGCTGCAGGAAATTCAGGAGAGAGTGTGTGTGGAGCTCTGTCAACCAATCTTATTTATAGAGCATGGTGACATCACAGTATTATTGGTGGGCAGAACTGAGCTAGGCCTCCCTTCAAGAAGCGGATAGGACAGTCAATGTTGGTTGCCTCCTCGAGGAGGAGTCCCAGTTTATGAGGTTGCATTTTATGAGGTAAAAAGCCATCCCACAGTCCTTTTTGCCAAAAATCAGTCATAATCTAATTTACACATTTATGGCACTTTAACAAATCGCATGGGCAGATTACATATTGTATGTAGAGCATAGCAGTCCAATCTTCACGGTTGTGGGACATTGTTTCGCCCTTCTACCAGTTTTTCACGCTTTTCAGTCAGAATTATATAACTTAAAATTCTATAACTTTACACATGTGTATAGATTATTATTAGGCATACCATTCTTAAATTTGAGAGTGGCATCCTATACACTTTCCATGGAATACTCAGTTCTCTGCCATTTCTATTCCCCATGTGCCAGTGAAGTCGATGACATCTTAAATTAAAGCCCATAAAATCACATTTCACTGTTAACTTTTCACATTTTTGCCAAGTCCTGTTGCAAAGATAAAAGTCTTACACGTTTTAGTTAAAAAATAGTCTTTGAAACAAATTGGCATCCTTTGTCCTTCACTGGAAGCATTTATTTCTCTTCAGCTACCCCCCAACTGTCAGTTCAGCCCATTGTGGAGGGAGGTTTCCCAGTTTGATTGAAGGTTTATGACTTCACAGGTTGGTGTCCCAGAAGTTCCATTGTAAGAGACTGGAGCACAGACCAAAGTCTATGAAGGTACCACTTATCACTTGTGTATTAGGATCTACTATGAATGGCCTTCTGTAGCTAGCATCCCCCCCAAGCAGAAAACTGTCATGGGCTGGTTTCCTCTAGGTTGCCAATGCAGTATAATTTATTTCATTTATTTTTGCTCTGAATAAGAAGAAAACCTGCTGAATTAAACCATCTTATACATGTATTTCACAGCACAATCCCCTTTTTACATTGATAGGCAAGGATAAGTTTTTGTTCAACATAGTCCTTTTAAAACAGGCATTTCCTTCTTTGGTTTGCAAAAGCCCATTTTGACACATGTGGTGCAAGCTGCTAGCATTTTCCTTTCAAATCGGTTTTTCCATCTGACTTCCCAATATTGTTTTGCAGCCATAGTTTCTTGTAGGCAGCAGTCTGTCCAACGCAAAGGTCTCCATGAAATTGACATGTGCACAGCAAGCTAAAATGTATTTTCAAGCAGTGATTTTTGACATTTTGTAGCAAAAGCTTAAGCGT